>NW_005871048.1:23594387-23677885 GCF_000147115.1 Myotis lucifugus
CCCCCACCGATTGGCCCAGATCTCCAGCTAGGATGAGGGACCCTACCTGTGCACAAATTCGTGCACCAGGCCTCTAGTATGCCCATAATTATCCTTGTTTCCTATTAATAATGAAATTTGTCCTAAAACTCAAAAATATTTATGAAAACTCTATTTTCAGTTAGTGAATATTAGCTGAAAACCTAGCTATTGTATCGATCCCCAGAGACTGTGAGAACACACTCTTTGTGGTACCTGGTGAAGTCTATCTATGCTCATGCTTTACAGTCATACCTCCTGGGACCAAATTCCTGCTCAGCCACTTGCTAGGTGTGTAACAGGGTAAATTCTTTAATCTTACTGGATTTCAATATCATTGTCTACCAATTTATCATCTATCAAGAAGGTTTGAATAAATATTACAAACCTCAAAGAAGACTTAATAAGGATTAAAGAATGGTTCTTTTCCCAGGACAAATGCTCAGCATGCATTTATAAACATTAACTGTTAATATTATTATTAAAGGGCCCTTCAACCTGAGATTAATTTCAGCATGCCTGGTTATTATTGTTATAGTTTTTAGTCCAATAAAATTGCATTTTTATAATCAAAAATGGGAAGACAAATTTGATTGATCTGATAGTTAAAGTACTAGGTCAATAATCATATTTATCTGATTTAATTAACTTTGATTAAAAAACATGTTTCAACTATGAGTTATTTATAACTAAGTAATAAGGGTTCTGAATATGGCATAAAGGCTAGATCTCAGCATATTGACCTGAAGTTTATTTTTCTTATTGAGCCATGGCCTCCACAAACTCATTCTTACCCTACAAATAAATAAATTAGAAACAATAATATAGCTATAACAGGAAGAAAATAATCTTGGATAAGAAATAACTCTGGGAAAAAAAACCTGTTTAAATAGAGGACTTTGTCTACAACTTATAGCAAAAACCTAAAGCCTAAAGCAAGTCTTAATTCACAAAATTCAATCATATTTATAAATACAGTATATATTTTCATCCAATAACAGCCTCATTGCTTCCTACCTCTCCTCCCACCCTTTTTAAGCCATTCCAAGTCCTGTAGTGCCTTCTTTGTGCTTGTCAACACTCAAATATTGTTGTTTTCTAGGGGTTGGCCCTTGATTGTCTTTTATTTTGCTCTAACTAGTCACCCTAGGAGATGTCATAAATGTTATAGTTTTAAATACCATACCTATACTCATGATTCATCAATTAAGGCCCACAGCATTTCTTTTCTGTAGCACACTCCTAACTAGTCTTGGCTGCCTTCCTATTCAATGCCAATGCTGTTACATGAATGACCTTAATTATCTCTAAATCTAATTAAGGAATTCATTGCCCCTGGCCTTTCATCCTGTCCCTACTGTGTTCATTTTCCTTCTGAAAAATTCCTTTTAACCCTTCAAGGTATGCCTTTATTAAAATACATCACACCTTAATATTCAGTGAGAAGATATCAGTCAAAAGTCCAAAAGGTTTAAAACAATAGATAGCACTATACACCTATCAGAATGGCTAAAATCCCAAACACTGACAACACCAGATGCTAGCAAGGGTATACAGCAACAGGAACTTTCATCATCATTGGTGAAATGCAAAATAGCTCAGTCACTTTGGAAGATGTCTGTTTCTTAAAAAATTAAACATACTCTTACCGTACAATTGAGCAGTCATGATCCTTATGATTTACTCAAAACTTACATCCACACAAAAACCTGCACATGGATATTTATACATACAGTTTTATACATAGCCAAGATTTGTAAGCCACCAAGATGCCCTGTAGTAGGTGAATGGGTAAATAAAGTGTGGTATAGCCAGATAAGGAAATATTATTTATCAATAAAAATAAATAAGCTAGTCAGCCATGAAAATAGATAAAGGAACCTTAAGTGCATATTACTAAGAGAAAGAAGTCAACCTGAAAAGACTACATACGTATATGATTCCAACTATATGAATTCTAGAAAAGGCAAAACTATGGAGAAAATAGAAAGATCAGTGGTTGCAAGAGTTTTTAGGTGGGGAGGGATAATCAGTAAATTACAGGGGATTTTTAAGTCAGTAAAATTATTCTGTATTTTATGATAATGATGGATACATGTCATTATACATTTGTGAAAATCCATAGAACACACAACATCAAGAGTGTACCCTAATGTAAGCTGTGGAGTTTAGATGTAATGATGCATCAGTGTTGTTTCATAGATTATAATGAAAGTACCACTCTTGTACAGGGTTTTGATAGTGGAGGAGTCTTCATGTGCAGGTGCAGGGTGATATATGAAAACTCTCTGTACTTTCCAGTCAATTTTACTGTAAACCTAAAATTGCTCTAAAATTAAAGTCTATTTTTAAAAAATCAAAAAGGTCTATAACTTGTTAGAATATAAAACTTAAAATGTTTGAGATATTATGAAATATATTCATATCAAAATTTATAGATGTATTAACTGATATCACTAAACAATAAACTTATAGAGATCAGGAACCATATCATTCTATTGCCTTTAATTTCTTCAGGACCTAAGAGCACTGCCTTGATGCATGGCTTATACTCAATAGGTAAGTAGGCAAACACAGCCATCCCTGACTGAAACAAACTTTTTTCATATAAGCAAAATTCCTATAAAAATAGAATGTGTTAAATAGAAGCAAAACATTTGTCTGCAAGTGATTAGCCATGCTTCTATATTTTTTTTAAAATATATTTTATTGGTTTTTCCCAGACAGAAAGGGAGAGAGATAGAGAGTTAGAAACATCGATGAGAGAGAAACATCGATCAGCTGCCTCCTGCACATCTCCTACTGGGGATGTGCCCGCAACCCTGAGACAAACTTTTTCATATAAGCATATTCCTATAAAAATAGATATGTAAAGAGAAACAAACATTGTCTGCAATTGATTGGCAATGCTTCTATATTTTAATCATGTCATTATTACATAATCAAATACTTGAAACAAGGACACAAATTGGATAGTAAAATTACAAGGAGACTAATGGATTCAGTTTCCACATTGACACTTTTTGTTCATTACCTTACTCACCAACTTATTCTTTGGAAATATATTGGCCACCATGCAGGAACAATTCAAGTGCCTTATAGATATTGTTATGTACCTAAAACTTTATTATTTTCTTGTAGGAGTGAGAGAGGATGTTGTTTTGTTTTGGTTTTTGTTTTTTACTTCTTCCAGAGAAGAAACTGAGTCTTCCTTTATTTCTTTGTAAATGTAATTAACTTGTCCAAAGTCATTAATGTCAGTGGTAGGCTGCATTCAAGCAATTCCCTCATTCTCTTTGGTCTTCTATTTGCTAAGCAAGGTAGCCTCGCACGTACAGCTGGCAAAATTGAAATGCACAGTAATTAAGTGATTTACTTCAGGTCAGAGCAGAAGACCATGAGATTGGCATGTGAACGTGAGGGGACTGACATGAGTGCTTTTCTGTAGGCATCAACCATGTGTAAGTCAATAATCAAACACAGAATTACTTCCATATTAGCCATGGAATGGTTTTCAAATGGAACAGTAGCAAGCAACTTCTTTATTAGAAAGATAATACCAATTAGTAATCTCTGTCAAAATCTTTTAAAAGTTATATTTTCACCCTGGCCAGTGTGGAGTGTTGTCCCATGCACCAAAGGGTTGCATCCCAGTTGGGGCTATGTGGAGAGGTGGGGGCAAGTGATCAATGTTTCTTACATTGATCTTTCTCTCTCTCTCTCTCTCTCTGTCTCTCTTGAAAAAAAATGAAATAAAAAAAGTTTTATTTCCCATTGTAACATCTTCTCCCATGTAAATGAATACCAATAGAAAGAAGAATTTCAAAACTAATTCACATGGCCAACACATCCCTGCCCAAGGACAAACAGAATTAAGAAACAACAGAAAGTAGAAGATGGAAATTTCCTTCCTCCAAAAATTATATTCAATGGAAATCAATAGTTTGACTTAAGTTTTAGAGATTTTAAGTCCGGGACTTAAAATAGTTTGTGATGAATTCTGAGAATCAAGAGTCCTGGCTCTGGACATTAAGAACCAACTGTGTAATACAGAAAAGCTAAATAGAAATGAAAAATCAACACATACTACCAAGAACAGAGTCCTCACTAACTATTGGAGAATAGCACAATATTTCCTTAGGCCTTGGAGAGTTCTAGTCTCAGAGTTATTTTTTGCTAAAATTATATTTAAGATTAGTAATAAGCAAACAGGACTCTCACGCCTATAAATAGTCTTTAAGGTAAGTTCATTCCAACTTCTCTGCTTCCCTGTTCACTGTGTTACATACACATCCTCATGCTTCTCCAACTATTGATTCTACTTTCAACTCTTTCCTCTATATCTGTGAATTTATTTCCATCAATATAGTCCTGTCTTCTGAATACTCTTTTATATTTAACTGAATCTCTATCCTGTACCTATTCCTTCTCCTCCCAAATTTCTGATGTCTTCTAATCTGCTCCAGTTACACTCCCAGAACTACACCAGTATATCATAATCCAGTTCTACTCAACATTTTCTCCAATACCCCAAGCTCTAGACCAGGGGTCCTAAAACTTTTTAAACAGGGGGCCAGTTCACTGTCCCTCAGACCGTTGGAGGGCCGGACTATAGTTTAAAAAAAAACTATGAACAAATTCCTATGCACACTGCACATATCTTATTTTGAAGTAAAAAAACAAAATGGGAACAAATACAATATTTGTATTTGCATGTGGCCCCCGGGCCGTAGTTTGAGGACCCCTGGCCTAGACCATTTGCTGCTTATCCTTCCCTATCCAGCATGAGCACTAAAGTAAATTGTCTGAGCTACCCCATGCTGCTTCTAATCTCATTAAGTCCATACTCTCCCTATTCCTTCCATTTCCCAACAGGGTAAAACCCTAACTCTGGATCAATGCTATAAATAGCCCTCTCTGCTCTTGGACTCAAAGACTAAACAGTTATGGAGAAAATCATGCAACAGTACAGATTTGTGCCACTACAATTCACAGTCTCTAACCTCAGTAAGATCAGTTCCCTCCTCTAATATCTTCAGTCATTATTTCAAACTGCATCTATTTTCATTAAGCCCCATAATCAACCCTTGCTCCATGCACTCTTAAAAGATGATCTTGAATCCTATTAAGGCCTGCTGGTAAGATCTCCATTAAGTTATTGTTACAACATAACATGTCCATAAAGCATCTTTATCAGCTTTCCTCTGGCCACAAAGAGAAAGATCTTCCTCCTATTCAAAGCCAACCCTCTATCTATGCCTTGAATTGCTCCCCTCTGTTCTTTTAATTAAAATTTGCCTTAGGATTCTATATTTCTGAATTCTTCTCCTCATTGGCTCTTTCCCTTCAGTCTAAAAGCATGCCCAAACCTCTCCCAATCTATAAGGACTTTCTCTTGACACTTTCAACCTCTGTCCTTCCTAAGCAACCAAACTTCACAGAAGAATGGACTCTATTTGCTGGCTATTTCCTCAGAGACCACTCAGTACATTGGAATCCAGCTTCTGCATCATCATTCTAATGGCATTGCTCTTGCCAAAGTCACCAATGATTTCACATGATCAAATAAACAATTATCTTTTGGGGTCCTTTGGATGCATTTAACACTATTTATCAAACCTTCTTTCTTGAAACTATCTTTCAGAGTGTTTTTTCTTTGATACTGTTCCCTGGTGTCATTCTCATATTCTCATATTTTCTCTCTCTCTCTCTCTCTCTCTCTCTCTCTCTCTCTCTCTCTAAGATTTGTTAGGAAATTAGATTGTACACAGAATAAAATTTTGTGTTTCATTAAGTAAAATTCATCTTTCAATATTAGGGGTTGAGGGCATAGGAAACTGTAGGTGACCACAGTAGGATAGGGCAGCTGCCCAGTTTGGAACTAATATCACAGATTTCTAACAAATATATTCTTCATTCTCAGCTCTACCTAGTTGAGTGGATGAAGCTTCAAATAAGATGCCAGGATAGGGATCTCTACAAATGACTTCAACATCAAGTTTTGTAAAGTCTGAACCTGCCACCACCCCCATCCAAGGGTAGCTGCTGAACACATTTTAACTCCCACATGAGACTTCTGCCCATGCAGAGTGATCCCCTGCTCTTCCCCCGCCCTTCTGTTTTGAAAGTTTGCATTTAAAGACAACACAGGGTAAAAATGTTGCTATCAAACACATTCGACACCCACAAGTTGTTGGCTCCCTTTTTAGCCATGGTTCTGTTTCTATTTAGCCCTCTAGTTAAATGGCCAGCCCACACCCTTTCTTTTATAAGCTAGATTAAAAAGAAATTTCCAACTGCTAAAAACAAAATGTAATGTGAAGCAGAGGAATTTATGGAAGGGGGTGTTAGGCATCAATCCCCACAATTTCTCTAGAATGAATTAACTTATCAAATGACTATTTTAAAATTCAAACACTCTCCAGGGTTATAAAAATATATCAGCTATTTTTCATAGCACTTACAAAGCTGAAATATTTATTTATTTATGTGTTCACTTGTTCTGGCCTCTCCCCAGTAAAATCCAAGTCCCATTATTTCAGGAAACTCATCTGTCTTTTTCACAGCTGTACCCAAAATACTAATATCCAATACATATTTTGAGTGACTTATTTCTTAACTTCTGTGTAGTATTTTAAGGAGTGACTCTTAGCATCTTAAAAAGCCTTGGTTTTAATAAAGAATTAGCAATGGAGGGTAAGAGCTGATTTATAGAATAGAACATGTTAAAGAAGGGCTACGCCTAAGTCACAGAGTTGATACTATTGTTCTTGAAAATCATGGTAGGTAAGGGTGCTGGTGATTTCCCCATGAGACTCTATGATTCTAGTATGCAAAGGGTTAATCATCTAAGAACTTGACCTGCAATAAAGATAGGTGGCATGAATACACTGGTGAGTTTTTTTAGACAGCTTTTTACTGACAAAAAAAAAAATATTACTTTGTAATATTTCGTAAGATCTTATGCCTGGGCATAACTAAAATCTTCTTAGTTCCATGGTACTAGCCTGTTAATGTTGGGAAGAACAAAATATTAAAGTATAATATAGAATGATAATGAAAATGGAAACTGGATATGTGCTAATATCTTGGTCCAAACCATTCAGTGAATGTCCAAATCCTACACTTGGAAGTCCAGGAAACCAGTGGAATTTACTGAGAAGGTCTGTGTCTTAGAGTCTTTAAATTGCCTGAAAGTAACCTTTAGTTGGGAAGAATCTCAATTCAAAAGGGAATAGAGGCTTAGTGTAAAAATTTGCACCTGGAGTTAGTGGTATAGCCAAACTTTACAGGGTTTAAATCATATGGTGATGCCTCAGTCAAGCAAATATAGGTCCCAGAGATTAAATGAGAATACTGTGTTGGAGCTAGAAAATGATAACTAATGTAACAGCTGTTTCTTCTTCAAGACTGTTAATATGAAGATAGAATGTTTGCATTTTCTCATTTTAAATATTGACTTTTGTTTGCCTACCTAGTTAGAGATATCAAAGTCATTTGCTGTTTGATGTATTTTGTACTGTTGTAAATATAACTAATTCATTAAATTATATAACTTTTGATTAACTCTCCCAGGTACCACACAATGAGACAGTCTGAATAGCTTGTCAGTTCCTCCCACTCTCTGTCCATTAAATCAACAGGAAGCAAACAGCACCAGCCCCCATAATGTCCTTCTGTTTTAGACATTCAGAATGACTGTACCATGTGTGTAGGTTCTTTTTCCACTCTGGCCAAAATAGAAAGACATTTCCAGTTACACAAATTAATCAATGCATCGTTTAACCTACGGTGAATAAAATGTTTTAAGATTATTATGCCACAAAATAAGAGGGGGGTTTTAAAAATATGGAAAGAGGATCCAAGATGGCTGCCGATGAGATGGCAGGCTGCAAGATAGTGTGTGAGAGAATCAAAGGAGAGTGCGTGGATGTCGGGGAGTGTCTCTATTTGTGAGTGAGGGACAGCTATATTCCAAGGGACTGTTGGGGACTGGCAGAAAGGGCTGCCCTGGCCAGGCAGACCAAGTGCGATTTATTCCAGGGATGCAAGGATGGTACAAGATCCGCAAATCAACAAATGTGATACATCACATAAACAAACTGAGAGATAAAAACATGGGAAGATCTTTAGATTTTAGAAAAATAAAATAAAAGTTTAAATCATCCATAACCGTATGCAATATTAGTATGATTTATTTAAATACTCTGTGGTTGCTTCTGTCTGGTAATTCTGTGCTGCTGCTTCTTTCTCCATCTCAAAGTGGAATCTATTGCCTTAGCCATAGAGTAATGAAGTGGCCCAGCCTTGGTAAAACCTTGATAAACACAGTGCCCTGGCCCTGTGATTAGACAGGAAATGTCATGTGATCTAAAGACAGGCCAAATAGATTCCTTCCTTAGGGTTTACCTGGCTGAAACTTCATCGAAGATACTCTTCTCAATCACAGATTATAAAGATACTAGAGGCCCGGTGCACAAAAATTTGTGCACTGGGGGGGGGGGGGCGTCCCTCAGCCCGGTCTGTGCCCTCTCACAGTCTGGGACCCCTCGGGGGATGACCATCTGCTGGCTGAGGCTTGCTCCCCAGGGGACTGGGCCTAAGCTGGCAATCAGACATCCCTCTGGCAGCCCAGCAGCCCTCGGGGGATGTCCACTTGCCAGCGGGGAACAGACCTAAGCTGCAGTCAGACAACCTTAGCGCTGCTGAGGAGGCAGGAGAGGCTCCCACCACCACCGCTGTACTGGCAGCCATCAGCCTGGCTTGTGGCTGAGCAGAGCTCCTCCATGTGGGAGCTCATTGACCACCAGAGGGCAGCTCCTGCATTGAGTGTGTGCCCCCTGGAGTGTGTGTCATAGTGACCAGTCATTCCGAGTCTTTCTGCTGTTAGGGTCAGTTTGCATATTAGCCTTTTACAATATAGGACGGAGGCCTGGTGCACGGGTGGGGGCCGGCTGGTTTGCCCTGAATGGTGTCCCGGATCAGAGTGGGGGTCCCGTTTGGGTGCCTGGCCAGCCTGGGTGAGGGGCTGATGGCTGTTTTCAGGCTTCCCGCACCCCCTTTAGGGTGGGGGTCCCCACTGGGATGCCTGGCCAGCCTGGATGAGGGGCTGATGGCTGTTTTCAGGCTGCCCCCACCCCCTTCAGGGTGGCGGTCCCCACTGGGGTGCCTGGCCAGCCTGCATGAGGGGCTCAGGGCTGTTTTCAGGCTGCCCGCACCCCCTTTAGGGTGGGCGTCCCCACTGGGGTGCCTGGCCAGTCTGGATGAGGGGCTGAGAGCTGTTTTCAGGCGAGCCAAGCCTGCAACTGAAGCTCCCAGTCTCTCCTTTTTTTCTTTTTTTCTTTTTTTATTCTGGGATTTATTTACCTTCTGTAATTGAAACTTTGTTGCAGCTCCAGCTCCGAGGCCAGCTGGCTGAAAGCAGGTACCTGGGGTTTGTTTAGCTTCTATAATTGCAACATAGTTGCTTAGAGTGCAGCTCAGAGCCTGGCCGCGGCAGGTGGGGAATCTTGGCTTCTTCCATCACTGGGGCAACCAAGCCTCATGTTCACTTCAGCTGTGTGGCTGCCGGCCGCCATCTTTGTTGGCAGTTAATTTGCATATCACCCTGATTAGCCAATGGGAAGCATAGCGGAGGTATGGTTAATTACCATGTTTGTCTATTATTAGATAGGATATCTCAAAAAATACCAGTTTCTCACTACACACAGAGAATCCTAGAAAAGCCTAAGCTTAGAAACCAGCAAAGATTAGGAACTGATGGTAAGTGCTGGTGTCATTCAGGTCTTTGTTCCTCACCCTTGAATGAAGACCTGCAGGTACCTAGCCATTCAACTACCCCATTTGCCATCTGATAATTCTTCCTAGCTATTTTAGCTGGTTTGAATCAAGTTTTAATCACTTTCCATAAACGAAGCTCTAACTAAAATATCTTCTATTAAATAATTTAATCAAGGATGTATTATATCAAAATTATTTTTCTTCTTAAAAAGAGGTATTCAGGCTATAAATCATAGTTGAGATCAAAGCTTTCCAGAGAGACAAACACAAATTCAAACCAGAGTTCTTCCATTTACAAGCTGTGTGACTTGACAAATTACTAAAGTCCCCTTAGAGTCACAGTGGTTCTCAACCTTCCTAATGACACGACCCTTTAATACAGTTCCTTATGTTGTGGTGACCCCCAACCATAAAATTATTTTCATTGCTACTTCATAACTGTAACTTTGCTACTGTTATGAATTGTAATGTAAATATCTGATATGCAGGATGTATTAAGTCAACCCCTCTTAAAGGGTCATTCAACCCCCAAAGGGGTCGCGACCCACAGGTTGAGAACCGCTGCCTTAGACCTTGTTTTCTCCTACATAAAATGAGGGTGATAATAGTACTGGCCTCACAAAATTTCTCTGAGATTTAAAGGATATATCTGTTTACAGTCAACAAAAGCTAAATTACTATGTTTTTTATTTTACAAATGAGAATCCTGGAATTCAATGATGTAACTTATTTAACATGACAAAAAATTAAATGGAAGGGAAAAAATTAGAATCCAGCCCTAATTGTCTCCAAAATCCCTACTTCTTCAAGCACACTAGGCTGTCACAGGGATAGGAAGAGAGGAGAGAAATAGATTTCAAACCATATACCATGCCTAATTCACTCCTTTGGAATTAAACTACACCTGGTACACACTGCTTATGAATTAAGGAATTTATACTAGAAAGTACCTTCCATTTGGGTAAATGCTACTAGATGAGCATTATCTATAATGAAAATTTGGAGCCAGAACTTCAATAAAGCCAAGGACAAACACATGCAACTCTTCAAGTGTTTCAATGCTTAACCATTCGTATAAACAAACTGATTTTTATGCACATTTGGCACTGCAATGTGCACAATGCCTCTTCTCTACATTCACATTTAAATGTGGTAACTTACAACTCATTACAATAAGAGAAGAATGCCCTGGCATGAATGACTTCGCATGGAGAAGCCTGGTTGCAGCCAAAGTTTACCCCAAACTCATCTCTGAATCCTGTCTCTTTCTATATGTGAATCCAACACTAAGGCATCAAATAGTTTCTAAAAATCATATATAAAGTTAAAATTCTATTTGAATTGCTAAATTCAACTATACTTACTCTTTCAGCCCTCTCTTTATTTTCTTCATTATCCCCTTCTGCTTTTATCACAAGCCCATAGGTGTTGTTCCACCTCATAGAAACTAGCTCAACAGAGCCAGTCTCATCAGTAGCTCAATAAATGCCTCAAGAAGACAGTGAAACAGAACTGTCCAAATCAGAATTTGTCATTTATTGAGGACAATGTGGCTGCTGATCATCCCTTAACCATCAGCAAATTTACAAATTACTAAGTGATCAAACTACTACCATATTCCTTGATTGATACCAGAATATAAAAGGTATTAGCAATTATTAACTTACTAGAGGCCCGGTGCATGAATTTGTGCACCAGTGGGGTCCCTTGACCTGGCCTGCGGAGATCAGGCCGAAACCAGCTCTCTGACATCCCCTAATGAGTCCTGGATTGCAAGAGGGCGCCGGCTAGGCTCAGGGACCCCACAAGTGCATGATCAGGGCCAGGGAGGGGCCACGGGAGGACTCCAGGGTGTGTCTGGTCCCTCTCACCCAGTCCCAATGGGCCGGATCCCAGCAGCAAGCTAACCTACCAGTCGGAGCGTCTGACCCCTGGTGGTCAGTGCACATCATAGCAAATGGTCGACTGGTCAACTGTCTGCTCCCTGGTGGTCAGTGCACATCGTAGCGAGTGGTTGAGTGGCCTTAGCATATTATTAGCACATTACACTTTGATTGGTTGAACGGCTGACTGATCAACTGGATACTTAGCATATTAAGCTCTTATTATATAGGATGAAATAGTGTAATAAAAATGGTTTCCAATATTTGGGTTTCATATATATACTAGGATCACAGTAGATGAATCTGGATTTTATTATAGCAAAAAGGTTTTATGATATATAGTATGGACAAACTTGACTGGAATTATAATGGAATGTTTTCCGGGTAAGATCTTCCTTTGATTAAAAAAAAAAAAAGGTGGGGGCCCAGTCCCTCAATAGAAAAGCTCTGGACACAACTTCCTAAATGGGAAAGGGTGGTAGCCAGTGTAGCTCATTCCAACACCCCCAAAGTGGCTCATTCCTTTGGAGTTTTCACTTTGATTAATATTGCCTTTATCTCTGTTGGCTCCCGGCAAAATGTTGCTCCACTTTTTAAAATAAACCTAGCCTTTTTCAGCTTTCATTATTCCAGCAGGCAGGCTAGAATTATCAAGGTACAAATTATGTAATACTAAGAAAAAAATTAAGCTTTAGTAGGAAAGTACAAGAAACATTTGTTATAGAACGTAAAATGGGACTTTTCCCTGGTTTCTCACAATTTTAGCCAAATCTTTAAAATGGAGGGCAAGAAAAGTTATTTCTACTTTCTAAAGGAAGGCTCTAAGAAGTTACCAGATACTCCACACCACATCTCTCCAACCAATTGCTATGGGGTGCCTGAACTTGTTTCTCTACTCTCACTTTTATCCAGGGCATTCTTTTTAAAGAAGTACTATGCCTTACTCCCTTAGCTTGCTATGGAGTTATTGCTTCTCACACCCATTGTCTCACCAGGTGGAAGGAGAGCCTCCAAGAAAATACACTATGGATTTTGTATTTGCCAATAAGAACAGGCTGGTAACTCCATCGCATGGTGGACATTTACTCAACGGTGACCACCACTAGGCTCAGCATGGTGCTGCCTCCAGAACACTGTTGTGTATTTGAAACAAGAGACCATATTATATTTCTTTCACGGATAATTCTGAATGCTGGAAAATACCTGGATCTCCCCATGATTACAGAACAGGAAAAAGGAGGAAGAGTCAGACTGGTTTCCTTGGTCTGGTAAAGATGTGCAAGTTCCCTTTGCTTTTCAGAGAGTACTTTATTTCTTATTTTGTGTGTTTGTACTTTTACTGTCATAGAACACAGAACCTGAGATCATTTAACCCTAAGTAATTTGTATCTCAAGAAATCAAGATGAGGAAGCAGAGCTAATATTTAAATTTAAATGGCAAAGCTAGTATAACATTACTTTGGAAATGTTTTTCATAATTATCACTTGTAAAAAGTAGAGGGATGAGTGACTGAAAGAAAAATACAGCAAAAGTTTGCAAACTTCCATTTTTAAGTATGGAATTGATGTTAGCATGTAAATTCAAAATGCTTGTGGGCCTTTTCTGATCACATTAGACCTCAAGCTACTGTCCTTTGGAGGGCAGGAAATCATGAGAAACAGTCATGAGTTAGAAGAATTTGTGGGGGTGGCATCCTTGGAAGGATCCAGCAACAGCACCGGTTGCCATAGCACTGTGATTTGGCATTTCCAGTGAGGACAAAGCTGAAATCTGTCTGCCATGCCAGAAAGTGGAGGCGGCAAGAAAATAGGTACAATTCATGTAGTGAAAAATTTGGAATGCATTAAACCAGACTTTAAAGAGTAAGGAAGGGCTATTTTTTAATACTGGAAATAAATTATCTTCTTGTCATGTAATCTGATGTCTATCATCTTTCAAAAGGCAAGTGGGGTGTCTGGTAAGCAGCGGACTTCCCCAGGCATATGCTTCAACAATTGTTTTGCTGTTGTTTTTGTTTGCTTTTCATATTTTCCAATTCATCCTGCAGACCACTTTCAGTCTTCCTTCACTCATAAAATAAACATCCTGTTCAATTTAAACCAAGAAGACAGAAGGCCAGTGCAATGGCATCTGAGGACTTCTCACTGAGGAAATTGCATTAAATTTACAATCTGCTTGTGGAATAAAGCCCTAGGCCTGTGTTTTTTCTGAATGTATTTCAGTAAAGACAGAGGGGCTGCTGTGTCATCTTCCTGCTGAACATAGCAAACCACAATAGGTGGACATTTTCTGTAGTAATTATTGGTCTCAGTCCTCAGAGAAACTGAGGACATAACTAGCTTGGAGATTTAACAACCTATCATTATATACACCTCTAGCATGGGACTTAGGATCTCTCTCTACTTAAGTAAAATGAAATCTGTGCTTTATCATTGGGATTTTGGGGATTTATTAATCCCTTTTATGCTGTATTTATTCATGAGTGGCCCAGGCTCAATTTCACTTATAACAAACTTTCCCTCATGTTCCACCAGGCAGATGTTTATTATTACAGAAAAGAAAAGGATTACTCCTTATACATTTGTGTAGTACTTTATTGTTTCTCTGAGTGCTCAAAAATAAAGGTTAAATAATCATGGTGTGGGTGGGATGCAGGCAACATGATAGTTTGGTGTAGGAGGAAGCAAAGAAAAGCCGTGCTAGCAGCGGTGTGGAAGTAGAAAGAGAATAGAGGGACTATTTAACCCATAGTAGCAGGATGGTTGATTGAATTTAATGAGCGAAAGCAATTGCTTGAATATTTCTCTTTTCCTTTTTTCTTCTTCTGACATTCCTTGTTCAAGGGTGAGAGACAACATCTGAAAAGGAAGACAGTTGGGACACGAATAATGTACTGCAGCCCTCTGGCTGCTGTTCAGGGATCTGCCCAATTAATGAATGTTGCAGACTCTTGCCTGACATGACATTCGGATATTCACTTAACAGGATTATAAAGAGCGCTCTAAAATGCACATTTTTGTCATTAGTTCTTTCAACTGAATGTGCCTTGTGTTTTTTCTCCAATTTCTGATCAAGTGGAAGTGAACATTTCCATAGAGATGCCCTGATGTTGAACAAAATAAAGTGTTAAAAGCTTCCAATCAAAGAAGCATGCACTCTTCAAGAATGACAAACTCATATTTTAATTCAAAGACAAATTGAATATAATGATTTCTCTCTGAGGCTGAAAGTTAAATGCAATGTTAAACATGAAGGAGCTTCTATTAAATGTAATTAGTTTTCACAGAACCCATGAGTCAAATTAAAATGTGGATTCTAAGTTTCTATTCTTCAAGAATTAAGTTTGTGTTTATCTCTACCTATGCTCCCAAAGCCTTTGTGATTCAGGTTAAAAAACTTGCGCTTCACATCTAAGAATTTTCAGTATCTATTCCCTACCCACCTCTCCATAACCTTTGGTCCTCCCAACCTCCTTCTTCATCCCCTTGGGCCCTTTGTTCCAGCAGGGCAAACTCCTTCATTTATCAGTGACTTTTGTGTATGCTAACCCCTTTGCTGTGAATTGTAGCTTCCCTCTGCTCCAAGTGGAGAAAATCCACTGCAAGAGTCTTCCTAATTTGCCTCAGGCAATAGTACATCCCCCTTCTCATATTAACAATAAGTATATCGTTCTTATCTCAGTTTATGCATATGCACGCATTTATATCTCAGCCATTATGTCACAAGAGAACCCCAAGTTGGGAGGAAGGTTTAGTTGGGGAAAGTCCTGCCTTTCAGTCCTGTCTGTATCTCCACTGCATGGAGACTAGTACATAAGAGGAGCTTCAGCAACTCTTAACTGTTGTATGGCATTGGGCAAATCACGTTAGCTCTCTAAGCCTATTTCCACAACTGTAAATTTGACACAATAAAAATCACTAAATTGCTCTGGCCAGGTTTGGTCATTGTTTAGAGTGCCAGCCCATGGACTGAGGGGTTCTGGGTTTGATTCTCAGTCAAGAGCACATACCTCAGTTGAAAGTTCCCCAGTCACAATAGGGGGGCATGTGGGGCAACCAATCCATATATCTCTCTCAACATTGATGTTTCTCTCTCTTCCCCTCCTCCTTCCCTTCCACTCCCTCTAGAAATCAATGGAAAAAATATCCTCAAGTGAGGATTTTTTAAAAATCCTCTAAATTTAGTCCTCCCAACCTCCATAAACAACTAAATTATGAAGTTGTTTCAAGTATGAAATAATATCTTGTTCACTCAAAAGTGTCATGCAAACATGAGATGAGAAATGGAAGACTAGAAAATTGTTCCCATCTTCCTTCTCAAATATGTCCTAGATAGTAATATTTTAGTTGTTTTAAAAGCATACTGGTTCTCTCATTGGCATTCTTCTGTTCAATAAAATAGGTAATCTAAGTTTTAAAAGTACTCCTCTATATTCCCCTCCTCCTTCTTAAGATTCATGAGGCTGTTTTCTTTTTGAAGTTTATAAATGGAACTCATAAATACTTCTATTTTCCCCTGATATTTCAAAAATATTGGCTACCCTTGTTTTAGAGGCTTTTTGACATTTCTAATAATCTCTCAGAATGAATAATCTCTCAAAAGAATGAAGAGAAAATAACCCAGATTTTAAGTCTTCCCTCTCTTCCAGTGCTAGGCCCTTAACTCATGGGACTTGGTGTGTGTGTGTGTGTGTGTGTGTGTGTGTGTGTGTGTGTGTTAACAGATGAATTGTATTTTTAAACAGATTGGCCTTGAGGTCATGGCAGGACAGTGGATGTGGATGGACTTCTGAAAGCAGTCTGAAATCAGAGAGATCAGGGAGTTGTCAGGGAGCAGAATGTCTACTGGTTGTAGAAGAATATATTTGACTGTGGGTGCTGATTCTAAACATGACATCAGTCTCTTGATGTCCAAGACCCTTCAAGGGTTCCAGATAGAGATAAAAGTTGTGCCCTAATCTATTTGCCTTTAGAACTTTGGTTTGCTTTTGAAAGATTTGTGTAATAATGTCCTTTTCAGTGTGGTGGTCCTAAAGTTTTTATTTTGCTGTTCCTAGGATTTTTCTATTAGGTCTGTGAGTTTCACTCTTATTGACACAAAGGAAAAGGTCTTTATGGCACTAGTTACAAATAGTCTTTTGTTTTCAAAGAAAATGTATGTCATAAGATCTGCTGTTGTTTGCTCCTTTCCCATTAGTTTTATATATATATATGAGCCCTTTTCACAAAACTGTAAAAGGTAATATCTTCTTGCCTTGGCCAGATGGTTCAGTTGGTTGGAGCCTCATCCCATACACCAAAAAGGTTGCAGGCCTGATTCCCAGTCAGAGAACATACCTGGGCTGTGGTTCAATCCCAAGTTGGGGTGAATATGAGGCAACGGATTGATGTTTCTCTTTCTCTCTCCCTCCCCCTCCCTCTCTCTCTCTCAAATCAATATAACATATACTCAGGTGGGGATTTAAAAAAAAAGAGGGTAATTATCTTCCCATCTGGAGGAATACCCATAGGTATTCTAAAGACACTCTTTTTAATAGTATGAAATATACCTCTCTCAGAGTCTTAGTCCCATTTCCTCCAATGTCATAGTCCCATTTTATCTTTAAACTGATCAAAAGATCACTTTATATTTAAAATAATATTTTCTGATTCAGAAATAAAATACAAAATAAAACATTGCCAGTATGGAGGAATAGGGTTGTACAACAAGGATAAAAACACTAAACAACACCAGTGAATTCCCTCAAATTCCCAACAGCTACTTCTAACTTAAAACAAGTCAGTCAACTAGATAAAGATTTATTAACCTTTGCTACCTATACCCAAAATACTTCACTAAGTTTTAATCCTATAAGAAACTGGGTGTTCCAAAATACTTAAGTGCACACCCAATAATAGACTAATTATTGGCTAAGAAAAATCTACCTGTGGTGGTAAGCTTTATATAAAAGCAATGCAATCCAATTTACTGACAAGCCTATCTAATAAAAGGGTAATATGCAAATTAAGCATCACTCCATCACAAAGATGGCAGCGCCCATAGCCATAAGATGGCGGCACCCAGTCCTCACAGCCCCACCGGAGTCCCCCAGTCCTGGGGGGGTGGCTGCTGAGAGCGGGCAGTGTGAGCGGCCTGGCGGAATGCTTGCTTCATCGCCCCAGTGAAGAGGCAAGCATTCTGCGCTCAGCCACGGATGGGCCTCTGGGCCGCGGAGAGCCTCTGGGCAGCAGGTGCAGAGCGGCCAGGCCCTGAAGAGAGCTACTGGTGCATGGATTCGTGCACAGGGCTACTAGTATTAGACATAAAGAATTTCTCAGCTTAAGCAAGCATGAGGATTAGGCAGACCATTACTCAATGACTCAGGCATTGTTTGTTCGTCTTTCACATTATTGAATAAAAATTTAAAAAAAGAAACCCTTGACATTGCACCTGGCTTTGTCCTCTTTACTTTTTTTAAAAAAATATATATTTTATTGACTTTTTACAGAGAGGAAGGGAAAGGGATAGAGAGCTAGAAACATCGATGAGAGAGAAACATCGATCAGCTGCCTCCTGCATACCCACTACTGGGGATGTGCCCACAACCAAGGTACATGCCCTTGACCAGAATAGAACCTGGGACCTTTCAGTCAGCAGGTCAACGCTCTATCGACTGAGCCAAACCGGTTAGGGAGTGTCCTCTTTACTTTTATTTATTTATTTTATTTTTTTAAACATCAAAGCTTTTTTAAAAATTATTTTTTGTAATATATTTTTATTGATTTCAGATAGGAAGGGAGAGGGAGAGAGACATAGAAACATCAATGATGAGAGAGAATCATTGATCGGCTGCCTCTTGCATACCCCCAACTGAGGATCCAGCCCGCAACTGGGCATGTGCCCTTGACTGGAATCGAATCCGGGACCCTTCAGTATGCAGGCCGACGCTCTATCCACTGAGCCAAACTGGCTAGGACTGTCCTCTTTATGGCTTTTCAAAACCCAACACTAAGATTGAAAATGGTCCCAACTGCCCTATAAACACTCCACTATTCATACTGAGATAGTTCCCTCATAGTATAACCTCAGAAGAGCTATAATGAGCCAACCTCAGGCAGATAAATACCAGCTGTACAAATCAAGAGGAACTTCTCCATAAGACATACCCACAGAGCAGAAGTATTTCCAAGATTACTAAATGTGTAGAGTCTTAATTTTTACAGATTTTTGTTTTGGGGTTACTTTTTGTTTGGTGTTGCTTCTTTTCTTTATAATTTGGTATTGTATTTCCTTTGTTTATAATTTTTGTTTTTTAGATTAGAAAATAACAATTTCCAGGATGTCCCTGTTAAAATAACATAAATCATTCTGTTACACATATTTGTCCTGCACTAAATTAGACCCATAGTAGAGGCAATTATCCTGTTAAATGTATAAGTAAGTTAACAAAGAGTTAAAAGAGGGAAGGTCTTAAAGTTGTTATAATCTGAAATGGACACATTGAGGAATTACTGGGTATTTAATATATCATTAAGCCACAGCCTACTTCTTAGGAAGTTACTCGTAGAAGGCAAAAAGAAATTGCCCTTTTGCCATTGGCAATAGGAAGGTAAATCCAGCATCACAATCATCTTCCCTTTCTACACAGAGACTCTTATATATACATGTGTTTTCTAGGGGAGGACAGAGAGGAGTTCAGTAAAGAATCAAAATGCTTAGCTCTACTTTTTAAAAGAAATCTGATAAATAGCCCACATCATTTTCAACCTGTCTGCCAAATCCTGAGGAAATTTCAAAGATGAGTAAAATCTATAGGTTTGTTTAGTTCTTTTCAAATGCTCTGGTTTCCTCAAGTAATAGAGTTTGATGGTTAAGTGCACTGCAGGAGGTAAGAAGTCTTAGCAAATAACCTTAGCAGAGCTCCTCACACCTCATGGAGCTGCACTGTGAATGCTACAGAAACTCTAGAGGACCTGTGTTCATGGGTTAGCTTCTTCGTGTATGCTGTTAGTGTCACGTGGCTTCTACTTAGTGTCTTTTGACTTCTGACTCTCGGTTATCAGTCTGTATCTTTCTATGGGATTCACATGCTTAAAAAAGTCATTTTTTAAAAGTTTTGATTGGTTCAAATAGTCATTATTTACTTGTAATTTAGGAAAGGAAAAATTATAAAAAATACCTGCATTATATTTTGTGGTGTAAGTGGGGCCACTAAGTTGTAGATAATGCCATAGTGAAGGCAGGGACATAAGGAGCTATGAGAAATTTCTTATTTCTATTCTTTATTATAATTCTCCTTCACTGTCACTAAAACACTGATACTCCCTATTGTTTGCATTGTTCTTACCTTACATAAATTTCTGCCATCACATTACTTTCTTGTTTAAGGGCCCTTCATCTCAATCTGCTACTTATATATTTTATTGAATTTTGCTTTAGGAAACATCTCTGTGTCACAAAATTGTTAAGAAGATTTGTTTTTCCAGCAATCGAGCTTACTATTCAACTTATTTAAAAAATTACTCTCTCTCTCTCTCTCTCTCTCTCTCTCTCTCTCTCTCTCTCTCTCTCGCACACACACATGCACACACCTCTAGTTTGAACACCTGGTCTCTGGTCTCTTTCCATGCATTACAACAAAGAGAAGGATGAATTTTTACATCCTGAATAGTTCAAAGAGTTTACTTTTCCCTCATTAGATAGAAACATAAACATAATGACATTTCCTGGAGGCCAACTTAAATCCATTGTCCTTGATCCATAATTAAGGCTGTTTCTGGGCAATAGTTTCAAATTCACTATACTAGGGCTATAATATTATTACAGAAAGAAAAACTTTCCTAGTTTCTCATATTTTCATTTTTTCACATCCTTATAACCATTATGCCTTTCCACTTTATTATCTTATCTCTCCATGTCATCATCCATTCTATTCCTACCAGATTTAACCATTCAGAAAAAAAAAAAGTCATTTCCCACTTTATTCTTAAAGTAGGAAAGATTTGTCACTTTTCTTTCTTTCAAATCTGAAGTTTCTGGGAGAGAGAATTTCAGTTTATTTATTCAGTTGTTCTAGCAATACTTTAAAATTCACCACTTATGCAAACTACCTGTACAATTATGTAAAAATTAATGACAAAAAGATATTGATTTTTTTCAGAGTCTCATCTGTTGTTGATTCTGTCTCATACAGCTTTTCATCAGGGTAGGCAGATAATAAGTTAACTCAAAAAACACTGTAGCATTGTTGTTATAGTGGACCTAAATGCAATACTAGAACTTCTTGTGATCATCTATTCTTTTTTCTAATCCCCACCCGAGGGTACAGTTATTGATAAGAGAGAGGGAGAGGAGAGGAGAGGAGAGGAGAGGAGAGGAGAGGAGAGGAGAGGAGAGGAGAGGAGAGGAGAGGAGAGGAGAGGAGAGGAGAGGAGAGGAGAGAGATGTTGATGTGAGAAACACTGATTGGTTGTCTCCCATACTTGCCTGAACCGGGGATTGAACCCACAACCTAGTTATGTGCCTGACTGGAAATGAAACCAGCAACCTTTTGGTGTACAGGACAGCACTCCAACCAACTGATACAACCAGCCAAGGCTCATCTACTCTTAATTATGCTCATTCCAAGCATACTGGTGCCAAAGAAAAAATTTTATGTTATGAAATACAATAAAAATTTTCTTGAAAAGTTTTCTTGAAAAATAAGTTAAATACAAAGTGCCTAAATTATCATGGGAATAGAAGTTCATAAACCATACCTCCATGTCTTCTTTAAAGAAAATAGAACATATTTGAGGATTATTAATTAACTCTAAAAATTCATTAAAAATTAACAGGTAAAATTGTATACCTACTTAATTTAACTATCCAACAAATACTTATTTAGTGTTTGTATACCTTGTACATAAAATGAAAATATTCATATGACTTTGTATACTACATTTTCAATATACTTTTAAATATATGTTCCAATCTATATAAAATACATTGTACCCCAAAAAATCCATGTGTATAAAATCCCTCAGACCCTAAGAATAACGTATTCTGAATCAATAACTCTCATTGGTTCTTCCATGACATGTGGTCTTGTCATCTGAAAAACAGTGCCTTGTCTTAAAAATCCTTGCAATCCCTTGAACTTCTATTTGCCATCTCTGGAAATGTAATCAGGAAAGCCAACTGTTCTTTACCAGCATTTATATCAAGTCCTGTCACTGCTCCAAAGGAGCCATTACAGTAAATAATTTTATGAGAGGGTTGGACCCAAAGGAGCCTAAAAAACTCAATATCTATTGTGTCAAACAAACTTGCAAAAAAAGAGGCCCCCAATTTGACTTTCAAATACAGAGTGAAATCACTCACCCAAGATCAATAATGTGCATGTTAAGAGTCTCCCAATACATAAAAATATGAGTCATTTTATTCTAGTTTATCAATGACTCCTCTTGCCCAAAAGTACCCTAATCAGAGCCAGGAACAGTCCTTCATTGATTGATACAACCATTCTTCCTCTAGCCTTTAAAAATGCAAAATTTTTTAAATGTTAAGTCATTTGTCAAGAACTATCTCATTTGTGGCACCCAAATAAACTATCTGCTAATCTTTCACAGAGTCGGTCTTATCTACTATGCCTGAAATTGCTCTAATTTTCTAGTACAATTAAATTAACCCATTGGCTCCAAAGAATCATATATTTTCTTTAAAAAAAAAATGAAACAATTTGGCTTATCAAATTAATAACATTGATGCTTTGGAAATCTTGAGGAGATTATACCAAATGATTATATAAAAGAATATGATAATTTAATGATGGGAAAACAGAGGGTTCTTACTGATAAGGACAACTATAAGAAAAGTATCTCTTCCAACCCTCCTTCATTGTATAGCAGCTAAGTGGTATGAGAAAGATTGCCTTCCCCACTCCATCTTCAAAGTTGGACTAATGAAATTAATCCATTTGGGTCATTTATTGATTCAGGTATGATAACATAACTAAGGCCTCAGCCAATCAGAACATGGGATTCCTCTGACATAGTTAATGGTTTACGAGTGGGTGGGTACCAAATTTCTCTTGCCAAAGTAAGATTCCTGATGATTATTTCATGGTTGGGAGAGGAAATTCCATCTTCCCCTAGATCTATGCAAGAACTACAGTGTGGACTCTATATCTGACACCCTTGTTGTAATCATACGATAAACCAGCCCAGGGCAAGTTGAATGTGCAGAGGACAGCACTGAGAGATCCAGAGGCATGGGACTGCCATCTTAATATGATCCAAGTCATTAATATTTGGATCAAACCAACCCTAAAGCTCCCATTCTCACAGGATTTTCTACTTATATAAGCAAATAAATTATCATTGAGCCAAGATTTAGAGCACTAAATTTTTAATAAGGGATATCCAGATAGAGGATTAAGAAAGAAAACAAAAAGTAAACAAAATATGGGAAGAATAAATGAGAGCTAAAGACGCTCTACTAGTATCAGAATTTTCCCTAGGATCTCCATGAGGTTATATCTAAAATTCTGAAGATTTCTCAAAAATTGACTAAATCATAAAATTCAACTGCATGAACACCTAGTGGCAGAAAACTCAACTGCATGAACACCTAATGGCAGAAAATTAGTCATTACAAATATCTACTGAGTTTTTCCTTCCCATGTCCTCCAGAGAGGCATCAAATTCCTGGAGAGCTTCCATAGCATCATGTCACTGAGGAGGGATCTGTTGGTTGTCATCAGTTGTCCATGCTGACAGCCACTGGATGAATACCACCCTATCTGTCCTCACAGTGGTGATACCTTACAACTGGCACACAGGTTTCAGATCATTGGTTAAGGCACTCTGTATACTCTAGCCATGAGACCCATTTGAATTAGTTCACTTTTTCTCAGCCACCTCTAAGCACCTCTGTGTGTCACTGAGAATTCATAGGTGCTCTCCTCCAACACCCTAAGGATAGCAGAGAATCAAGGGTGGTAGTGCTGCCTGTGTATTTGCACCTAAACTACCAATCCCTCCATTATGTTCTCTAGTGTTGCATTGAGCTAGGGCAGGAAATTTTGTTTGTTTTCTTGGGCTCTGCTCATGAAATAAGAAGAAAAATATCATCAATTTGCAGATGCCCAAGTTGCTTGGGTATTCTCATAATGAACTTGAAATGGGCTGCAACACCAAACTCTCTTGAGTCCCCACTGACTCCTTTCTTCAACGAAGGGTTTATCTGTGGTAGATGAAGCAGACAGAATAATGCCTCCTGAAAGATGTCCACAACCCAGCCCATGGAACCTGTGAAGATATTACAGTACATGACAAAGGGGACTTTACAAATGGCATTAAGTTAAGGACCTTGTGATGAGATTATCCAGAATTACTGGGTGGGCCAGTATCATCACAAGCGTCCCAATGAAAGAAAGATACAGTCAGAGTCAGAGAGATTTGAAGATGCTATGCTGCTGATTTTGAAGACAGAAGAAAAGGCCATGGGTCAAGGAATCAAGCAGCCTCTAGACCAGGCGTCCTCAAACTACGGCCCGCGGGCCACATGCGGCCCGCCGAAAACATTTAGCCAGCCCACCGGGTGTTTTTGCCGCTGCTGCCTGTCCTGCTTAGCAGCCGACTCGTCCCGGGCCCGCAGTGCGCATGTGTGGAATGTCTGAGGGACAGTGAACTGGTCCCCTGTTTAAAAAGTTTGAGGACCTCTGCTCTAGACACTTGAAGTGGCAAGAAAACAGATTTTACCCTAGAAACTCCAGATAAAATGTAATCCTGCCAACCCATTTTGCACTTCTGACTCCTAGGACTATAAGATCGTTATGTATGTTTTGTTTTAAGCCACAGAGTTTGTGGTAAATTTTTATAGCAGCAATAGTAAAGCAATAAGTCCTAAAAATTTCTTCCAACCCTTTCTGATTTATGTCCCAAATTGATGTTGCCTGGGTGTTCTGTGATAGCAATTCCTTATAATAATGAGACTTTATATCTAGCAGCCAGGTAGGGATAGGTCCCAGTGGCTACTGCAAATATGTCATCAGTGGAAAAAGGGCGAGTGCGGATTCATTAATATCCCACAACAGTGTCCCATTACTGAATAACTTAGTGGATAAATTCACATAAGATAGATATCAGTGATAGAAAATGTGTTATATATGTTATAATCCAAAACTGTATTGCTGTGTCATTTGCTACTCATTTATTGCAAATCCATGCCTTTTGACTTCCTAGAAAGACAAAAACTGATGTATGAGATGTTTCTGAATATTGGTTTGCTTGAAGCCAGTAAAATCATGGGTAGCTATAAGGTGTAAATAGCAACCACAGAAAATAAGATAAAAAATTTTATGTAAACATTTCTGTGTTTATATTTTTACTTATATGGATAAAATGTACCCATGGATAGATGCAGTATGTGTGACTTCAGACATATATTCAATTACTGGCTGGTTTCATGTGGAATCATGGTTTACAAAAACAACAGGAGTAAAGTAGCCATGTACTCCTTAACAGCAGCCATTGATACTAAAACATCAGTACCTCATGCAAATTAGCATTCTGTTCTATTTTAAGGTGTCAGATAGATGCCTTATCCTAGAAAATCATTACTTAGAACTAGGGTCCAAGACCTTCTTCAGCAAAGTGTCCTAGGGTGAATATTAAAAAAAGCACATTCTTGGTTACTATTGAAGAGCTATTGATACAGAGACCCAGGCATTTGCATTTTAGTAAGTTCACTGAGTTATTCTTAATAGGTCCTAAAGTTTAAAAGCCCATGGCCCAGTCACAGAAGGGCTAATTTGTCCATGGCTCAAAGGATGAGACAGTGTTTTCCTCAGACTCTGAAAGAAAGATAAATTGGAATATCTTAACTGATCAAATTTGTGGATCCAAAAGCACCAGTACCTTCCTGGTGGGTTGAATGGTTGAACATCTAAATTTGTGCATTGCTTTCCTCACTTGATTAAATTACAAAATTTATTTCTTCTTCCAGAGTTTATAAAAAGGCTAAATCTAAGTTAGGACTCATATAGCTCATTTTATACTTTGATTTTTTAAGTATAAAGTATCCAAACTTCTCAGTCTGTCCCCACTAATTACATAGCTGGCCTTAGCAGCAAGACTCCCAGCACCACCATTGTGTGGTCCTTCTTTTTTAATGAATGGTGTGTCTTGGTTCTGAGTAGAGTTCTGGCTTTGCCTAGAGTCAGCCTGGGCACAGGCTGCTTGTGATGCAAGCCCTTCCATTAATACAATCAGCAGTGAAACCATGGAAAGTTTCAATGTCTCAATCACACATAGGAAATGAGGCTAAACTTTTCATCCTTCCATCAACATAAGCAGTGGGCCAGCTCATCATCATTGCCTGAAAATGCCAGGACTAGCAAATTATCCCTTCAGGTAGAGGTTATACAGCTTGGCAGAATTTTATTTGCCTCCCATTTGGAGGGTTGCAATTAATTCACTTTTTAAAAAAATCTCATTCTGCCACATAAGCACATGTAGGCATGACAAGCCATAGAGATTCATTTAAGATGTGTACCTTCTAATGGAGTTATTTAATATTTCTTATCGCCAATCTACCATCTCTCAAGGTATCTTTCTTTGCTTAACTATGGATTGAATTCTTTACAATGTGTACATATAAGGGAAGAATATCCCTGGGCGATTCAGCTTTCTGAATCCATGTCTTGAAGTTGGTCCTTAACAGTGCAATAGTCACTGAATGAGGCAAAATGTTGCTGGTGGTGGGCGTTCGTTTTGTTTTGTTTTTCTGCCAGTACCTTTTCTAGAAATTATATCTCTAGAAATTATATAAGTCTTTAAAATTCAAAGATAAAAGTCATGCTCAACCTGACTTAGCTCAGTTTGGTTCTCCTAACTCTCCCCTGCAGCCACTTCCTCTCTAGGAGATGACATTCATATTCATACCTTCAGAGTGTAGCCTCACATACATTTCTAGGTGAATAACTCTGTGAGATGTCTCTATTTTCTGTTCTCCAAGCACCAAATCTACATTTTCTATGCCTGACTATACCTTTCAGTGCAGCTAAAGCAATGTCACACCAAACATAAGTCCAAACCTTCACCATTATCCCTCCAATGCCCCAAAGGCATTACTTTCAGATAAAAGTCTGGACTAGCACCATGCAATGGAAATAGAATGAAGACACAAATAGATACCATGTATGTGAGCTAAGTATGTAATTTTAAGTCTAGTAGCCACATGAAAGAAAGTAAAGAGAAAGAAGTGAAATTAATATTTATAATATATGTAATAATATATAGTTAATAATACATTTTAACTGAATTTAAAATATTATTTTAACATGTCATTAGTATAAAATGTATTAATGAGACATTTTACATCATTTTATTTCACACTAAGTCTTAAAAATCTGGTATGAATTTTCCACTTACAGCATGTTTTAATGTAACTAGTGGCTACCATATTGGACAGTGCAGTTGTAGATCCAATAATCTGTAACTCAAGGTTATCCTCATTTATGACTCCTTCATGGAAGCCTCTCTTTCCTGTCTCAGCACCTACTTCTCCTCCTTAAGCATTCACACTCCAAACAGACTTGAGTCTCCTCTCAACACTTCCTGCTCGCTCATCCTCACTTTTTTCTGCCTTTCAAAGTCCTTCCCACATTTCATGGTTTCCCTGCTCTGAGAACACTTGAAGAACATGTATATCTGTTTAAGTAACCATAAATGATTCATATTCATATAAATCAATATCCCTTCAAGTTTCTATTCTCCTCCATGTTTCCCCGTGCTGTCACTTTTACTGTCCCTTCTACTGTGGTAACTGACAGTGTCCTAACATGATATTAAGCTCTGCAAGAGTAAGAGGTCAGTCAGAGCCTTTTTTAATGTTTTAGTGCCTAAAAAATAGAAGTACATTCAGTGTCTTCCCCAAGACGATACTAAAATGTAACTCAGGGATCAGATGCCCTATTATCATTAGAGAGCAGCCATCTGTAGCATAAGCATCTGCTGACTCCTTTACAGAAGATTCGTGGACCACTGAGTCATTCAATCATTAACTCATTCCTTTGGCATTTAAGTATTGAGCTCTTGCTCTCTCTACTGTTACTGAGAGCTTCATCACCCTTTTCCCAAAAAAAATATCCTCCATACCAAATTTCTTAAAATAGTCTTTAAAAAGTCTCCATCCCAGAAGAATAAAATTTTATTTTAAAAGTATTTTCCAAAGATTAAAAGAGCACACCTGATTATTTCTTAACCAATTGAACCATAACTCCTTGCTTGAAGATAAAAGACAAAAAATAGTCATCCTAAAGTTAATGAGTTTTATATTAAATAATCATATCCTCTTTTATAAAAGCAGCCAAACCTAGGTATATGACTTGTTGATACAAATACTGAAACCTACTTTCCCTAATATAGTACAAATATATTCTACCAATACCACAGTATAAAACATTATTTTCCTACTATGTTTTAAATTCTAGTTAAGTCTCTGTGTACACTAGTAAAATACAATACAAAAATAAAACTATACATTTTATGAACAATAGTTTCTTTGGGAATTTATAACAGAGTTACATGCAGAATTCTATTCTAATTATGTCTTAATTTTTAAAATATGAAACTTTAGGGAAAATTTAAAAAGTGATCACATACCAGATCTAAAATGAAGATCCACTAAAATGAAACATATACAACCTTGAGATGTTATGGCTAAATAATAAGAAAAGTTCTAGTCACAATTTCCAGTCTGTGAAAGACTTCTTAAAGTATGAAACACGGCTTTTTTAACACAAACAAATGTAGAAAATTATTCAAATTAGATGACTATAAAAACTACTCTCTTTGCAATGACTGCAAGGAGAATCCCACCTGAGATTGTATTAAAGACTAGAGGCCCAGTGCACGAAATTTGTGCACTGGTAGGGTCCCTAGCACCTGTTGACTGGGTACTCCCTCCCTTCCCCTAGCTGGCCCGTCCCTGGTCGAACTCCCAGAAGAACTCCGGTCGAGGGGACAATTTGCATATTATGCTTTTATTATATAGGATAAATAAAATATGGAAACAAATTAAATCTCCAACACTAGTTAGGCAACTAGTTAGGCAAATATACAACGGACACTACACACTCATTAAAAAAGATATAGAGCATTTATGTGTCCTGACATGGAGAAATAGTTATCACATATTGTCGAGTGAAAATAAAAAAAGAACAGGTTAGAAAACAATATGTATAGCATGATTTCATTCATGTAAAATTGATAATTAGTAGGTACAAACTTTATAATCAAAAAGTTAGATTATGCAAACAACTTTTTTGATCTCAGTTTTCAACACTTTATTTCCTCTCAGTAGTAGAAAACTTACATTTGCCTATTCATGTTAAACTAAGTTATTCCAATTTAAAATTTATTTTGGCCTAGGAAGTCAGCATGTGAAGATGGGTGAAACCAGCATTAAAATAGTGATGTAATACTTTTCAAAAATACCATGATCTTTTTCTATGTACTTTGATCCAAAGGAGAATTTAGCATACTCTTCTCCTATATCCATCTAAAAATGAATATTCAAATCCTGTATGTTACTGAGAGTATTTGAAATCTCACTCAACTTAAACCTCACCCACAGGGTCTTTATGGATTTCCAATCCATATTACTGGATTTCATGAAGTCACATAGTAGTTACAGGCCAAAAAATGACAACCCACAGATGTAGGTATTAATGCTGTCTGCCCTGATTGTAATAGCTGTGTGACCCTGGGCAAGGTAAGTAACTTTTAAGTCTCAGGATCCTCATCTATGAAATGGAATAAAGAATAATACCTTCTCAAATGGTTATGAAAGTCAGTGCATAAAATAAATGTAAAACATTAAATATGCAAAAAACAAAAGGTACTCAATAGAAGTTTGCTACTAGAATGAGAACTCAGAATACCACACTGCCTGCTCCCACCAACTCTCCTCTGAGTGTTATTCTGCGTGTTCTACCAGGATGTGATCTTCCCCAGCAAAGGGCTTTTTTTACTCTACCCCTGCAGGAAACACCTGAAATAAGTAACTAACACTGCCTGGTCAGACAGACCTGATCCAACTATGTACTGGCTAATTGTCTGAATTTGAACAACTTCCTTAGCATCTTTGAAACTTATCTACAGAATGGGGATATTATTCCCTGCACGCAAGGATTATACCAGAAATAATCTATAAATAATGCTTAGCACAATACTAACATATAGAAAATACACCATATGTGACAGCTATTTCTTAGTGAGCACTATGTAATAGTTGGTCTCTTCTAATTCTCTTGCCTTAGCATTATTTTTTCTCAATTACCTAGCTATCATAATAAAGAAAAACCATTTTGTGTCTTCTCAATCATAGAAGGGAAATATATTTTCCTATGTAAATATCTTCTGACAAATAGTATGGGTTCAAACAAAAAAAAATAATAGCCTAAAAATCAAAGAATTATAAGACTCTAATTCAGCGGTTCTCAACCTGTGGGTCGCGACCTCTAAGACCATCAGAAAACACATACATAATTACATATTGTTTTTGTGATTAATCACTATGCTTTATGTTCAATTTGTAACAATGAAATTGGGGGTCACCACAACATGAGGAACTGTATTAAAGGGTCACGGCATTAGGAAGGTTGAGAACCACTGCTCTAACTGATATGTCAATAATCACTGAAAACCAAGCTCACTGACTGCTTTTAAATATATTCAAATAAATAATTTCATATGGGAAGTGCCCTGTAATACTTTCCTTGTCTTTTAAGAAGGCATTAAATACAAGCTGTTTATTATTATCTGAAAAATAATAAATGAAGTAGCTTGCTAATATGCTACAGCAGGGTAATATTATCTTAAAATGGAAAAGAATTGAAGAGACTGTTCTTCACCTTTTCAACATGAACATTGTCTTGTAAAATCAACATAACAATAAAATAATTGTGATTTTAAGATCACTAAGTAAACCATTATTTCAACCAATGCTAAGTGCATTTATGAATACACTTTAGGTAGACTGGCAGCCTCAAAGAGCAGCTTTATAACAATCAGCCAATTCAATCCATTTTAAAGGCAGCTGTATATTTTTCTGATACAATGTGACTGTTTCAACCTTTTAAACTAAATCTTGGCTTTAATAAAGGTTTATTCTGGCAAGACACCAAACTGCATTTTAGGGTATATTTTAATGTGTCTATTCTCTGTCTTCAATCAGAAATATAGTAGCTAAGGCAAAAAAAAAAGGGTATATGCTGATCAATTATTATTTTCTCTCTCTCTTTTTGATAATTATGCTTACTGCAAAATCTTGGTTAAGATATTCAGCATCAGGAAGTATTAATCATCTAATTTACTTCTAGGGAAGTCAAAAGTTAAATGATTCAGACCTGAAGTATTTATATTATCCATCAGAGATAAGCATCTAGAATATGGATTGGCAATTCTCTAATCCTATAAGTGCCAGACAGTAGATGCTTTAGCTTGGTGGGCTGCAGGGTTTCTGGCCCAACTACTGAGCTCCGCCACAGTAATGTAAAAGCAACCATAGACAACACGGAAATGAATGGGTGTGCTAGTTGACCATGCTTGGGCTGTAGTTTGCAGACCCTTGTTATGGATGATGTATCATATTCAAAATATAGAAAAGATAATTCACTGTACTGAATACACTGTGTGAAATTCAAGATTTATACATACAAAGTCACAAATAATTACTAAGCTTATTCTATATCCAAGAGTCAGTGTTAGGTGCTATGAAGGTACAACAGTAATGTAAGAACAAATTCTTATCCTCAGGAAGCTCATGTTTTCCTGGGAAGCCAAGAGGTGAACAGAATAAACTGACAGCAAAACTAGACATTATGTGGTGAAGTGTTAGGTAGATAGTCTTAAATTAAGCTCAGGTCTTTCAGGACCCCCCTGGGAATACACATTTATTTAATACATTTCAAGTAAATAAAGGGTGAAAAACAGTATCATCCCTGGAAAAGAAAAGTTAGTAGTTTATCAGTTACCTTGAAATGCAGAATTATCTATTATTCTATATATCTACTTTCTTGATATTTTACAATAATAGAAATTTTAAAAGATCTATATTTATTCCCAACATAGAATCTTATAAAATAAAATTTAAATTGCATCTTAAAACTGTTGGAAAATGATGTAAATTTTAACATTTGCACTCAAAATATTCCTATCAATTTCTCAGAAATTTGTAATTCAGCCTTGCAAATTAGCTAGAGTTCAGAGACCTAAACTCAGTAGGAAAAAAAGAGTAAGCAAGTATGAATAGTGAGAGTTTTAAAAAGAAAGACAGAAAAATATCTAAGGGATATATACATTCAGCCTGCCATTAGATTCATTGTTAATTATCAAGAAATCTCTGAAAAAAATGTCCAAACTTATATGGGTTTTTAAACAACTGTCGTTGATAAGTCCCTGTCTTTATAATGAGCATTAAAAGCTACATCTCAGGAATATTACTGCCACAGACTTTTGACTAGGACCTGACAAATCCTTACTCTGAAGCAGAAGGTTGTTATGACATCAAAACAGGAAAATTCTGTAATGTTCTCTTCTACATTTCAGCTTTGAAGTTTTTGAATTGTCATAGAGTACTTAATATGCATAGCTTGTCCTGTCTCCTGCAAAATGCTTTTAAATTTGCTTTCCTAAAGTAAGGGTTGGAATTAAAGAGAGCTATATATCACAGCTTTTAAAAATGGTGCTTCTAAAGAAAGAGAGCATTGGATAGTTTAATCATCTGTGGATAATGAGTGAAAGTGGACTCTATGTCAAATGTTTGCCCACTGCTAACACCAATGCCACACCATCACTGATCCATTGGCTCACAACAGCCTCTGAAGGTCTTGCCGAGATATGTGTTTGCTTATTTCTTTCGGATGTCCTAATCATTGTCCTTATTTGGTGACCCCAGAGAAGACACATACCACAATAGGTTGAGCTTTTCTGTTTGCAATGAAAACATTTCAAGAAAAGATATGAAGCCATCAGTTCTTAACAGAAAAAAAGAGTAAAATGAATTGGTTTCTCATCAAGGTATGCCAAATATTCTGTTGCTCTGTTTTCCTTTCTTAGATTCTATGAAATATGGTAGCTACCTAAGGTTGGCTGCTTGAACTGACTGACCCCAGAATATAAAATAAGTATCACTCCATGTTGTAGCAATGTGAGCTTTTTCCAAAACAGAAGAGTTGATCCTCATTGGTGACTAACTATTTCAAATGTTTTTGGTTTTTTCCAAATAATTTTGAAACAATCCTGAAAACAGTCCCAATACTTACTAAATATAACCTTTCTTTCATATACCCATGAAGCTGTAACTAATATAAAGGAGATGAAACATCTTGGCTTTATAATTTATGCCTCATGGAACCCAAGTGTCCATAAAAAGCATGAGGTATCCCAGTAGCAGAGCCAGGCTTTGAGTGCTTCTGTGATAATAAAGGCATTTTTCCATACTTCACATTTCTAAATTTATGTTTTTTCTTATAATTACAAATCTGTCATCTTCATTCTTCTAGAGAATTTTTAAGGGATAATGATAGAGCATGATGACAGCATTTGAAGAATAGACATTGCTTCTTGAACAAGTCAATGAGATTTTTTTCAAGAAGAAAAACAATTTTGAAATATTTGAAAACAAGTTATAAAGGAAGTCTTGTTTTTGAATAACAAGTCTTCTCTTATTCGAGGTAGAGTGATATAGGAAGGAAGGAGGTCTGTAGAAGCATAGACTGAATTTTGAAAAGTAGATTTCCTCATTAGTATCTATAACTTTGGCAAGTTAATAAGCATTTAAACCTTAATTTTGTCATTGGTACATTTAGAATAATAATGCAATTTTTGAAAAATAATAATCTACCTGACAGGGTTGATATGGAATGAGTAGTTTTGACTAGGGCTTGGCACATAATTGAGCCTCTGCTACTAATACTATTAGCAACATTTAGAAAATAAAACTTATGATAGCTGTGCCCTGACCCCAGTCACCTTACATGAGTAAAGATATCCTGTATCTCCAAAGCAACTCCCTTAGATTTCTGAGAATAAGGCACAAGTGACTCATGAAAGCAAACTGGCCTGTTTCTCCAAAACTACTCTAAATTGCCTCCAAAATCTACTAATGAGACTCTTTTTACTTAATTGAACTATAAATTTCCTTTTGAAATCATGAAAGTTCAACCTGAATGATATAGAGTTCCTGATTCCAGCTAGGAAAAAAGCCAAGGTAGTAACGTCATAACCAGCTGTGTATATCTAAACTCCAAAGAAGTGTCAGTTACATGTTCTCATATTTACAATTTCCATCTCCAGATAAATTATTTTTTCCTAACTGTTCTCAAAAAAAATTGGTACAGTACCAATATGGGGGGCTTTGTTACTAATTTATATAACATGCTGTCAAATCTCAGCATAAAGATAATTACTTTAGTTAACACCTAAGTTAAATTTTCCAAAGCATATTTTGAACTTTTTATGTAAATACCTGTTCTTATGAGATGATATATTAATATACTGCATTTTTAGATTTAAAAAATTACTTCCATTCTACAAGACAAGGTTCCCAGCATCCTTCTTTGCCACTTGTCACAGTTGCTGATACATCACAATTAAAAGGCCATCCTGGAAAGGAGGATATATACATCTCCTGAGATTGGTAGCGAGATGCTTGCAAGCAAGCTGAACATGAAAAGTCTATTAAGCAACAAGGCAATAGTAATGGATGGTAATAAGGTGGTAATATTGGTGCTTTTCATTTTCTTCGTATTTTTCTATAGTTTCCAAATTTTCTACAATAACTACGTACGATGGTAATTATAAAATTTTTTAAAGGGTTCAAACAAAAATGTCATCATGTTATCTGCCAGGAATTTAGTTTAATTCTCTAATATGGAGCAAATAATAGATGTGTAATTAATAAATTAAGAAAAAGTAATACTGTTTGGGGCAGTAGGGTAGAGTAGTTTTGCTAAGAACAACAACAATACTTGATAATATTTTCTTAATTACTCTAATTTTGTTCTCTTTGACATCCTCTAAAATTATAAGTCTCCTGAGAGTCTCTATAAGATTTCTAACTTTCTGTTTTAAGAAACACCAGCTCACCACTTTCTATAACATAAAATTTTGTTAACCTTCATGAAGTAATTTATCCTCTGTAGAAATTAACCCACTACCCCACAATATAAAAATAGCCAGGGCTAAATCCAATTCCTAGAAATGACTCTAGTAACAACTTGCCAAGAGAAGGCTGCTTTGTGCTAGGTCATTACTCTGAGGATGGACATTTCACAGCTCACACCTCACACCTTGCTTGGAGCTGGTTGCCCTCAATGTTGCCTTCAACTTCTCTGTAGAAATATTTGAATCAATGAACAGTTTTATGAATAAACCTAAATATGAATGTAGAAATAACACTCCCTCCCCCCTTTCTTTGGTCAGAAATAAACACCAGTTTACATTGCACAAAACTATTTACTCTCACTAAAATTAATATATAGTAAAGAGTATGCACATAAATCAAATTTAGATAGGAAAAAATGTTTAAGCTATTCTAATTAAATGAATTGAACACACTGGCCTAACACCTGGACTGTGCCACACTGAGACCCTTTCAAATGCATTTGCAGATGTGGACTTAACTACCCACTGGAGTACAACTTCCTAACAGTGTTCTCATCGCCCTCATGCTGCCCCTTTCAAAATCATCAGCCAGAGGCATATTCTATGTTGCTCTGGATAGGCTGCACATAGTAGGTCTTTAATAAACCTGTGTGAAATTGAATTAGATTTAGTATTAGATTTGAGAAATCATTTGATACACAAACGATTTGTAAAAAGCCTTTAACAAAAATGGACATGTGCTTTGGTTCTGCCCAAGGGAGCTACTCAGAACCAGCTTCTTCACTCTTTTACTCACTGCATACAGGGGAGCTGCCTTTCATCTGTGCCCATCCCCACCTGAAGGTAAGCTCCCTAAGGGTGATGAGCATGTGTGTCATGTCAACCACTTTATGCTGCTTCACTGTGCCTTCCACTTAGTGCTTCATGCATTTGTTCATTTATTCATGTATTCCTCTACCCAGCCGCTCAATCCACGAAGCCTCAAAATATTTGAGGACAGTGCACATTCCTTCTGAGTCTTCTCCTCACCCAACCTCTTGCAACATGTGTTCTAGACCATACAAATAGAGCAATCCTGGGACCACAGTGCCAGAATATGGGAACAGAAAGAACTGTTCCCTCTCTTGTTCTAAACCCAAACTTCTCTTCTGGCAGTGCAGACATTTAAAATATGTAAATAGTTAAGTAACTGATCCTGTTCTGGGAATACAGCCATAAATTTACAAATATATCTAATATGTAATCATTTCATATGGTAAATTATGCTAAGAAATCACAATGTTACTGAAAAGTGTCTTTTAAGGAAGTATATATACAATACCATGTGAAACAATCTTTCACCTATAAACACTATTTTACTTTTCCAAACTTTAAAAATTTACCAGCATTAACACTCCAAAGACCCTGTTTTCTGGAGATGAAAATCACACCAGCAAAGGCAGTATATCAAAGCTCCTAATCAGTATTTGTGTGACATAACAATCATTCTTAAAATGCATAACAGAATAGTAACCTGATGATTTTTTTGGTTCTCTTTTTATTTTATTTTTTAAAAATCTTTATTGTTGAAAATATTACACATGCCCCCTTTTTATTCCCTCATTGACCCTTTCTAGCCTGCCCCCACTCCCCACCCCAGGCCTTCACTACACTATTGTCTGTGTCCATGGGTTATGCATATATGCATACAAATTCTTTGGTTGATCTCTTCCTACCCACCCACCCACCTTCCCTCTGAGATCCCAGTCTTGATCTTTTAACTCCTCTGCACATAGTGACTTCAGTGAGCCGAGTGCTTTTCCACCAATAGCTCACTGAATTTTAAAAATAATAATACAACTGAGGACAAGCAGTGCAGCTACGTCCCTAAGAGTATTCCTCGTGGGGAGGAATCAGGAGAAATCCATCACCCACAACTCAGAGAAGATTGCTCTTCGAAATGCAGTCCCTGCATTGTGAACTGAAGCCACCGGCCCCACACCATGTTGAATGCTCATCTCTGGATATGGACAGTGACCTTCATTGCTGTGCAGCTTTCCCCTAATTAGCCAGGCGATTAGTATTCACACCACCTATCTTGGATTTGTAGAAACAAACCCTCAAACATTACACGGGCTTCCAGAAGAATCTCTAATGTGAATGGTGTGACTTAGAGTCAACGAAAGGTGATATTAGGTTAAACAATCAGCTCACGTCGAGTCATTTCAGTGGCACGTCTCTGAAATGTATGGACTTTGGGATTTATTTTTTAAAAGCTCTGTGGCTGACATGCCCTCACTTGGACAAAATTCCTTTCCAGATCATGAGGCCTTTCCACTAATGCCTGAGGTTGCATCTTTCTTCTTTGGTCTACTTTACCTGGGAGACCAATTGCAAGCAAAAAGGAATTCACTTTAGCAAATTGTGACTTCTCTGAATCCTCAGAGCCTTCCAGAAATTGAGGCTTTGTGCCAACTCATTATTCCCTGGCATGTGGATCCTCCATTGAGCAATTAGGAAAGAAAGAGTTTCATTGTCCTAGGGAAAAGAGCAATGTGGTGAAATGCTCCATGGAAAGGAAGAACATGAAAGTCAGAACTTCATGGCATTTCAGGCAAGCCAGTGAGAAAATCCTGTATTCACTGCAGATACATAGAAAGATAGTCGTGGAACTGAACCAGAAATAATCCCGGAAACTTTTTTCACCTCCCTTCTCTCTTCCTGCATTCAGCTGCATTATTCACAGCCATTTGCTTTACCCTTTCAGATACGGGGTCATGCTTTCTGCTTAGGAGCTATTGTCCAAAGCTTAATCTGATAGAAATCACTAAAGTTTTTTCCTATTGTATCTTTCGGCACCGGGCTGAATTCTACTTAGGCATTTTGAAGTCAGAGAAGCCACTGAGACAGAGAAAATAAATAAAATTTTTAAAGAATTGGGTCAATTGAGCAAAAATATAATTCGCAGCTCAAAGAAATTTGGGGATCTAAATGACATCTTCCTTGATTTTACACTTAATTATAAGCATCCCTAATAAGAATCCCCCAATCAGTCTTTATTTTATAATTAAATGTCTCTAGCCTTTACACCTGCCAACTGTTGAACAAATCAATATTTAGGTAAACTTTGTAGTGTTTAAAAACTGCATTATGAGTATTAACCTTACTGTCCTGTGCAAATTTTTAAAAGCTTGCGAGTGGAGACAATGTCAAACTAGCTCCTCACTTTCCTACACATACATGCACGTCTTCATATACAGACATAAACACACCCATTGTCCGCCTTGGTAATGCTTGAAACCACATTCTCAGAATATTTATTTACAGATGAAAGCAGGTCAAAGGGACTAGCTCTCTGCACCTCAAACTGTCCTAAAACTGGTTAGAGGAACTCTGATTGGGGAGGGAAAATTTAATATTTTATGCAAACTATAATTAAAACTAGGAAGCCTATTTGAACAATTCTAATAAGGTAGCAAACTGACTTATTTATCATCGCTATGGCTTATCTTCTGAAAACTGCCCCAAAACACTACAAGAATTAGAAGAGATAAGGAATACAAAAGCATGAAAAAAGACTGATGAATCCCTCTTAAGATATGCATGCCAACTAAAGGGGATTGAGCCCCCTCAGTCCATCATTGCTCTTGGCCTTGCCAGTCTCAGCCCCTCAAATGTACATCCACCCACAAAAGTCAGCCATTTACTGCCAGGTTTCTGGAGACAGGATCTTGCATCTGTACATTTTCCACACATCATCTCTTGAGTGCCTCTGCTTGATCCCTCTACTTCCCCTTCCTATGAAAGCTGCTCTCCATCTCAAATTTATTCCTTCAGCCTCTCCACCCTTCTCTTTCTCCAACATTCAGTGTTATGCCAAAAACTCACCCACCACATTAGCAAAGCAGAAGCCGGACACCAAGAAAAATTTAAAACCCACTCTGTCACTAAGACCTGTCCACCAATATTCCTCAGGCATATCTGCATTGGATGACATTCAAACAGTTGACTGAATTCCAATCTGTATTGGACGAGACCATCAATCTAGTCTTACACAAACTACCCTTTCTGGTCTATACTCTCATCATAACTAGTTAGCAATCTTACCCTTAAATCTCAGAACAATTCTTACTTGCTCAGAAATGCTTATCTAGATTCTTTGAGGGGTCAAAGCCCTGTTTTATAAATCACTATAGCTTCATATACATCTCCTTTATAACACAAAATAAATTAAATTTACAGTGATTTGTGTAACTGTGCTTAATGCCCACTGCATACACTAGACAACAATGAGCACAAAAGCAAGGACATTACCTCATGTTTTCTCACCACAGTGTCCCAAAATCTAGCACGGTCTGTACCTAGAATAAAGAAGGTGCTCAATTAGTATTATTTGGATAAGTAAACAAATAAATAAATAAATTTAAAAGTCTATGTGTATGGGTTTATGCTGTCTGTGTTTATAAATAATATTTTCAAAGACTTATTTATTTTAAAATGTTACCTAAATACAAACTAAAATTAAAAGTAAGTCTCCAATAGATGTGCTTCCACAGACATGGAATCAAAAGTAGTGAATGTATTTACTCCTATGGTGATTGTACATCCAATTTTAGCTGAAATGGTCCCTGTTTTTTGTCCCGGCATAATTTTCAGAACACTATCTTTCACCTTCAAGGTTGTTGCAATTTGACCAACAAATTATATGATCACTTTGCTTGTCATAAAGAGGTTTCCTGGGTCCTGGCACAAGGTCATTTTGTGAAATATGTGCTGCATCACAAGAGAGATCTATTACAAGGTTTACAAGGTTCCAATTTTAGATATTTTCTCTCTAGATGAATCTGGAAACTGTAGATATAGTGATAATATGCTAAAATATAAAAATACTAGATTTTTGGAGCATCTGATTGAGCTTTATCAAGTAGGATAGATATCAAATGTGGTACATTCCATCTTAAATATTTAAATTCCAACACAGGCCATTACATTATGTGCAGTTCCCCTATTGCAACTTGACAGGCCAAGCTTCATCTTTTTATACCACTAGTGTCTTAGATTTTCTTCATACTTTAGCAACTGGTGCTAACCAACAAGATATTCAGTTAAGTTGCTCAGGACAGAGATGTGAATGACCTACTGTGCCATTAAGTTCAAACATCACAAAGCTGCTAAAAACTTTAATAATGTGTTTCCTTTGGTCAAATCTGGATATAATCCCAACAGAATATTCAATTGTTTAAATAATCCTATATAAAAAAGGCTAATATGCAAATAGACCAAACTGGGGAACAATCGGAACAACTGAACAACCAAACAACCAGTTGCTATGATGTGCGCTGACCAACAAGGGGCGTGTGTGGAACATGGCGGGCATTGGCCATGGTGGGATGGTGAAGCAGGTGAGCGGGGGTGCCAGACCAAGGCGGGGCACCAGTCGCTGTCATCAGGGTGAGCCTCTGGTGGTTACTGAAAATTCTTTGCTCCCGTGTGCCACAGTCCCGCCCGGTGCTCACACCTGCTGCCAGCGCCGGAGCCATCTCTCATGCCCACTGCCAGCACTGGCCCCACTCGTACCTGCAGCCAACTCCAGAGCCACCACTTGCACCCGCTGCCGGTGCCTGGCGCCAGTCCCGATCACTTGGCGCCATCAGCAGGTGTGAGCGGCAGCTGCTGGCCCAATCATCCCTGAGGGCTTCTCTACCTCCCCCTGCTCCTGAGGGGCAGTAGCCACCGCTCGTGCCCGCTCTTGGCGCCAGCCCCACTCAAACCTGCTGCTGGCACCGGCCCCGCTTGTGCCTGCTGACAGTGCAGAGCGATTGGGGCCAGCGCCATCAGCATCAGCAAGCATGTGGGAGCAGTGGCGGTGGGAGCAGGGCTGCTGGCATACAGAGGACCAGGGCCGCAGCAGTTGGGGCCGGGTGAGGGCACGGAGGATGGGCCGAGACCCACCCCTGTGCCTACCACAGCCTCACGGCCCACAGTTCATTTCAAGGTGCACGAATTCGTGCACTGGGCCCCTAGTTAATAATAAGGTAATAACAAATTTTATTTAATTTATAGTGAATAATTCTTAAAAATTAATGAATAAGCTAAAACATGCAGAGTCAATCCCTTTAAAAATATATTATTTCAAATCAGTAAGAGGCACCTTTTTTATTCCAGTAAAATAACAGGGAAAATGTAGAGGATTGAAGTGTTAGGCATCTCAACTTTTCTATTTTTAAATTTGTGTCTACAACAGAAAAGTCAATTTGAGATTATAATTGAACAGCACAGGTGCAGATAGATTCTTTCTTCAACTCCTAATGAAAATCACTCATTACAAATACTGTCTTTAGAATTCTTTTAAGATTGTTGCTAATAATAACAAATACCAACAGAACAAATTATTCATAGATAATTGGGATGCATTATTAAAAAGCCTTAAAATACCTGTCTTCTTTTTTTAAGGTATTTTATTAAAATATCAGTATAAATATGCATGCTTCTAAATGAGTATATATGTAGGAGATCTGGCTACCATCAAAGATGAATCTTAAAACATAGAGGAGCCACGTGAACCCCAAATGTACCCATACAAGACTCTAACAGTAATACAATATGGTGATAGCCTGCATTGGGTCCTTATGTGTCTAATCCAATATTTAATGGTACCGTCTTAAAGGGTAGGGAGTAGGGCATCTGTAGAGCAACTCAGAATTTGGTTGGCACTAGCTGGATCAGAACAGTAGGTTCCATACCTGTAGTGAGGCATCCTCTGGATGTCTTTTTAGACAGGTTCTTGAGGTAAACCCAACTTGAGAGCACAAGAAGCTTCTGGGCCAGAGAGGCAAGCCTGTCAGTGGTCTGCAATGGACAACCTAGGAGCAGACAGTATGCATTCTCTCACTTATTTATCCACTTATTACAAATAATACTGAGTATGAACAATGTGTTAGGCACTGTGCTTGATATAATAGTGAGTAAATCAAGCACAGCTCCTGCCCTTGTGAAATTTACAGTCAAAGAAAGGATACAGGCATTAAATGAGCAATCCCACCAATGTATGTATAAACATGACATGAGATAGGAGCTCTGAAAGAAAAAGCTCATAGTTAAATGAAAATCTATGACCAAAAACAAAAAACAAAAAACCCTGGCCTGGACAAGGGAGAAGAATATGAGGCAAATGACGCCTGGTCAATCAGATCTGGAGGATCAAAGAGAGATAAGTTGGGGGTAAGGAAGTTTTTGCAGGACTCACGTTCCAGCTAAAGGGAACTGCATGTTCAAAGATCCTGTGGCAGAGAGAGCGTGAAGCAACCACAAAACAAACACTTGGCTAGAATACAGAAAGTGAGGGGAAGTCTGGCCAACCTGGAGTCATAAGCAGATGTCAGGAGCTGCTACTGCTACTGGGATATGGGAAGATGTTTTCCTGAAAGACACAGTTAAATTCCAGCTCACAGACAATTATTTCTGTGAAGATTAAGAAACAAATCATAACCAATGTTGTTGCTACTTGTCTGCTTTTGAAATAACATTGCTGATGACAGCCATGTAGTAGAGAAATGGGATAGCTACTCTCTACTTCAAAATCAGACTGAATGGATCCAGATTTTGGCTCTGCCACTTCCCAGCTGTATGACCTTAATTAGTTCACCTAATTTGTGTTTCAGTTTTCTTAAATTTCAAATGGAGCACATCTTATACATGTAAAATGCTTGTAAGAGTGCTGGACCCTTAATCATTAAGCATGAAATAAATATTAGCCATTGTTGCACAGGGCTTATGTACCCATCCATTCTCCAGTTCTATCACAGTGAGCCGCAGATAGCTCAAAGCTGTGCCTCTGCAGAAAAACTGCCTTCAGGGGACAGGAGCCATGTCACCCAGAAATGCTACACCCTGCAGCCAATTTTGACAGACAAGGTACAAAAGCCTGACCCATCACAAAGTGTGACAACTCTGTGGTGCTAATCACGCACCAGAGCTCCCTGCAGGATCAGGGTGAGACCACATTTTTGCCTGGCTTCTTCTCCCTTACCCTCTTCTGCTTCCCTCACCTGCTTTCAGGTTTCTTCTGAGAGCATTCTCAGTAAATCACACTCTGACTCTGCTTCTTGGAAATCCAACCCAAGATAGTTATTATAATAACTAGAGGCCCGGTGCATGAAATTCGTGCTTGGGGGGGGGGCGGGTAGGTTTCCCTCAGCCCAACCTGCACCCTCTCCAATCCGGGACCCTTCGGGGGATGTTCAATTGCCTGTTTAGGCCCTCTCTCTCACAGTCCTGAACCACTGGCTCCTAATCGTTCACCTGCCCGCTGGCCTGATCGCCCCTAACTGCCCCCCCCTGCCAGCCTGGTCACCCCTAACTGCCCCCTGCTGCTGGCCAGGTCGTCCCCATCTGCCCCCTCCCTGCTGGCCATTCACCCCTAACTGCTCCCCCTGCTGGCCTGGTCACCCCCAACTGCCCCCCCCAGCCTAGTTGCCCCTCACTGCCCCCCCTGCTAGCCTAATAGTCCCCAACTGCCCCCCCTGCCAGCTTGGTCGCCGACAACTGCACCTCCCCTCTGTCTGCCTAGTTGCCCCTAACTGCCTCCCCTGCCAGCCTGGTCACCTCTTACTGCCCCCCCTGCTGGCCTGGTTGCCCCCAAATGACCTCCTCTGCCAGCCTGGTCACTCCCAACTGCCCCCCCTGCTGTCCTGGTCACCCCCAACTGCCCCCCTACTGGCCTGGTCGCCCCTCATGGCCCCCCCGCCGACCTGGTCGCCCCATGCAGCCTGCTTGTTCAGTCCTTTGGTCGCCCCTCACTAACCCCCCTGCCAGCCTGGTCGCCCCACACAGCCTGCTGTTCAGTCCTTTGGTAGTCCTTCACTAACTCCCCTGACGGCCTGGTCGTACGCAGCCAACTTGTGAGGGCATGAGGGTTAATTTGCATAATACCTCTTTATTATATAGGATTATTGTGTTGGTCCACTGTCTCTTTGAGACCACATTCTTTTTTGCCAGAATAAGAGCTCAGCTCAATTGACTTCCAAAAAATAGGTCTTTGCCATCTAATAGTTTGAACTTGGTGCTCAATTAGCACCTTTTACAGGTTTATACAGGGTGGGGCAAAAGTAGGATTACAGCTGTGAGTACGTAAAACACAAGGTTTATTCTTGTATTATTATTTATTGATTATTGTATTATTTTCCATACAAACAACTGTAAACCTGCTTTTGCCCCACCCTGTATTGGTTGTATATTTAATGGTTTACTTATTTGATAGGAAGCCCACCAGGCTATAACTTCATAAAAGTAAATGTGTGTTATTCAGTTTTTTCCATATAGAACACAACACAGGGTCTCACATATAAAAAGGACTCAGCAATCCAACTCGATCCATTTGATTATAAATTGTGGGGTTGTACAATATGCACGTTATGACAGTACAGTTAGAAGCAAGTCTCCCATGGAAAGAAATTATCTGAATGCATTTTCACTTTGGAGAGTAATGGAGCCTAACCCGAATGACACTTTTCCTTCCAATTCCAAGCTGCTGGAGCATCTGTTCACTAACACACACAGTTTACTAATGCCGGCTTTCAGTTGCTTCATTCCACCGCATCATTACAGCAGACTTTAAAATCCTTGATGCCACAGCATATTGGGATATGAATCAGGCAAGAAACTGACCATTAAAAACCCTTTTGGCATGAAGAAAATGACTCTCAGCATGAAAATCTCTCCACAGACAGTCACTGCATCCTTGAAATGTAGCTTAAGGCACTATAATCCACACTGAGCTCACATTCAACACACTCATACACTTGACACTGCTGCCCAATGGAGGCAGAATATTCAGAGGGTAATTCTGAAATAGACAACTGACACCTCATTATTTCACAATGTAGGCTGCACCAAGATTAATGGGGAATTTTAAATCAGCTATTTGCAAATGAAGCAGTCGGCTGATGGAATCCTATATCTGAGAAAATGACTGGAGGAGAAGCCTAAACTCAGAAAATTCAGCAGTCAGCTCCTAGTGATTGGGAATGGACTGCATATGCATGACCTCATTTACATACAGCCTTCTCCCAGCTGCAAATGCAAGATGTAAATCTATGATACTCACCTACTAAACCCACACGTGTGTGCAAACAAAATATCTGGTGCAATTAGAGGCTTTTGATTCTTTCACTGTCATAATCAACACATTCATGTTCATGCTTCTCCTTTTTATTCATCTCAAGCACTAGTGACCCTCTTTTCATACAAGAAGCAATAGGCAGAACTACTAGTAAGTCTTGTTTTTCTCTGTAAAATTGGGCTGTAACCCATTTAGTCACCAAATCTAAATATCCTGCAGATCAACAATAAATGAAGAGAAAAAAATATACCACATTGATTTTTTTAATGTCAAGACTCAGATAAAAATGAGCATCCCTGACAAAATAAAAGGGAGCAGGCTGGCAAGAATGTATGTGGAAAATAGATTTGACCACATAATTCAAACTGGAATGTCTGAGCCACAAAATAAAAATGTTTAAAGACAAACATTATATTTTCCTCTCTCTAAGCAATAGAAAAAAACCTGGGCATAGATGATGGCTTTATTTTCAACAATAAAGGAATAGTGGCTCATCTACAGACAAAGACATTCTTAAATTTGCTATTTACACATGCCTATAAATCGAAAGAACCTAGAATATACAGAAATTTGTCTCTCAGAGAGGAGTTTACAGGACAAATTTTAGTGAATAATTTGAAGCCCAGTGTGAATAATAATCCATGTTTCTCCCTGCTAAAAATGTCTTAATGCAACAGTGAAAAGGCACTTTTTTCTCCTAATTAAGGGCCACATGCTGCCTTTGCAGTGATCACAGGGTCTCATTAGTGCCCGTGAAGTTTTGGTATCAATCACATTAAGTAGAGACCATATATACAGCCCCATGTGTTCTATGTATTTGCATCTTTTAGGAGTTGTTGCAATTAAATTCTTTATTACAACCTGATTTGTCTTTTTCCCCCCTCAGATGTATGGCTGGGGGATGGGGAGGACAGGGTAAGATGTGTTAGGCAGTAGTGAGCTCAAGACAGTAGACAGGTCTTATTTTTCATATGTGGTTTCATACCTTTTCCACAGCCAATCTAACATGAGAAACTCAGTGTAATTTTAAAGCATTTAGAAATAACACATGCAGGATTTCTAACAGCCTTTCACTATTGATAGTCTTCCTGTTCCAGAAAGGAGAAGATAAGAAAAGATTTTGAAATCATGTATTTATGACTTATTTGGTGCCGGGCATTGACTGTTTTACCTTGTGGATATTATATCACACTTATACCAACAAATGGAGGTAGAAAATGGAAGCCACTACCTGCTAATGGAAGCCAACAGTCATCAAATTCACTTTGCTGGTAAAATTAGAGCTCCAATGGTTCCCACTTCCTAGTATCGCACTTTTGTGCAATCTCTCCCACCCCCTTGAGTGCAAGTGGGACCTGTGACTTGCTTCTGATCTATAGAATATACAAAGGCAAAACACGATCCTCCTGTGATTAGGTTAGATTTTATAAGGCTCCTTCTTAGCAGGCCGGAGGGAGACACTCCCCTTACTGGCTTGATGGGTAAGCTGCTATATTGGAGAAGTCTATGGGGCAAAACACTACAAGCAGGTTTTAGAACCTGGACAAACTCCAGTTGATGCCAGCAAAATACCACCCTCCTTCATATGTGGTTACTGGGAATCACCCAACATGCCTTTTAGCAATTAAACACACACACACACACACACACACACACACACACACACACCCCACGCAGCTTAGGACTTAACAAAATGTCTTGCTGTTACTAAATTATTCTTGACGCTTCTCGAGAAATAAAGTCATGAATCATAGAATTCTTAGAGTTTAAAAATCCCAGAGGTTGCAGACACATGCTCACAAGACCAGACAGGGAATACAAATGAGCAGAGCAGAGCAGCTATAGGAAAACAGAGTAGTACAAGGGCTGCATAAATGGCAACTATCATTAAGCCTCAGTGTTAGGGATCTAATAATGGAACAGCAGGACTGTGGCACACTGAAGAGCCACATCCCATGTAACTGGCTTAGCAGCTTCTTGCCTTCAAATGATCAATGGATCTAGTGTTGCTCCATCTTGTGATTTTTTTCTTTCATAAAAACCCCCCACCATAACATGAATTATTATTAAAGAAAAAAAATCATCTGATCTCTGAACAATGAAAAACTAATTATTATAACTTTTCAAGAACTGCCTTGATAATGAAGTGCTGGTCAAAATATTTTATTCACTCTGATTTGACCCAAGCCCTCATTTTAGAGCTGAGGAAATAAAGAGCCAAAATGGGTAAATTATCTATAAAAGGCCCTACAATCAGGAAATAGAAGACTCAGTAATTATAACCCCAGTTCAGGCACCTGGAAACTACAATATGAAATTAGAAATTAAGAATTCACATGCAATCCTTTTTGAGAATAAATTATTAATTTTGTCAATTGGCTGTAACAAGGTACAGATGGTTTTGTAGTAGAAATGGCATGCTTATGAGGTTAAAGGACTCATTTTTTAAATTCAGACATTCAAAAGATAAAAGCAAAATAAATGCAAAATGTATTCAGTCTAAGCATGACAAATCACTATTTACTAGTCATGTGCAACCCTCCATTGTATTAAATATTCATAGACTTCAGAATGAGGCTGTCAGCTTTCTCCTTTGTCTGAATCACATCGCCTTCCACTAACCGAGTGAATGTCAAACATAGCTGAGTTTCTTGGGACGCTGCCAATTAAGGGAGTCAACAGTAAAAGTATTCCTCCCTAGGATTCACAAGGAGTAATAGGGCAAAAGAACCACTCAACTATGTGCAGAACCACTCAGCTTTCCACTGAGCTCCAGCTTTGATTTATGAGTTGGTGGCATATGGCTCAGACTTCAGAAGGTCTGATCATGTCAGTGATAATTGCCTAGGTGTGAAAGTGCGGATGATCAATAACATGTTTGTGTACTGGGTGGTCAATGGGTATACACATTCATATGATTTACAACTGGGGCAAAAATGCTGCACATACAGACGGCCTAATAATGTGGAAGATCAACAAATAGGAAGAAATGTATCAGTAGCCAGTTTTCCTTTTTAGGGAAATGCAATGGATTATTAGATGTGTATTATACAGCTGTGTTTATTTAGTATGATGTTAACTTTAAAAATGCAGCTCAGGCATTTATAAAAATTGGGAGTTGTAATATAGTCAGTCTAAAATAATGACTTAAAAAGCACTTAGATTTGGCTTTGGGCTCCATTTCATAATTTTTCACTCATCACATTTCCTCTACTAAAACCCTTATGGTGGAGATGAGGCACTAAGTAGCTCTAGGAAAAAAAGGGGAGCCACGGGGAAAGTAGTCAAACATATCTTAATTTGATTGGTTGAACACCTCCTATTCATTAACAAAATATTGGGGGCTACTGACATGTCCTTTGAAGGACATTTCATTCAAATTTCTGGCTCCTAGTAGTATACTCCTCCCTCCCAGCAACCCCCTCCCAAAATACTGAAAAGCTAATTGCTTTTATTTTTATATAAAAAATATGTTAAAAGTAATGTGTGCACAAGGGTTAAAACAAAAACTAGTAGAGAAAGTCTATTTTGAAAGGCAATGAATGAATATTTGTCATACTTTTTTTATCCTCTATTCCTGATGACAAAGGGGAAACCATTTATATTTGCTAATTGTTTCTGTTTCAATTATAATGTTAATATCTCCAAATCTTAAAATAAAATATTATACTATCACTTCCAAATATATTAACTTTCACATATCACTTATTGACTTTTTGCTATGATAAATGAGGAGAAAACTGACTCCCTAGCAGGACTCCTGTGGTTTAGAATTGGATAGAGGTGGTTAATCCTCAGCCTATTTCTCTTTGTGAGAGAATTTCAAAACTACTAGGAAAAGGATTTAACTAGTAACACGCTTTTCTTCAAAGAATGTCTTGTCTCATCAACAAAGATTCTGCTACTCTAGGCATCAGTGAATCGGGATTCTATAGAGGTATTGTTGAAATCAAAGAAATGAATTGAAAATACTGGTTCACAAGTCAATTACAACAATTCTCTTCTCTGTCCTTCTGTTTTTCCCTAGTTTGAACCCCAAGCAAACTACTCTAGGAAGTGTTTTAAGGATTCCCTTATCTATAATATTAAATGATGTGTTTTAGTTACAACTTTCATGATCTCTATAACTATTTGATTTCTTTTTCATTTGAGTTTCAGCTTCACTCTCATCTTTGCCAACGATTTAGGTCTCACTTTTAGTTATTCTACCTATAGACTAACTTGCCTCTGCCTCATTATTCAGCTATTTTGCTGTCATCAACCAAATTATTGTCCTACTATATTCTCACTTCATTTCTATTCATATTTAGACATGATGTAGTGGAAAGCACTGACTACCAGGAACCAACAACCTGCCTGAACATGTGGCCTGGAACAAGAAAAAGAGGTGTTAAATAAACCCTCACCCTAAGTATCTGCCCTGCTTGATGCAGTTGCAGTGGTTAGCAGCAGGCCCTCAGGGTTAACATTTAGTCCATACGCACCACTATGTCCACACTTTTGTTCAATTCATCATTAATGATTACACTGAACTCAGTGGAATTCACTTTTTAAACTTACAAGTAAAAGAACTAAGTAATATTTTTATAAAACAATGTTATTTTTAAATCATAAGATGAAAAAAAAAAACAGTATCTTGAGGGAGCCATTTACTCTCTAAGTAAATGTCTAATTATTTACATAATCTCTTTTTTTCCCAGTTTCTAGCCATCTATAATAATAAAAGCATAATATGCTAATTAGACTGAACAGCCAGACGTGCTTCTGAACGAAGCCAGTACTGCGAGGGCCAAGTCCCTTGCACAAATTTTGTGCACCGGGCCTCTAGTATTTATATATTCAGTTGTGAATGGAATTTTAGTCTTGAGAAAAGACCTTGATTTGACAGAGCAAAATATAAAATCACTGAACTCTGTCAACCACAATTCTGCTCTTTCTTCAAAACTCCAGTCAGGTTCTAACTGCTCATCCAACAGATAAGCATGTACTCTGTGTCAGGTCTGTGTGACCTACCTGTGCCAAAAATGGTCCCTCTTTCAAACAATTTAAAATTCAGTTGTATGATGAGCACAAAACTCTAACACAACTGTAAACATATGCAGCATGAGTCTCTATGTCAGCAGCATTGCTCAAGCAGCCACTGAGTTTCACAGAAAAGAGCTGGAAAGGACATGGGATGTCAATATCCTTGATTTTTTTTAAAAAAGTCAAGAACTACTATATACATACACAAATATACATGATCTTAATAGGCATGTATAATGCATATGCATGTGTGTGTCAATAGGAGTATGTATATAGAGTGAGTCAAGTGGAAATGAAGACCCATTCTTATAATTAGATTAAAAGAGTTAATATATATGACGTGCCTAGTATATAGGAAGGGCCATAAAAGGACAAGGTATCAGATTATAGGAAGACTCTGATATTGAGAAAGGCCAGTCTATCAGTGAGAATACAAATAATGACTGATCTGTCTCACCCTCAAGCCCTGACTCTCCTGCCCATCTCTCTGGCACATTTGCCTAGCAGAACCCCACTAGATAGGCCTACTCCTCCTGACTATGGGATGGACATAAAACCAGGTGGCCAATCAAGTGCCTCACTTGCTTTGCTAGTATAGGTTGGCCCCTCCAGTGGCCATAATACCTCACTAGATCTCTTTTCTGGATTTTTCTCAAACTTCTCACTGCCCTATTTCTGCCAACAGTTGCAAGAGTATGAATTTTTTTCATGCAAAAAGTAAAAAGATTGTCTATGGGGAAAGATGTCATTACTTGACAGAAATAATATCTTTTAAGAAATTAGATAAGCACCAGAAAATAGAGTAACTAGGGATTGGTAGGACTTTAAAATATTTTAACCTCAAGAAATATCTATAGTCATGAAATCTGTGATATGAATTTGGATATTTATGAATAATATTTATTTTTCCTGTGAAATTTTTTTTGTAATTATTATAGTATTCAGTTTGTAATTATTATAGTATTCAGTTTCTGACTTGGGTCTTGTAAAAGCTAGTTGCAGATGGGATTTTACTCTCATTATGTGAATTGCTAGCACTTGCTCAATTTAAATGTATATATTCCTTGTAATCTCTTCCTAACAAATTCCTTTAGGGCATGTCTCTTGAGAAAGTGCAATATTACTTATTAGAAAATAAAACCCTCTCATTTTATCCGTTTTTAAATTATCAATCTAGGGAGATAGCCTTGGTTAAGAAAAGAAAACTTTGTGAAAGGAAATGATGCTTTTACAACTTGAGTCTAATAACAGGACAAAAAATTAGTCTTTCTTAATTCATAAGATAGAGGAAGAAATACTTTTATGTTGTAGAAAACAAATAGTTTAGAAATAATGCCTTCCATGAGACAAATCTCAAAACCTTTCAATAAACAGTTAAGCAAATTATACTTGAATAAGCTGTGCTATGAAAATGCTGAATTAAAAATCCATGCTGTATGCCCCCCACCAGTTCACTGTAGACAAAGGCTGCTTCTTCTTTTCTAATGAAGTATCCGCTATCAGAAAGCTTTCAGCCAAAGTAAGAATCCTTTTTCTAACTGCAGATGTTCAGCAATAGGCATTATCTGAATCAGCAGGGAAGCAGTTCACCAGAATTGTTGAGATAGATGAATACTGCAATAAAAACCTGTCAGTCCTGCAGTCACAATTTCAATTCAGCCCTGAAATACATGCAGAAAATCCACCTGCAGCGACTGGTTCCCCTCTGGCTTCTTTCTCAGCCTGGGACTGCTTTTGCATTACTCTCTCCACTGCTGTTTCCATTAACTCGTTGATTTCTGGGGCAGAAGTAACCTTAATACTGTCAGCCCCTTTACGCATGGCCTCCTTTGGATTGCTTTAGGGCACAGACATACTGGTACTGGTTTTGTATATTGCTAATTGTGTAGAGTTTATGAAGCAATTTTTATTAGCAACTAATTTGGTAAGCCTATTTATTAGCTTTTCAACCATGTAACTAACCCATGGAGAAGAGCGTTAGGGTTACGTTAATAAAGACAAAGGAAGACTGATGCTCTAAAAGAATAAATAGCCCTGACCAGTTTGGCTCAGTGGCTAGAGCGTCGGCCTGTGGACTGAAGAGTCCCAGGTTCGATTCCAGTCAAGGGCATGTGCCTTGGTTGCGGGCACATCCCCAGTAGGGGGTGTGCAGGAGGCAGCTGGTCAATGTTTCTCTCTCATGGATGTTTCTAACTCTCTATCCCTCTCCCTTCCTCTCTGTAAAAAACCAATAAAATCTATTTTTTTAAATAAAAATGAATAAATAGATGCAGGATTATACACCTGAGTTAGAGATACTGACTGGACCAGGACAATCGGTAAATTGGAACATTGTGGTGGGACCTCGTTGTTCTAGAGTACTGCTGTGAAAGAATTATGAAGAGGTAGACTCAGAAATGAGACTATCAAAAGTGATCTGATTAAACCAGTAGTGATCCATGGCAACTTCAGCAACCAAGAAAAAGCCAGAATATTAAGTCCTACTTTTAAGACTTTACAAGTACTTCTCAGTCCTCCCTACCTAAAACATTGGGCTCCAGGTCCCAGAGAAAAGCAGTAACCCTGATGTTTATAATGCTTTAATTACTCATCAAAACACAAGCTGGTGGGTTTGTGCTCACTGCCTTTCAGTTTGTGAAAATCTGGAGAGCCAGCCTGAGACTAAATCTGAAAGGTGATGCTTTTCTGAATTTGCAAAAAAACCACTCACCCTCTGTTTCTCCATCTGCACAGCATGGAAATCACAGCAGAAACCAACTGAATGCATGGGGACATAATGAGTTTTTAATGAGACAACATTTATATAGTGCTTTGAGCTTCTAGGGAAACTCTGCTATATAAATACTAAGATTAGGGCAAGATTAGCACAGTCTATTGAATAAAATGAGGGCTTTTATTAAAGACTAGAGGTCCGGTGCACGAAATTCATGCATGCACCCTCTCCAATCTGGGACCCCTCGAGGGATGTCCACCGGTCTAGTCGCCCCTCACTACCCCCCCACACCCCCACTGGCCTGGTTGCCACCAACTGCCCTAACTGCTGGCCTGGTCACCCCTCACTGCCCCACCCCCTGCTGGCCTGGTCACTCCACACAGCCTGCTGTTTGGTCGTTTGGTCGCCCCTCACTAACCCCGCTGCTGGCCTGGTTGCCCCACGCAGCCTGCTGTTCAGTCGTTTCGTTGTCCCTCACTAACCACCCTGCCAGCCTGGTCACTCCATGCAGCCTGCTGTTTGGTTGTTACTGTGAGGGTGGCCTGACCAATTTGCATATTACCCTTTTATTAGTATAGCTAGCTAACAAGAAAAATGGCCTTTCAGCAAAAGATAAAAAGGCAATCAGGGTATTACCCTTGAAAATATTAATCTGTCCTCTTCCTCATATTTCTGTTTTAGTTTGAATGGCAAGAATGGGGAGTAGGTAGGAACAGATGCAAGTCACAGGGGACTTGCTAGACCTGGAAGCACATTTACATTTGGTGTTTATTTTAGATTTGACCTCTCAACAAGGGAACACTTGAGGCTTCTCATTTAGATTTAAAATACAAGTATGTTGATATTTATACCAAGTTAATGGGGGAAATTCCTAATGGTGTAGCTCTTTCACTTTTGAATTAAATCATCTTTTCTTTAGGAGCCAGGATCTATATTAAAGGCAGAAATGGAAAGTGGGATAAGGATGAAGATAGAGGGAGATAGGCAGACAGTGTGCTATGATAGTAAAGTAAAAGTTAGTGGCTATAGCAGTCACTGACATCCACTCTAGACTTCACAGCTTAACCGATATGCCAATTCCATTTATCCACAAAACAATCGTTGAAGTCAATGTTATTATACTATCCCCTGGATTTGTTGGCTAGGGCTGCCATAACAAAGTACCACAAACTGGGTGGATTAAACAACAGAAATTTATTTCCTCACAGTTCAGGAGGCTAGAAGTCAGGTATCAAGGTGTCAGCAAAATTTATTTCTTCTGAGGCCTTTCTTCTTGGCTTATAGTTGGTGCTCTTCTCTCCCTTTCTTCACACAGTCTTTGCTTTGTGTGTGCCTATGTCCTAATCTCCTCTTTTTATGAAAACACCAGTCACATTGGATTACAACCCACTCTAATGTCCTCATTTAACCTGAATTATCTCTTTAAAGGCCCTACCTCCAAATACAGCCTACATTCTGAGGCACTAGGGGTTAACAGCCGTGGGCAAACTACAGCCTGCGGGCCGGATCCAGCCCGTTTGAAATGAATAAAACTAAAAAAAAAAAAAAAAGACCGTACCCTTTTATGTAATGATGTTTACTTTGAACTTATATTAGTTCACACAAACACTGCATCCATGCTTTTGTTCCGGCCCTCCGGTCCAGTTTAAGAACCCATTGTGGCCCTCGAGTCAAAAAGTTTGCCCACCCCTGGGTTAGAAACTCAACATATGGAGTGGGAGATACAATTCAGCTTACAACATCCCATTTTATGATGAAGAAAATGAAGGTAAAGAAGGGTAAGTGATTTTTTAAGGGCCCTAGACCTCTTAACTTAAAATCTGGTAGCTTAGGTTCAAGCCTTGAGTTCTGACTCCTGAATCCTTACCCTTGGGGGAGGGATGGGCTAAAAGGGTCTGAGCATGAACAGGCTATGAGGCTGCTGTGGGAGAGTAGCACAATTCAGAAACAGTCTTATATGTCTTCAGGGGAGAAAATAATTGAGCTGAAGTCATTTAAAAATGACCATTTTAAGAAAATATTATTAGTTACACATTACTTCTTGACATTCAGATAAGCCTAAACAACTAAAAAGAGGCAAAGAGAGAAGCTTCATAAGTACCAGAATTGAACAGTAATTACCCCCTATTATTAGATGTCTGATAATGAAGCTCATTGATTACAGCTTACCTCTAGTTTTTGTAGTTAGTCATAGGCTTACTAATATAACTTTGGGGACTGTGTGGGCAGAGGAGGAATAGACTGATTCGAGATGGTAGGGATAGGTTTTATTATTCTTACCTAGCCATAAAACACCTAGAATTTAGAGTTACTTCTTATAATATCAATAGATCGTATTGTTTTCCTTTGTGAATTAAATATTCACTGAATACCTACTATTTATAACAGCTTGTTCTTGATTTAAGCAAGGCCCCTACCTTCAAAAAAACTTATAAACTCTAATGAATAAAATGGCTAAGGAATGCTGTAATACATGCAATGAGTACTCTATCAGCTCACACTTAGAGTGGCCCTAAATTTAGGCAGATAGGGATAGATTAGGCTTTAAAGGGTGGACAGCTTAGATCACTGGAGGGTCTCCCAGAAAGAGGGAACAGCATGACCAAAGCCATCAAACAATGTTCTTCAAAATGTGGCCCAGCAACAATCTGCGTTACAATCTCCCTAAGAAAATGAAACTATTAGCTTCACCCCTACCTCAGTAAGTCTGTTCCAAGGCCCAAGAGTATACTTTCTTTTAAAACCCTGGGATAAAGAATAGAATGCAAATAATACATTCAAATTTAAAACTCATACAGACATCGAAAAAGGAGATCTGGTAAAGAGGCTTGAAGAAGCAGATTGGAAATAGAGTATGGCCCTCCTTGAAGATGAAAATAAAGAGTGTAGACTTTTTTTAAAAGGATAAAAACATATTGAAGCATTTTAAGCAGAGGAGTAACAAGGTCAAAGTAGTGTTCATTGGTTCAGCAATGGTGTGAATGACAGTGTGGAACAGGCACAGTGAGAGAGGCAGGGGAAAGTGAGGTGGCTACTCCAATTGTCCAGACAGAGGGAATAAGTTCAGATGTGGGTGGGTAATGAAGGAATAGAAGGAAATAAATAGGTTTGAGGAAATTAAAAGCAGATTGTGATGTTCACAACAGAAAAAAAGAAAATTCTGTCTACTGCATCACCATGTTCTCAGCACGATATAGGCCTGGCCACTCTGACCACAGAATAGCCATTTCCCCTCACCTTGTCCTGAGTGATTTCTGTTTCTTTACCAATGATAATGTTAGCATTGTTTCATTCCCTCTGCCTTTTAGATGAAAATTATTAAGGATATCAATCACTGAATTCCCTGCTTTTTTAAAATTGACATATACTTGATATATAACAATTATTTAAGTTTATACACAACATATAAACTTGATACATGTATATATTATAAAATGATTACCACCAGGGCATTAGCCAACACCTTTATCATGTCACATAATTATCACTTATTTTTTGGTGTTGAAAACAATATCTAGTCTTTTAGCAACTTTGAAGTTTATAACACAATGTTGTTGACTATAATCATAATTCTATGCATTAGGTCTCAGGAACTTATTCATCTTATTGTTGCATTTGTACACCTACACACCTCATTTCCCCACCTCCCAGCCCCTGGTAATTGCCATTCTACTCTCTGTTTCCATGAGACCAGCTTTTCTAGATTGCACATATACATGATATCATACAGTACTTATCTCTGTCTGACTTATCTCAGAATAATGCCTTCCTTTTGATAGAATTTAATGGAGAATAGACCTCTACTTCTCTAGTTCCTCCTCAAAATTATCCAAAATAAGCCCAAATCCAACACAAAGCCCCCCCCCCCCCAGTTCCTCTCAGGGAATGCTTCTGAGGTTTTCCTAGGGTGTATTCTCTCTTACTCCAGCAAGCTAAGTACATCTAACTTGGTTTGACCACAGGTGTACTCCACAGTGGGCTTCAATATATAGGATATAAAAAAAATAAATCAATATCATTAAATGATTGGTTGAATAAAGAGAAGAGATTTAAAAATGTACAGTTTGAAGGTCTGTGAGCATAATAACACCCCTGAAAAAAGGAAATGTCAGAAGCATGAGCTGATATTAGACTTCCTGAATTTAAAGGGACAGCATGACATTCAAGACAAAATTTGGGACCGACAACATGTTCATGGGCCTCCAGCAGTGGAAGAGACACCAAGGAGAGGGAGAGATAAAGAGTTGCGCTAAGGGTCCACATTTAACTGGATATAATACTGTCCAGCCCTGCATGGAAGTCAGAGATCTTTTTTAGTGGTATCTTCAGTGGTTTCTCACAAGTAATTTCTTTGCACAGCATCACTGGAAAGACTAGCAAGTCATTATCTAGATTTTTTCCTTCGGCCTTAAAAAGGGAGAAAATACTGCTATTTGCAACAACATGGATGACTCTGGAGAACTTTGTGTTAAGTGAAATAAGCCACACACAGACAAATGCTTAATGATCTCCCTTGTAAATGGAATAAAAAAAAAGTCAAATTCATAGTAACAGAGAATATGGTGGTGGTTACCAGAAGGTGGGAAAGGGAGATCTTGGCCAAAAGGTACAAAGTTCAGTTATCAGATGAATAAATTCTGGTAACTGTAGTTAATAGTAATTATCGTATAGTTGAAATCTGCTAAGAGAGTAGATCTAGTGTTCTCACTACAAATAAAAGAAAAATAGTAACTATGTGAGGTGATAGTATGTTAATTAACTTATTTGCAGTAATCATTTCTATACATATATATGAAATATGTAAATAGCATGCTATACACCTTAAATATGTAAAATTTTATTCAGACTGCAATAAAGCTGGGGGGGTTGTCCATGAAAGCAATGAGCTAGTCTATTCTGCTGTGTTCTCAGCACCAGATCTAGCACATCATATAGGCACTCAATACATATGTGTGCAATGAGTGAAGAAAAGGAACAGAATCCAAAGGGGTTGATCCACAGAATACTAGGAATTTTGTCTCTCTCTCAACCCTGGGCTAACTCTGGGGGCAATGGACAAAGTTCCTAGTGGCAGAAATAAAAAAGTAGAGATATTTTTAGTTAGTGTTAATAAAGACGTGGATAAATTGGAACCCTTGTGCATTGTTAGTAAGAATGTAAAATGATGCAGCCACTATGCAAAACAGTGGCTTCTCAGAAATTTTTAAATATAATTATCATGTGATCCAACAATCCCACTCTAAGTATATACACAAAATAATTAAAAGCACAGTCTCCAAAAGATATATGTATTCCCTGTTCATAGAAGCATTATTCACAATATCCAAAAGGGTGAAGAAATACAAGTATCTCTTAACAGATGAATGAAGATAGTATGGTATATACATACAATGTAAAATTATTTAGCCTTAAAAATAAAGGAAATTCTGACACATGCTACAACATGGATGAATCTTGAGGACATTATGCTGTGAGATAAGCCAATCACAAAAAGACAAATGCTGTATAATTCCACTTTAATGAAGCAACTAGAATAGTCAAATCATAGAGAAAGAAAGTAGAATGGTGGTTGCCAGGGGCTGGAGGGAGCAGGGAATGGGAGTTAGTGTTCAATAGATATAGAGTTTCAGTGTAGCATGATGAAAAGAGTTTTGGATATTTGTTGCATAACAGTGAGAATGTCCTTAACCCTAATGAATTGTACTCTTAAAAAATGGTTAAGATGGAAAATTTTATCTTATGTATACTTTACCACAATTTATAAAACAAAACGAACCTCAGCACAAACTTCAATAACTCATGATGAAAATAGGATAAGTTGTGTCCACCAGAGGTCACCCTCACTCAGAGCTGGGCGAGCATCCATAACTGCCCAGGCCAAGTCGCTTCGGAACAGTACCTCCCAGCAATGGTTTTGTTCAGGTCCTCAGTGAAGGTCAGACCAAATAAAAACAAGAGAGGCACTTGAGTAACTTTAGGAAAATCTATGGTCCTCAGAGTGATTCCCCACAGAAAAGGGCACCTGGTTTGGGAGTCCAAAACAGGAAGACCAGGGAGCTAAGATTTTTATATTGAAGTGGTTAGAAAGATGGATGGGGCCCTAACCGGTTTGGCTCAGTGGATAGAGCGTCAGCCTGTGGACTGAAGGGTCCCAGGTTCGATTCCGGTCAAGGGCATGTACCTTAGTTGCGGGCACATCTCCAGTAGGAGGTGTGCAGGAGGCAGCTGACCAATGTTTCTAACTCTCTATCTCTCTCTCTCTTCCTCTCTGTAAAAAATCAATAAAATATATTTTTTTAAAAAGAAAAAAAAAAGAAAGAGGGGTGGGTTTCACAGGAAGAACATGATGCGAGAAAAGCCAAACTTCAGGAGGGAGAGTGTGAAGCTACAGAATTCCAAACCCAGGGAAGAGAAGTGATCAGGAAAGCAAGCCACACTGCTACATGAGTGGAAGAGTGGGTCATTGCGAGGCCAGGCGGCATGTTACATTTGACAGGGAACAGAAGTTGGGTTCTATACTCTGACCCAGTCCATTGAGCGCTATCCTCCTTGGTTGTTACAGGAACTGTGTAACTGCCCATCTAGCTTCTCAGGCACATTCTGACACACAGAGGGAAAAGATCAACAAGTTTGTGATTAGGTGATTCATGTTGGGGTTGGAAAGAACATTTTAATATGTTGGTGGGATTTGAAGTTATATTCATTACAAGAGATCAAAGAGTGGGAGTGAAATGAAAAATGGAGGACACAGATATTGATTATTCTCTTAAGAAAGTTGTTTTGGGGAAAAACAGAGACATAAGATGTTATTCTTAGAGGTCAGTAGGGACAAGCATGAAAGACAGCAGCTTTCTTTCCTTTTGGGGTAGACTAGATGAAGTTTCCACTCACTAAAATATCCATACCCTATGCCTTAGAATCTATTAATATGTTACCTTATATGGCAAAGGGGGTTTTGCAGATTTGATTACGGTTAAGGAGGTTGAAATGGGGAGATTATCTGGGTGACCCAAATCTAATCACAGGAATCCTTAAAGCAAAGAACTTTTCCTGGCCGGGTCAGAGATGCCATCTTGCTGGTTTTACAGATGGAGGAACGGGCCACGAATCAAGGAAGGCAGGATGTCTCTAGAAGCTAGAAAGGCAAGGAAACAGATTTTACTCTAGAGCTTCCAGAAAGAACTGGCCCTTCTAATGCCAGGAATTTAGCTCAGTGAGGCCAGTGTTGGATAACAGACCTCCAAAACGAAAAGATAATAAATGTGTGGGGTTTTTATTTGTTTTTATTTTTTATTGATTTCAGAGAGGGAGGGAGAGAGAGGAACATCAATGATGAGAGAGAATCATTGATCAGCTGCCTCCTGTACACCCCACACTGGGGATCGAGCTCAAGCATGTTCCCTTGACTGGATTACAAAAAAAAAATGTATTTTTAAAAGTAATTAAGAGGTGATAAATACTCCTGGAGAATTTTATTGCAACATTTATATGTAAAAGTAAATGTCTGGAAACAATCTGAAAGTCCAATACAAGAAGATTAATTAAATCAATTATAGAATATCCACATAATGCAGTATATTTATTAAAATATTAATGTATAAATATACATTTAAAGATATTAATAATGCATTTCTAAGCAATAAAAAGCATACTGCTAAATAATCATAATGTGATCCCATACTTGGTGTACATAAATAGTACTGAATTAATATAAAGTTACATACACACAATCAATAGCATTGGTAGCTTTTATTGCCTTTATTCTCTAAATTTTCTGTAAGTATAAATTTAGTTGAAAGGAAAAACTCAACAAAAATTATGCAGATCGCCCTAGCTGGTTTGGCTCAGTGGATAGAGCGTTGGCCTGCGGACTCAAGGATCCCAGGTTTGATTCCAGTCAAGGGTATGTGCCTTGGTTGCGGGCACATACCCAGTAGGGGGCGTGCAGGAGGTAGCTGATCGATGTTTCTCTCTCATCGATGTTTCTAGCTCTCTATCCCTCTCTCTTCCTCTCTGTAAAAAAAACAATATATTTTATAAAAAATTATGCAGATGTTATTTTCAGATTTATACTAACTTAAGAAAACATTTATGGTATAATGCTGGGTTTTAAAAAGAATATAAAATTATATTAGAAGTAAATAGAAAAAAATTGAGTAGAAAAAGACTAAGGAAACATGCTGAAATATTCACAATGATTACCCTCAGTTATTTTCTTCTTTTATAGTTTATAAGCAATCCAATTGAAAATGGACAGAGGACCTGAAGGGATTCGTCTCCCAAGAAGATATAAATTTCCTACATCAAGTGTATATTACATTTATTACCAAGGAGGTTATTTTAAAACTTTGTATTGTTTAAATTGTTCTAATCTCCTTAGCTGGATTGGTTTGTAATCACAAAGTTGGAAAGAGAGGGGGTGATTTTTATTTGTCCCTCTTTTTTACACTTCTTTCTGCCCTAATTGTGAAAAAGCTGGCAGCTCATTGATTTCCCACGTCATCTTTGCCTTTCTACCAAGCCCATGTTCTTATCTCTAATCCAGCCCTTGTTGCTTCTTGTTTCTGTCTCCTCTATTTTACCCTGGGTTGGTTGTTCTGAAACATGATTCATTATTCTGAAATATGAGCATCAATTCCCACAGAGAAAAAGCTATGCAGGTAAAAGTTGAAAACTCTATACTTTTATAATGCAATGTCTAATATTAATATTCACAAAAAAATGTCTATGTGGAAAAAATACCATCCAACAAAAGAGACAAAGATGAAATATCTGACATCCGAGGGGGTGGGGAGGAAAACCGGGAGTCATGACTATGAAGATCTACAGGAGGGAGATAGAGCTCTGAGTCACCAAACTAGATTAGGCCCTCAAGGAAATCTGTAAAATTAAGTTTATAAAAGCTGGTCCAGCTGGTTAATTAGCACACTATACAGCAGATTATGTTTTATTGCTTGATTTTCTGAGCTCCAACCAATAAGTCAAGCCAATTATATTACTAAGGACTTGATGACTTCTTCTTTATCATATGAGCTCACCACCAATCACTAAACTTGCATTTATATACAGGACCATTTTTGTTATAAGCCTGGCTTCTCAAACCTCTATGTTAAAACATCAGCAGACAGGGAAATATTTCCAGAACTGCTAACCCACAGAATGCTGTGCTCATATCCCAATTAGTGCCAGCCAAAGGAAATGATTCATTTATTAAGTCGTAATTACAGCTATGAAACAACTGGTTATGGGTTCTTTCTCTCAGCCTGGCTACTTTCTAACATCTGTTAGTAGGAGGAGAGAAAGGCACTGACTTAATCTTTTAAGTGTCCTTTCCTACACAGAGGAGGGCTTAGGGCAGTGATAGCGAACCTATGACACGCGTGTCAGAGGTGACACGCGAACTCATTTTTTTGGTTGATTTTTCTTTGTTAAATGGCATTTAAATATATAAAATAAATATCAAAAATATAAATCTTTGTTTTACAATGGTTGCAAATATCAAAAAATTTCTATATGTGACACGGCACCAGAGTTAAGTTAGGGTTTTTCAAAATGCTGACACTCCAAGCTCAAAAGGTTCGCCATCACTGGCTTAGGGTGTTCAGTCTGAACAATAAACAAAAGCTCAAATATTGAGGGTCCAAGATGAATAATATGAGAAAACCCATGTCATGCACATCATCCTAGAACAGGGTCTATTGCTCACCACTTCCAAGCTGCTGCTGCTACTAATGATGATGATGGTGGTGGTGGTGATGATGTTCTCTAATTGTTTTTGCTGTCCATTTCATTATAGAATTCATTTTTACTGTTTTGTTTTATATAAGTCATTGTATCTATCTATCTATCTATCTCTCACATCCATACACACACATGTACAAATAACTTTTTATTTTCTTCCTGAACATGCTGTATATTTTTCCATTTTCTCTGTTCCCATGCCATTTCATTAGCTCAAAATGGCACTTTCTTTTATCCTGCCACTTCCTCCTGTCAGAATCTTATTCATCCTTACTTACAACTAAGCAAGTCTTTTTCATGAACAGTTCCTTGCTGTTTCCAATTGGATGTTGTAAGATGAGTCAAGATAGCATAGTTGTCAAGAGAGAATGACTATTGGATCTATTCTACATAAGTTCAACTCCCTGTTTGACTACTTCTTACCTGCATGATGTTCCCTTATCAAAATGAGGGTAATAAATAGTATCCTCTGAAAGAATAAAATGAGATAATACTTATAAATTTCCTAAAATGGTGACTGGCAAGTAATAAGTACTCAAAAGACCATTTTTTATTAGCTTCTGCAGCATAAAACTCTCTACCCAAAGCATTATTTGTGGAGAAATATTTGAAGGCTGAAATCACTTAAGGAAAAATTAATCACATCTCTTCTGTGATCTCCTCCAAATAGAATTAATAAAGAGATTCAATGTTTTATTCAAGAGTTCCTGTCTTAACCATAAATATTCATCCTCATGTTTCTGAAACAAAATGATAATTTGGTTCACTCCGGGGTTTTAGAATAGGTAGGAAACCTTTTACTGTTTGGTCATTCTGTATTAATCCTATAGTTGGGTGACATCTCATTGCCACAAAGCTTCCCCTTACATTTCCAGATTATAACCTCTAAAAAGATATTTAATATATACAAAATCCCCACTCCAGACATTAACCATACAATAGGAGATACAGAGAGGAATGAATCAGACTTAGATAACATTATTAGGACAATTAGCAATAATTATCAGTGTTATATAAATGAAAGAATCTTACTGCTGCTTGAGGAGATATGTGATGAGAATGATTCAAAATGAATTTTAAGGATTGGATTTTGATCTTAATAAATTATTTTGAGAATGTTAAGGACCAGAATCTTGATACTTCCATTTTGGATTGTTTCATGAGGAAAGCATAGTTGAGAGTTTTGTTCTTTGGAGGCTTGAATTATGCCAGACAGTGAATGACCTCATCTTTCAAGATCGATAAACCACTTCAGTCTTGAGATTAGGTTCCTTTGTCAAGCCATGAATATAATGAGATGACAGAGCAAATTGCCAAGAGAAGAAGATAACACTAAGAAAAGGAAAGTCATACCAACTGGATTCAATACCATTAGCATTTGTTAGGGACAAAAAGAGGAACTATAGCAACTATAGGAAATATAGATGCATTCAATAAGTGAATTCTATATTCTGACCTTCCAAGAGTGCTATTCTGGGGAATAAATGAGTTAGGGGGAAAGGATAAATTGCAGAGATTTGGCAGAGTATGTTATTATTTATACAATCTGGAAAAGCTATTTTCTACCAACTTTTAATGTTTACTAAATTTCTAGATTTCATGCCTGTACTTGTTTCTGGAAATCATATGCTTTGTGTTGCCACTGTAGTTGAGTGTAAATTAAAGCTCAAGGATTATTTTATTGTTTAGTTAAAATTGTGAAGTCTGTACAGAGATACAGACTTCATAAATTGGCCTTTCTTAATAAAAACTGTCTGAGAATGTGCATCCACAGTAGCATGTCAATGCCTTCCAATACGATCAATATTTTTTCCTTATAGTAGACTTGCACAATTAACCAACTGAAAAACCAACAGCTTGTGTCTTTAGTCTTACTAGTGGAGCCAAATGGATGGAACTGAAATATTTCATCTGTTTGGTTTCTTGAAGTACCTGACCATCCTTCACCTTCAAGACTCTCGTGCCCAACCAGGAAGAGTAGCTGGGAAGGCAATACTGGTCTATGAGGGAGGCTGTATCCTTTTTTGCATGCACTGCATACATCAGTGAGGACAGAAGCAGATTTGGGTAGGGCAGGTGGGGACACAGGGCTGTGCACTAAAATTATATTATACTTTGTAGCCATTAAATCCAAACTATAGATTCATCTTGAAATTTGAATATTAACCTCAATACTCACTTTCCCTCCTAGTCAATTGCTGTCAATTGGGTCATGAATTCCTTTTAAATGGGTCATGAATCCATCCATCCCCTTATATTCCCTCTGCCACTGCAGCAATCTTATTTTTGTCTAAAGGAGAAGAAAGCTTTTGGAGGATGGGCGATTATGTTGGCATTTGTAAATGAAGATACAAACCATCACTTCATAGGTATGAATTATGTAATATTCAATGCCTTCATGAGAGAAAGGCACTAAATTCTAAGAGCCCATTTTTAGAAATTTTACATTCAGTTACTCTGCTGAACTGGCTTAATAGGTTAACATCAAGAATCCTGAGGGACTAAATAATGGGGCAGATGAAGACCAAAGATATAACTTTAAGGTAAATGTTAGGGAAAGCCTTTAGACATCTAAAGAGCAGTTATTAGTCTATATTTGCGTGGTCTGTTTTGTAGAGGGGAGAACCTGCATTTTCCTTCTACCTTCAGGATTGCAGAACATCCCACAGGCATAAGTGGGTTCCCCTGACCCACTACAGCATCCCTAGGCTTCTCTCTCTCTCTCTCTCTCTCTCTCTCTCTCTCTCTCTCAAAATCAATGGAAAAAATATTCTCAGGCAAGGATTAACCAACAATAAATAAATAAATAATTCAGAGATAATCATTCCTAACACAACAGCTTTATCGTCCTTGGTGGAATATGAAATAATTATCATTCTTGATATTAGTTTATTTGAGATTGTGAAGAACCACACTTAAAATGAGAAAGCCCACACATTTTTTTCTCAATGGTATCTAGCTTTCAAAATTTTGAATCCAGAAATTTTGGTTTTAACATTGTATAGGGTAACTTTTTCATAGCACTAATACATTATCTACAGAGAATATAGCTTTTGCAGGTCAGATTAAGAATTATTCTCCTTTCCTTTCTAAATGACATAGAATTTCCCATTGGCCTTCAAATGTTGAACTTATTTTTTTTTCAGTTTCCAGAAAATTCTCTTCTTTTCCTGTTTAAAATCCCATCTCATTATTTAGAGTAGTTACAGTCTATAAATTTACTATAATCACCAAATTAGTGAACATTGAACCATGGCTCCTAGAGGAAATGCAGAATTAGGTTCCTGTGATCCTCTGGTCACATCAGGTTTGCCAACATCTCATCCTCAAACAGAAACACAGATAAAACAAGGTTTTGGTTAATACATAACCTTGTTTTATCTGTGTTTTTCTGTAAAGATACATTACTTAATATATATTGTTGACTCATTAACATTGAACTCACTCTAACTCATGCCTGAATGAAGCTTATCTAACACATAAGACACCTCACAGCCTCTTATACTTATGAACATTAGACAGCACTCAGAATTATGAACTATTTCAGTGAAATCACCAACAAAAATCTAAAAATACAAAAAGTGTGACAGTGAACAAACCATAAAAAATAACACTTAATTACATTATGAAAGATGAAACAAGAAGGAAGAGCACTGATTGCCTTGTTCAATCACTACTGATAACATGAGCATTCAGGACTCAAATATTTTTTGTGCATGTCTATGAATGACTGCAAAAGCACAGCAAGTATTGAATATTGATTTGGGGGTTACAAATAAATTTAAATATTTGCAAATACAGAATCTGTGAATAATGATCAATTATATAAAATAAGTGTACAGATCATCTCAATGAAGTTTTGAGAAAAATGAATTAAAATATTGAATTGAGCCCTAACCGATTTGGCTCAGTGGATAGAGCGTCGGCCTGCGGACTGAAAGGTCCCAGGTTCGATTCCAATCAAGGGCATGTACCTTGGTTGTGGGCACATCCCCAGCAGGAGGTGTGTAGGAGGCAGCTGATCGATGTTTCTCTCTCATCAATGTTTCTAACTCTCTATCTCTCTCACTTCCTTTCTGTAAAAAAAAAAAAATCAATAAAATATATATAAAATAATATTGAATTGAGAGAACATTCTAAGTTTTAACTATTTTAGCTGGATCATTACTTCATTATACTCAAGGATCAATATAGGTAAAGGTATGTTTGCTATCTTTTACCTAGCATTTTGTATCAAAAGAATGTTTCAATAATCTGATCTGCCCTATTATCAGAAATATATGCCACTTGCTTCTTTTTAAGAACATAAAATCAATTTCCTATTGAAGAAATATCAATATATATATCACCTGCATTCCCTTTTCTATTTGCTGTGATTAAAAACAATTTTTTATACACAAAATGTTTTATTTTTGTTTTTTCCATTTAAAATCCAATATATGCTGCACAGCCCTCTTCCATCTTGTAGCTTCAGCATCTAGAATATGGGCATTGGGGTCACCACAATAGAGGAGGAGATAGAAGAGGCATATTGGCTCCTAATTGCCTTGACCTGGAAGGGACCCATTACAGGCTTACTCGTAGTCTATTGGCTAGATTAATCATTTTCTTTTTTTGCTTTTTTTAAAATTTTATTTTATTGTTTAAAGTATTACAAATAGTAGTATATATGTCTCCTTTTTTTCTCCATTGACCTTCCCCCAGGATTAAAATTTTTTATCAGAATTTTAAAAAATTGATCTCAACAAGTATTGCAGGTAAAGTCTGATAGTGAGTCCTTGTCTTGGCTTCCTAGCCTCAAGAGACTTGAAAGTTCAATCTGAAATTCATTATGAAAACTTGCAACAGAGCAAACTCAAAAGATCTATGTAGTCAATCACTATTCTTGCTGCACTTATATAAATAATCAGGGTGAGTTTAATGAGACTAGACTTATTTTGTCAACAAATTCCTCTTACTTGATTAGCTTTAACAGAAACTGGAGTGACTGTAGAAAGAAAAACTATATTTCAATGGAAAACTACAGCACACACTTGTGGGTATTATTTCTAGTTCTGTTCATTGTCTTTGAGGTTTTGTTACCTACCTGCAAATTGAAATGAATCCTGAATTCTTCTAGTTTCCTTCAACATCTGGCTACTGCTATCCAAAAAAAAACATTTCCAATTTTTCTCCCTCCCTTCTGACATGGATCACTAACAACTTAAACTGCCCTTTTCCTGAAACCCTGCAAGTAAAGCTGGACAACTTGATATAAATTTCAGAAAAATCACAACTCATGTATGAACAACATTGTACCTGATGTGTGGGTCACTCAGAAAGTTCACGGAACACATGACGCATTGCCGGAGATGTACAAAATACAGACCAGAAAAAGCTGTCAGACTGCCACTGCCTGCCTTCGCTCCATCTGAAGATGCTTCAAGCCCGACTTCTAGAACTCTTGAGACTGACTGCCCTCTAGCCTTAAAAACTGAATTTATACTTTGTTCTAAACAGTTCAGGATGGAGAGATTGGTTGAATGGGTTATGAGGCAATGCTTAGTCACTTGCTGGAATGTGAAACCCCTTAGGAAAGTTTTAGATGGTGAAATGATGGGGTTGGGGACACACTACCCCCAAAGATGACATGTTAATATGTTGAATATTTTAAGTTGAAGAAATCTGAGAAAATAATAGATGCACAGAGGTCTCTGACTTCCCTCTTGCCTTTGTCCCCTGAAGAAGGTCATAAAATCCTTAAATAAAGGTGTGCTTCCTGTAGCCAGAAGAGCATTCTTATCTACAACTCAGAGGAATACCAAGAAGAATCCGAATGAACAGGCCTTACTAAGTTTCCCCTAGTTTTCTATACTCACCTCATTTCTCTACAACTGTCTACTTTTTATCAAACATAGCATAAACATATTCAGGTTTAACCATTTCTTTGAATCTATTTCTTTATGAAGGCTCCCAGATCACATAAAATTTATATTAAATAAATATATATGCTTCTTGTCCTGTTACTCTGTCTTTTTCATTTTAATTTTCGGACCCGGCCAGGAACCCTAACAACATCAAGAAAAATGCTTTAGCCCCTCTACACTCTTCTACATTAAAGTTTGAGGGCCAGTGGCTAGCCGTAGTCTCAAGACATCACCTGTTCCATTTCTGGTCAGGGCACATGCCAGGGTTGCAGGTTTGATTCCCAGTAGGGGGCGTGCAGGAGGCAGTTGATCAATGTTTCTCTCTCATTGATGTTTCTATCTCTCTCCCTCTCCTTTTTTCTCACAAAATAAATTCAGAGACATAGAAACATGGAACAGACTGATGAATTTCAGAGGGAAGGTGGAGGTTGGGGGAGAGATTAACCTAAGAACTTATATGCATACTAGAGGCCCGATGCACGAAATTCATGCAAGGGGCTCAGCCCTCAGAGTTGCAGCAGCTTGCCTTGGCCCTCGCAGCCCTGGCTTCGTCCGGAAGGTCGTCCCGAAGGACATCCTGTGCAGAAGGTTGTTTGGCTGTTCAGTCTAATTAGCATATTACACTTTTATTATTATAGATATGCTTAACCCATGGACACAGACAATACTGTGGTGCAGGCCTGGGAGAGGAAGGGGTTAATGGAGAGAAAAGGGGACATTTGTAATACTTTAAAACAATAAAGATAAATTAAAAATAAATACATTAAAACATATTTTAAACATTATTTAAAGTTTGAGGGCCAGTGGTTTATTGAAACCTTCTTCTAGCACACAGGTTTTTGTAATCTGCAAATAGCCACAAGTCAAAAATTTGGTTCCTCTTATCAGAGAACCATCTTCATGAATTGGTATTTTGGGTATGATATAAAAAGGTACTTGTTAGACTGGCAACAATTACAGTGGATCCCCAAAAGGCTTGGAACCTTGCATCAAAAGAAACTAAGCACAGGGCATTTTGGGATTAACTTCAGAGGATTTTTTTTAAAACCAAAAGCAAGCCAGAATGTATTTTATTATGAAATAGATGCACTGTGCTGGAAGAATTGGTATTTTCAAAGAAAACAGGTTTTCTCTTAGTCATATTAATTTAATAATTGTTTCCTTAAGAATTTTCTTTTAAAAAAAAACAACTCTTGCTGTCCAGTACATGTTTTCTATATAAGATTTAATTAAATCACAAATATTTCTAATTGTATAAAGACAGAGAAGCACACACACACACACCACACACACAAATATAAAATGAGGTAGAAGAAAATTTCAAAGATCATTTTTCCCTGATTAAAATTCATAATAAAATTAGAACAGTTATGTGTTTTTTTATTGAGGAAGTATTTAAGCAGCTAATTTTTATATAAATATATTCCATGCTGGTTCAATAAATTAGAAAAACGAGCATAATCTTGTTAAGATGCAATTCAGAGAGAACAGTGGGTGGATAGCTATTAACATGAGATAGCAATAAATGAATGTACTGAATAAATGAATCCTATAAATTATAGCAAACCAACAGAATGTAGATGATTTTTTTCCATAAATTAGGTGAGACCCTAAAATATTTTTAACATGCTAGGAAAATTTCCTTTTGGACAGCTCAATGACAATTGAGTTCCACAGAAGACGGGGAAGAAGGGCCAAGATCACATACCTATAATGAACCTGTGACAACAAGCATTTCAAACTCATGGCCCGCAGGCTGCATGTGGCCCACAACGAATTATTTTTGCAGCCCAACCAATATAACAGTATGTAAGAAACGTTTTAATAAAATTTTGTAACTTAATTTTTACAATATCCTATTACACATAATCTATCTATATATATAAAAGCTTAAGCGACTGGTCGACCGTTCAACCGGTAGCTCTGACGTGCACTGACCACCAGGAGGCAGATGCTCAATGCACAGGCATGGAAACATGGAACAGACTGATGAATCTCAGAGAGAAGGGGGGAGAGATTAACCACAGAGCTTGTATGCATACTAGAGGCCCGGTGCATGGATTTGTGCACCAGTGGGGTTCCTTGGCCTGGTCTGCTGGGATCAGGCCAAAACCAGCAGCCCTACATCACCTGAGGAGTCCCGGATTGCGAGAGGGCGCAGGCCAGGCTGAGGGAGCCCACCGGTGCACGAATCTGTGCACTGGGCCTCTAGTTATGAATAACGAACTACAACATTAACTAATGACTGATCACTATAACCGTGTTGCATTCATTTCCCTTACATGCCTTATGCTCAAGCGCACCATTTCTCTCCACTAATACTGGTAGCAAATATTTTAGCAGCCAATTGCCACGTCTTCGGACTGACTTGTTTGGTGTGCGCAACAGGAAATGTTTTGATTTCGGAGAACTAGAATAATATTTTCTCGTTCAGTCTGTGCAGTTATTCAGTGTCTGGTAAGTTAATGTTCAAGAAAAAATATTAATTTTTATTAAAATGTTCTATTATTTTATGTGAACGATTATTCAATTATTTCAGCACTTTGTATTCAGCATGTCTCTATTGAAATAAACCGATGTTTCTATGAAAATTGAAGCTTTTGTTTTGTTTTGTTTTTGCGGCCCACATAAACTTAAACCTTGTTTATTTGGCCCATGTTAGCCTTTGAGTTTGACATGCTTGCTGTGACAAGGTCCTGTCATTATGCCAGGACCTGATGTTCTAATAAGCTTGTTAGTGATAACTTCAGAAATACCACAAAGAATTGTAGGTTCCTATCTAGCATCCAAGAAAAAATATAATGGTAGTTTTTATTTTCCCCTGATTTTAAAAATGTATACTGTTTTTTCCCCTCAAAACCTACTCAATTCAATTTTTATGAGTCCTAAAATACTTCTTTCAGCCACTTAAAAAAAAGAGATACTGCAAACTACAAGTTGCCCATCGTTGCGTGTGTTTTGTTTGTTTTTTAATTTGCCATCAGCATTAAGGATAAAGGAAGCACGTGTCTCTCATTTCTCAGCTGGTAGGCTTGTCTTAAACAACCTGCCCTAGCAAAGTACTTACATAATTTCATCTTTCACACCCAACAGCAAGGCCTTATTAAGTTCAGCCTAAATGTATAAAATTACAACTGAGGAGAGGAGACAGTATTTACTGTGAAAGGAAATATCTCTATAGATATTCCGGGTTTCACCCTTTTTCATGTTAACTTCTTTAGCGATTGCTAGTCACTCTAAAGTCCAAAGCATTTGCTTTGCTCTTACCCCTTTATTCCAATACCAATTTTTATATAATAACCTATAGAGGAAAATATTGTACAGTGCAACTATTTTTAAAAATAACTTGTATTTAGAATTCTCTGAATGCTTATTTATAAGATGTGTGAATGAGATGAAAAGGAATTACAGAGGGGAATGTTTTTAGATTGGGAAGATATACTAAGCATATAAAATGCTGACAGCCATATGAATTTTTAATAACTTATCTTGATATCATAAACAAAAATACTTCTTAGTCAGGCAAACTGAGAAATGGGAAGATTGAGATTTTTCAGCAAAAGGTGTTTGAAAATCAGACAGATGCTGCTTCATCTATGCTGCTGCTCGGTGGTTGCAGTTTTGGGGGTTTCTTTCACATAAACCTGCCAGTAAAAGCAGATTTTGCTTTTTTGTTTGTTTGTTTCCTTTATCAACTTAAAAATAGTACCACAACTTAACAGGTGTAGTAGATGACTATAAATTTCATAACATTGTGAAGCTTAATAAAGGTCTCATAGAAAGGAATAGCAGCATTAAAGTAAATAGCAATAAGCCTAGCCAGCATAGCTCAGTGGCTGAGTGTCGACCTATGAAACAGGGGGTCATGGTTCAATTCCTGGTCAGGGCACATGCCCAAGTTACAGGCTCGATCCTCAGTGTGGGACGTTCAGGAGGTAGCCAATCAATCATTCTCTCTCATCACTGATGTTTTTCTCTCTCTCTCTCCCTCTCTCTTCCTCTCTGAAATCAATAGAAATAAACAGCAATAAAAGTAAGATTTGGGTTATTCTAAGAATGTTCAATATTGATATATCTTACCCAATGTTCAATTGAATTTAATACATAAAGTTAAAAGGACTCCATCTACATATATTATGTCTCATTCTTCTAAATATTGCTAATTTAATTTCCTTTTTCTTATAGGAAAAATCTACCTTACACATGAAGTGGAAACAATATTTTTAGCTCAAAGCACAATAGACTGTGTGCTATGGTTGCCTTTAATTCTGATATTCCTGAATGAAGCTGGATTAGAAATGGCTGTACGGAAGTGTTCAGGTGCCCTTCTACAGTTTGTTATTAAAATAATTCACTCAATCAAAAGATTTGAGTCAGCCCCTACTCTGTGCTAGGACAGCACTAGGCACTGAAGGTTAACAGTGTGGACAAGGCAGACACAATCCCTAACTCCAGAGAACTTACAGTGACTGGGAAAGGTGGGCATCAATTAAACAAAAAACGTTCTTGGGACAATTCTCCCAGATGGCGTGACCCTGGCCCCTGCCTGCCACTACAGTCAGCATTGAAGTCAGAACTAAAAGGTCCCTCTGGAGTCACAGGACTATCAGCTATCCTTCAAAGTGGAAGAGATGAGAGATGAAAACCTTCTAACTTGGGGCATTTCTGGTGCTTTCTTATTCCCACATGTAGATGGCCATTTCTTGATGAAGTTTCCCAGCTAGAACTAAGATTCTTTAGTTCTGAAAACCCTTATTCACTTAAGTTCCCAGAGGAAAGTATGGGGACATACTTTTCTTCTTCATCTGAGAAATAGGAGAAGGATTGTTAAATCTGTTCCCAAGATGCACTTAGTATCATTTCTCTTCCAGAGAATGAGATCAATAGGTTCAAGTGACAGCAGTGAGGCATCTCAGGCCTCACTGTAAATGTGAAATTGAAGAAAAGTGAGAAGAGAACTGCAATTGACTCTTCCCATCCAAGTTTGCTACTTACAGAAAAGCAGAAGAAAACAGGGGTAAGTAAACCTTTGGAGGATGCTTGGGAGCAATTTCATCTGATGAGTCACGTAGCAGAAGTACTCGTATTTAAGAAATAATAAAAATTAACCATATATCTACAAAAGAATTAAAATCAGAATCTCAAAGATCTATTTGTATTCCCACATTCACTGCAGCATTATTTGCAATAGCCAAGATATAGAAACAACCTACATGTTCATCAAGACATGAATGGACAAAGACAATGTAGTACATATGTGCAATGGAATATTATTCAGCCTTAAAATAGATGGAAATCCTGCCATTTGAGACAACATGAATGGACCTGGTGGCAACTATGTTAAACCAGTCACAGGACAAATACTGCATGACTCCACTTACATGAGGGAGGTATCTAAAATGGTCTAACTTTTTGATACAGAGAGTAGAATAGTGATTTCCCGGGGTCATGGGGAGGGGGAATGGACAGTTGCTGTATTGTATGCAATATGTACCTATATACTAACCTATATACTATGGGCATATAGTTTTAGTTATTCAAGACGAGTAAGCTCTAGAAGTCAGCTGTGCAACATTATGCCTATAGTAAATGACACTTTATTATGCACTTAAAAATTTCTCAGAAGGGTAGATCTCATGTTAAGTGTTCTTACCACAATAAAAAAAAAGAAAATGAATAGAATAGATAGAAGAATGAATAAATAAGACCTACTTTTTAAAAAAAGTATTAACTAGAATCATGCTCTCACCTCACTTCTTCCACTCCCTCTACTAGACAGTAAAACTTAAGGTGGGGTCAGACCAGCAAATCTGAGTTTCTTTTCCTTTTCTTTGTAAAATCAACATTATATTCCCACTGAACAACTTCCTCATTCTACTATAAGTTTTCATCCTTTTATCTGGCAGTCAAGTAATACAGCTACAAAGTATGCCTGTATTTCAGGATCCTCGCCTCTTCCACATGGTGGACAGAACCCTGGCCGCATGAAGATGGAATGATTGGATGGGGCATAAGTCAAATTTGAATCCAGGGGAACTGGGCACACTACAGAAAATACTGATTAACTGCACATAATTAGCCATTAATACCAGGGGGAAAGGTCAGTTAGAGTGAATTGACTATCCTACAATCATCCTTGCTGATTTCTTCCTTCCTCCATTGTTAAGTGGTCTAATTCTGCAAGATCATCATTTGGGGAGTTGCCAATATCACTTTCACCAACTTTATGAAATCTTATGTCTTTTGTAAGATTTGCCATTTTACTGGGCAATTTTCCCTGCATTTGTATTATATTGTCAGCTAGCAAGAATAGATGGACCAGTGTGAGCTGTTGCTAGATGCTAGTTAGTGCTTCGTGGACAGAAATGGTTCAGTTTTCACATGCTTGGTTTATCAGGGAATATTTTCATAAAGTAACATCAATCAGCATTATGACTGCAGTAACTTGGATAATAAACAGTTGGATAACTTAGATATGAATAGAATATCATATTAAGCAAAGACCAAGGCTGACCCAGAAGGTAGGTAGCATCCATATCTAATTAGCATTGAAGGAGACACTATAAATTACCACAAACACACCAGCTTAAAATAATGCCCATTTATGGCCTCACAGCTTCCTTAGGTCAGAAGTCTGAGCCCAATATACCTCAACCGGGTTCTCTGCTTAGGTTCTCACAAGGTCAAAGTCAAGGTGTCAGCCAGCCTGGGCTCTTATCTGGAGGTGCTAGGATGAGAATAAGCTTCCAGACTCCTTCAAGTTGTTGGTAGAATTCAATGTCACGCAATGTTAGGACAGAGGACCATGTTTCCTTGCTGGCTTGTCACTTGGGGTTGTTCTCAGCTTCCTAAGGCTACTCCATTCTTCAGTTTGCACCCCTCCACCTTCAAGGCCAGCAACAGTGCATACAATCTTTTCGATGCATTGAATATTGCTGCCTTCCTATTCTGTTTTTAATAAGCATGGATTTTAAAAGATTTTAAATCGTATTGGCCCCACTGATAGTCCAGGATAATTTCCCTGTTTTAAAGTCAACTGATTCATAATTGTAATTATATATGCCATAGCCCCCTTTGTCATATAATGTAATATAACCACAGAAATAACACTCGGGGGTGAAAATCCTGGGGACCAAAATTTTGCTTCCTACAGAGACCCAGGGATGAAGACTGAAAATATATAAGCTGCGGCTGGCCATGGATTCTGAGTAGGGCTAAATTTCAAAACGCAGTGAATGGTAAGGCTGAGGGGTTAGAGTCTTTCCAGATTAGAACACTAGCCGGAAGAACAGGAGAAAGGTGAAAGGGACTCAGTGCTGTCTCCCCTAACTCACCTACCTACAATGTAAGCAATGATATACACAGAGACCCTGAGGTAAAATAAATCCTAAAATAACCAAGACTAATATTATGTAAAGTGTAATTTTATTGTATTCTGTTTTTTAACCCATAGGTTCAACAACTTAATTTTTAAATGAGGGTGTAGCTAGTATTGAGAAAAAAACAAACATGCTTGATATTCTGAGAAAATGTTTAGCTCTGGTGGTGCCAGTGGGATAGAGGCTCCATGGGCAAATAAGCCACCTTCATGCATGAGAGCCAGGCTGCTGAATGACTCAATCAGCCCCAGCTAAAATATCAAAGGGAAAGCAACAGAAAAAGATCTTTAATTGAGTGTCTCTGTGAATGTGTATGTGTGTGTTTTATTTTAAAGTCAATCAAGCAGAGTACAACATTGCACAGATGGGGAGAAAGGGTGGGAAACAGGAAGCAAAATTGTCTCTGATGTTCAGATATTGTTGTTCTTTCTCTTACTTAGGAAAGCATCAATGTTAGGAAGGAAATATCCAACTCAAAAACAGTGACCCTTTACAAGCAGCTGGAATGAACACAAAGAAAGAAGATTCAGAAACAGTTTTTTGGCAAAGAAAAAAAAGTTTAGCTAAAGTTCAAATTCATAACCTAACTCAATAACTCCCTAAAAAGAAATTGTGTGATGGATATGTACCATAAACTAGAACTAATGGAAACAATTTTAAATGCTTAAACTGTTTATATAGTTCCACTTATTGTAGGAATGTTGCTTGCACCTGAAATCAAGCTAAAGAACCAGCTTCTAATTGGGAAAACATTTTCAACACAATTCAATTGTAGAGATCTAGGCAAATAACTTTTTTAATATTCTGGTGGCTGGGTTATCTAATAGAGTATTGTTAAAATTGAGAGTTTATTGAAAACAGAAAGCCTACCAAATAAAGTTCTAAAAAAAGATTTCAAAATACTACTTAAAATCTGTCCTTTCAATTTGGATCAGAAGCATTCCTTTTTCCTCTTTTCAGCACAGCTTTATTCTTGTATGTCATCCAGGATAGACAAAAGAAAGGAGGGAGAGCAATGCTGTTGTCCAGGTCAACGTGATGGAGTGCATTAAGGCTGAATGAATTTATTATTTATTTAACCCTAATCACCAGTCTCCATAGCCACATCTTCAGCTTTGCTCCCGCTTTTAATACTTTGGTGTGTGTTTTCAGCTACATATGTTAAAAAGAACATTGTCTATTACTAGTTTTAGCAACTACAGGAAATACAAACTATTACTAGTATATATTTCTATTAGGTAATCAGCAGAAAATAAAATAAAAATAATCAAATAAAATTGACAAACATACTGACAAATATTTAAAGGGAGATCACAACCTGAAAGGAATACTTGCATATATTGCTTAACTTGGCAAGCCAGAAAGAGAAAGAGGGAAATTAAGTGCTGCTGTTATGAGATACCATTGGATTCTCTTTAATCCCCAAGATTTAGTTAAAATACATTCACACCATCAGTGAACAGCCAGTCTCAAGTGTCTGATCTTCTCTCTTAGTTCATGCATTTACCATCCTTTGTCTACCTACTGTTTGTTACAAAGTTTCCTAATGGGTCTAACCACCTCCAGTCTCCCATTTTCCAAGTTCATACTCTGTAATACTCAGATGTCCTAAAAATGCATATTATTCACCTACTTTAAAAACTTGAATTGACAAAACAATAAATCCAAGCCTTTAGAATGTAATACCATTTTCTTTCATGTCTGCCTTGACCTAACTTATCCAGCTTCATTTCCTACCACGCCTTGGTCATACTTAGTTCGTATTTCATAAATTCCAAATTAAGTGCAGGTTCCCATTTGTTGTCTCATCTTTCATACCTATTAACATTGCTGACCATGCCTACCCAATGGCTGGCCTTAATTCTCCTCGAAAACTTCTTTTGGATGCTTCTACAGATGCTCTATGTGGGCCAAATCCAACAAGAAGCCTGAGAGCTAGGAGCCCTGTTGAAGTGTTTATTCAATTCAAACTTCTGGGGCAAATAGCAAGGTGAAAAAAGGTGGAAAGTGAATCTGGTGGGACAAAAATAAGACATCCAGAATAGCACTATGTACAAAGTTCCCAAGAGAAATTAGAAAAACAACATATATAATTTTGTTCTTCTATATGAATACTCTGCAACAAATAAGTAATTCATAATCCTTTCAGATTAATGTCATATTCATGTGCCGACTATTTCTGAGCATTAATGTGTACAAGAAAATACATTAAGTATCAGTGATACAAAATGAATGAGATGGGGCCCCTCTCCAAGCAGCTAACTGTCCAACAAAAGACCAAAATGGTATAATGTAGCAAATGTTACAACAAATAGAATAAAGCATTCCATGTTTAAGCTTTTTAAATCCACTTGAATTTACTATGATTTTGTATATTTACAATCTATAACGCCTGTTTTTGTACAACCAAAATAATAATTTGGCTTCATTTTGGGGGGGAAATGTCTCTATTTTGCAGGCAGACTGATTGCAGGGTTGGGGCAGGCTGGTGGGGGTGAAGGGATTGAGCAAAACAGGGGACAAAAAGAGAAAGAACTCATGGATACGACAATAGTGTGGTGATTGTGGGGGGTAAATGAGGTGGGTGGAGATGGAGGAGAATATATGGAGGATAAATGTTGATAAAAAAAAAGAGAAAAAACTGGTCATATTTAAACAATATACAACATTTCATATGTAACAAAACTAATTACCAATCAACAATTGGAAAAACTAGAGGGAAAAGGCCAGAATAATAACTGACCTAACACAAACTTTATTTACTACTAGGAAGACAGAAGGCAACATTGAGGTTAGTTTTATAATTCCATGAACACCACATATATATATAAAATAAAAATAAAGCTCTCGCTGGTTTGACTCCATGGATAGAGCATCGGCCTGCAGACTGAAGAGTCCCAGGTCCAATTCCAGTCAAGGGCACATACCCGGGTTGCAGGCTTGATCCCCAGTGCAGGAGGCAGCCGATCAATGATTCTCTCTCATCATTGATGTTTCTATCTCTCTCTCTCCCTCTCCCTTCCTCTCTGAAATCAATAAAAATATATTTTAAAATAATAATAAAAAATAAAATTTATGTAAATATTTAATGTTTGTTCATCTTATAAAAAAACAGAGTATTATGCTAAGTGAAATAAGTCAGTCAGAGAAAGACATATATCATATGATTTCACTTATATATGGAATCCAAAGAACAAAATAAATTAACAAAACAGATTCATAGATATAGTCAACAAATAGATAGTTATCAGAGGGAGGGGGGCTCGGTGAAAAGGTGAAGGGATTGAGAAGTACAGATTGGTAGTTGCAAAATAGTCATGAAGATGTAAAGTACAGCATAGGAAATATAGTCAATAATATTGTAGCAATTGTGTATGGTGCAAGGTGAGTAATGAAAATATCAGGGGGCCACTTTGCAAATTATTTGGTTGTCTAACCAATATGCTGCACAACTGAAATTAATACAAAATAATATTGAATGTAAACTGTAATTGGCAAAAAAAGAAAAACATAACAAAAAAACAAAAAAAGAAATTAATCATTAAAACATGTTTAATCTACTCACATACATATTCAGTTATATTATACAGTATTTTTGTGTAAATAAGACAGAATGTTAAAGATCTATAAAGATATAAAACACATTGTGTGAGAACATTATGTATTAAAATAATAAAATTAATCGATTCCATTATCCAAAAGTGCAATAATGTAAGGGAGACACTGTCAGGTTCTCAGAAAGGGAAAAGAAGAAAAAAAAAGCCTATAAATTATATCCAGTTCTACTAATGTCAAGGAGGATTCCTGATTGAAAATATTTCAGCTTTGACTTCACTTTCAGAAAGGCAACAAAGCAAACAAAATGGAATTCTAGTGACTAAAATGAGGTGTAACATTAAGTTTATATTACAGAGGATCAAGAAAATGGATAGCAAATTCTCCTCAGAAAACCATCCATCTCTTTCTTTTGTTAATCCCTCCACACATCTGGCAGAATGCAGGAATGTAAGCAATAAGACTCAATGCTTCCCAGTTTTGTTCCCTTTAATTCTTCGTGTCTAAAGTTATCTGATCCTAGCTGGTTTGGCTCAGTGGATAAACCATCGGCCTGAGGACCAAAGGGTCCCAGGTTCCATTCCTGTCAAGGGCACGTACCTTGGTTGCAGGCTCTTCCTTGGCCCCTGCCCTGGTCGGGGCTCGTGCAGGAGGCAACCAATCAATGTGTTTCTCTTACATCAATGTTTCTCTCTGACTTTCCCTCTCCTACAACCTATGAGGGAAGGCGGGGGGTGAGGGGGTAAGAGATCAACCAAAGGACTTGTATGCATGCATATGAGCATAACCAATGGACACAGACAGTAGAGGGGGTGAGGGCTTGTGCTTGGGGAGGATGTTGGGGGAGAGGTCAATGGGAGAAAAAAGGAGAGTCATGTAATACTTTAAACAATAAAGAATTTTTAAAAATCAATGGAAAAATATCCTCAGGTGAGGATTAAAAACGAAGTAGCAAAAATAAAGTTATCGGAACAGGGAAGTATGAACAAAATTCTGAATAGTACAATTATTGATCTATTACCTTTCACAAGCCATTAAGCATTAAGCCTAAGTGTTTTTTTCAAGATTCTGAGATTAGAATAATGGAGGGCAGACATTCATAGAAGGTTGAGTCTTAAATTTATTTTACAAATTTCTAATTCAAAATATGGCCCACCCCCACAAAAATATATCATGTTAGTCTAGGTTAGTGTGGCAGTTTACCTTTCTATAAACAGAAATCCACCTCCGGTTCTTTCTGTCCTCATAGATGAAATTAACCCCTGAGAATTCAATGCACTTGAGACAAAATGTGGGACAAATATACTATTTTAAGAATAACCTATGTGTTGGATCAGCCAGTATCTGAATCATTTAGACATTAAACTTCTTCATGAAGCTACCTTGTCCTTTAGAGTTAGTAAGCTAAGTAAGTGACAAAGTATCCACTAATTCAATTTTTGGATAATTGTTTGAGAAACACTATTACTATTTTACACTCAAACTATGTTTTGATTCAAATCATAATAATAAAGTACTATCACAAACACTCATCATCAAAATATTTTTTAAAAACTGCTGTATTTTTCACTTGCATAATAAGTTTACAGTCTTATTGTTATTTCTCAAAATACTTCCAGGAAATAAAATGATGCATCTAAATGGCCTAAAGTTGTCAATCATTTTATATGTGTGTTATATCAAATTCCAATAATGTAGAAGAATGCTTGGCACTTTCTTATAAAACTAACCATACTCCTGCCACACAATTCAGCAATCATGCTCTTTGATATTTACCAAAAACAGGTGAAAACTTATGTCCACACAAAAACCTGCACATTGATCTATATAGCAACTTTATTCATAACTAGTGACCTGGTGCACAAATTCGTGCACATTGAAAGGAAATTAATTAGAAGAAATATTTTAATATCACTATAGCCCTTTCTCTATAATAGAAGTGTCAAACAAATTCACAATCGACAATGACAGATCAAAACACACATGCACAATTGGCACCAGCAAGAGCTTTATATGCATTGTGCATGCAAGAGTCAACTTAGCCTTTTATATATATAGATAAACTTACTGAATTAGACCTGCTTTCTGATGTAGCTAAACTTTTTTCAGCCCAGTGAAGCACCCCAACTTCTCTTTCAGGTAATTTTCAGCAACACAGCAATAAATATCAACACAAAGCAGATTATTATTATAGATCACGCAGGGAGAACAAAGGGTAAAATATATAACTGCAGCAGTGTTTGACTATATTCTGCACAATGAGAAAACCTGAAGTCATTTTTAAGGTCCACCATTTCTTACTTCTTTCAGTCGGGTCAAGTTTCTAAACTTTCTAAATCTCCATTTCCCGGCTAATGAAAAGAAAATAGGATTTCACCGAGTCTCCTATCTACCTATTCCAGGACTTCTGTGAGGATCAAATGAGATGAGGCATGGGAAAATGCTTCACAGACATTTGGTTAAAGTATAAAATGTTTGCACCTGGCTATAAAGCAAGTCCTGTTCCTGGGCTGAAGAAACTCCAAGGAGGCTAGTCGCTAGGAAGAGGAAGCTGGGTGTTGCTACATGACGTCATTACCTGGTACCCACAGCCACTGTTTCCAGGCTGGGCTAGGCTGTGGACTGCATTTTGCACCATGGGGTCTCAGCAGTGTCAGCTGCGAATTTGGTGGGGTGTTGATCTGGGGTGGTGGTGGGGCCTGTGTCAAACTTGGGGGAAGCCAAGTGTTGCTTTGTCAGCACCAGGTCTGCGGTGCTGTTTCTCTATAAATAACCAGTGCGCATCACAGCAGCTCCTGCATTGAGCATCTGCCCCCCGGTGATCAGGCACATCAAAGCAACCAGTCAGATGGTCTGACATATTAGCCTTTTATATATATAAAAGAGAGAGAGAGAGAGAGAGAGAGAGCGCCAAAATTTGGAAGCAACCAAATATCCTTCAGTAGGTAAATAGATAAATCTGGTACATCAGACAATAGGATATTACAGTATCATATATACTATTGTCACAAGTGGGAGGATATATAGGCATCTAGTGGGTAGAGACCAGGGATGCTGTTAAATATCCTACAGTGCCCAGGACAGCCCCCACAATAAATAATTATCCATCCCAAAATATCAACAGTGCCATTGTTGAGAAGTTCTGTTTTAAACTGTTTCCACTATATGTTTTTCAATGTATTTTGTTTTTACAACCATATATATATATAGATATAGATATAGATATAGATATAGATATAGATATAGATACACACACACACACACACACACACACACATGCTAGAGGCCTGGTGCACGAATTCCTGCATGGGTGGCCAGGGGTAAGGACCGGGCATGGGAGGTTGGCCCCCAGCCCCAGGGAAGGAACCGGCCCTTGACCCACCTGGGAAAGGGGCCATGTCCACCACCCTCCCCTGGTTCCGTCCCAGCCTGGGGTCCCAAAGGCCCCAGCAGGGTTGGGAGAGGATGCGACAGAAGGAATGGATGCCAGAGGTCTATACTGGCACCCTGTCACCATGAGGTTCCCCTCCTCCCCCGCTCCTTCCCTCGCCACAGCACCACCACCGCGGTGGGCAGGCGGCAGGACGATTGGGGCCTGCTGGCCGGGGGAGATACAGGGCACGAAAGGTTGGCCACCAGCCCGAGGAGGGAAAGGGGCCACATCCACCACCACCCACTCCCGGTTCCCCATCCCAGTCCAGGGCCCAAAGGCCCCGGCAGGGTCAGGAGAGGAGGCAACAGTCGCCGGGCTGGGTGCGGAAGGAACGGACGGACACCGGACACCACCGGCCGGCTGCAGGAGGTTGGCTGTGGGAGCGCACTGACCATGAGGGGGCAGCTCCTGCATTGAGCATCTGCCCCCTGGTGGTCAGTGCACATCATAGCGACTGATCAACTGGTAGTTCTGGTCGTTCAGTCGTAACACTACGGTGTCGGGTGAATTTCCCGCCAAAATATAAGATGGCGCGTTAAAATGCCTATATCTTTTGAAGTATGGGTTCGATTGAAATGAAATATTTGGTAATACGCAGTTACAATCGGCCCGAGTTTACACGTTTCCCGCACTCCACCGCAAATCTATATGAACCGAGTTTTAAGACGGCTCCCGCGGAATACGCGCAATTCACGCGAGCCGACTTAACTCGTTTCCCGCAACCCAAGTGGTAACAGTCACTTTGACTATCTATCTATCTATCTATTTATTTATTTATTTATTTATTTATTTATTTATTTAGAGGCCCGGTGCATGAAATTTGTGCAAGG
>NW_005871048.1:23677985-23737709 GCF_000147115.1 Myotis lucifugus
AATTTTAAAAAAACCAATTTTTCCTTTTTTTCTCCGCGCGGGCGGGGGGGGGGGGCAGCGAACCCACACTACTGTTGTTGAGTTCCCAATACTCGTGCGTTCTCGCTATTACCCCACGGGGGGGGGGGCATGGGAAATTATTCCTATACATTCTTAAACCCCCCGCCCCAAAATTTTCTTAAGGGGGGGGGGGGGAAGGGGGCGGGGGGGGGGGGCGGTCCCCTCAGCCCAGGCTGCAGACTCTCACAATCCTGGACCACTGGCTCCTAACTGCTCACCTGCCTGCCTGCCTGATCGCCCCTACTGGCCCCCCCTGCCAGCCTGATCACCCCTAACTGCCCCAACTGCCACCCCTGCTGGCCTGGTCACCCCCAACTGCCCCCCTCTGCTGGCCTGGTCACCCCCAACAGCCCCCCTCTGCTGTCCTGGTTGCCCCCAACTGCGCCCCCTGCCAGCCTGGTCACTCCACACAGCCTGCTGTTCGGTTGTTTGGTTGCCCCTCACTGACCCCCTCCCCTGCCAGCCTGGTCACCCCACACAGCCTGCTGTTCAGTTGTTTCATTGTCCCTCACTAACCCCCGCCCGGTCTGGTTGCCCCACACAGCCTGCTGTTTAGTCATTTGGTCATCCCTCACTAACCCACCTGCTGGCCTTGTCGCCCCACTCAGCCTGTTTGGTCGTCCGTTCAGTTGCGATGGCCCCTGGCTCTTTATATATAAATATAGATAGATGTTATCACCACTCACTACACAAACTGATAGCCAAAGAAACTAAGAGGATGACTAGTCACTTTGGAAGCTATGCCTATAATTAAAATAATCAAATGTGTATGGGTGCTCCTGTCTGTTCCATGAATACAAGACCCTGGGTTTTGTCTTTTGTTGTTTTTGTTTTTGTCTGTGTTTTTTTGTTTATTTTGCTTTTTTTAGCAGCCTAGTAAACGAGTCTGAATTGACTAGCTCCACTCCAAATCACAGTGGATAATTTAGTTTAAAAAAATTTTAAAGATGTCAATTATGGCTAAAATTTCTAGGTACAACTGACTTCCAGATTTATATGTTTGCATTCATCCACTTAATTGGATAGGGTAGTATAGAAACATCTCATACAGGAAAGTTGATAAGTAAATTCCTTTACTACTAATTAATTTGTAAAGGTATGACTATTTCTGGTTTACAACTGAGTCATATATTCTACTTAACCAGAAGTAAATTTAAATAATTTAGAAATATTTTTGATCATCGACATTGTGGCTATTTCCTAAAAAAAAAAAAAAAAAAAAAAAAAAAGACTATATTGACTCTTGTAACCTCATTAATTAGCATATTCTTAAAATGACACAGAGAGTCAGATTTTGAGCACTCCAGTGGGCTCAAGTTTAAGTGGGTAACTAAAGAATATATTTGCTCACAGTGTGGTTGGTCCACTGGATAAATACACCTTATGAAAAATGTGTTTAATTTCATCTGTTACTGCCAGAGGACTTGGCTGATGTCCTATGTAGTTGCAGTGGAAAGCAGGTCCTGCTGAGAAATCATTCTGAAAGACACAATGTGCTGCTTCAAAACACTGGCTTAAAAACAGCACAGATTTTTCAATTAAGTTCCTACAACAACATTTTATATAAATGGTTTAGCACTTTTTCTCCCTAACTAGTAAAATAAACTGACTGACTAGCATTCTAATCACATGGTAGTAACAAGTTATAAGTTGAATAACATGGTCATGAGGCTTGTCACAGAACCACCATGAAATCTGAATAATTAAGTAGTCTCAAACTTGAGAAGTCCACAGTGAGACTGGACAAGTAACAAAGGCCTAATTAATGCCACACTCCTCAGAAGTCGGGTTAAGAGAATTGGCAGCTAGCAGTTCTGATGTGCTTCAAGTCTAAAGAAGTGCTAAATTTTAATATTAACTAAACTTTTCAAAGATCCCTCTCTTCCAATGTAAAGTTAAATTGCACACCTAAATTGCCGAATGTCAATTTTGAGGTCAATCAGATTATGTTCATTGTTTCCAGAAGAATTAAACTGCCTTTCAAAAATTGTACATGCAGTTCTAATAAATTTGCTTCAAAATTCACATTAAAGGGCATTATTTTAAAAAAAAAGGAACATGTTAATATAGCTTGACAATTTTACTGTAATGCTCAGGAAGCTTATAGATTTTAGAAAGACTCCATGGTTTTACTGCACTGAATTACACACATGTATACATCAGAACCCTTAAATTTCTTTCAGTAATGGTGAACCTATGACACGCATGTCAGAGGTGACACGCGAACACATTTTTTTGGTTGATTTTTCTTTGTTAAATGGCATTTAAATATATAAAATAAATATCAAAAATATAAATCTTTGTTTTACTATGGTTGCAAATATTAAAAAATTTCTATATGTGACACGGCACCAGAGTTAAGTTAGGGTTTTCAAAATGCTGACACGCCGAGCTCAAAAGGTTCGCCATCACTGTCTTAGGTGCTTCAACCATTCACAGAAATGTGAGTATGAGTCTCTGAAGTCATCTACCTATTAACATTGTTTCATATTTATTTGTGATTTTTTAATGCTGAAATATCCAAATGCAAGCACTGAAAAAAAATCAAGTAAAAATGCCTTAAAACACCTGCTAGAAGAAGAGGATAAAAACAATGCATTTGTGGTTCCCTTTTAACTTGGGATAAGTGGGGTGAAGGATGAGTATATATGTACGTGTGTGTTACTGTTTGTAGAATTTTATTCTTACTGAATAAAACAAAATGCATAGGCTGTTGAATCATCACAATATATCAGCTCTCTCCTAATCACCATAGCTGAGGTAATCTTTATATTCTGTAGTTACATCACACTAGAGGCCTGATGCACAAAATTCGTGCAAGAGTAGGCCTTCCTTCCCCTGGCTTCCAGCACCGGCTTCCCTCACAGCCCTGGCTTCGTCCGGAAGGTCATCCAGAAGGACATCCGGAAGGACGTCTGGTCTAATTAGCATATTATGCTTTTATTATTATAAATAATGGTAATTAATTATATACCATCTTATATCAACTACAATTATCTATGAATTGCTACTGAAATATAGTGCAGTATTGCTATTTAATTTAATATAGATTTTTTCCCCTATCACATTGCATATTCTTTGAAGATAAACCACATTTCTACCCTATAATCTTTAAATTAGTGCCACACTCATAGCATACATTCAATACATATATGATGACTGGTTCAACAAAAGCAAAGAACTGGCTTTCTAACAGTTTTAAAATAGATGCCCACATCTCAAAAATAAAATCCTTTTATGCCTTTTTCGTCTTCAAGTACCTGTTGCACAGCTCTCCGTGAAGAACTGAATACTTACAGCATCTGTAAGGTCTCACCAATAGCTCACTGCTGAATGTCTGTTTTCTTCCACTTTCTAAATCACCTGACTTTGCACCACCAGCTCACTCAGGGTAATGACCCCATCACGAGAATGATGCTGTTTCACTGGCTATGAATAATGATTTTAGTATTTCTAATGAAGTTTAACAAAAGGAGATTGGTTCAAAATACACTGCCTTTTAAATCTATAATGAGGATTTGATTAATCAGAAATGGTCTTTGTTTGATTTTTCCATTGTTTTTGGGTTGTGGACCCTCCAATTGCTAAGATATATTAGCCTGTTTAATCTTGATCATAACTCTATGGCAGTGGTTCTCAACCTTCTGGCCCTTTAAATACAGTTCCTCATGTTATGACGCAACCATAAAATTATTTTCGTTGCTACTTCATAATTGTAATGTTGCTACTGTTATGAATCATAATGTAAATATCTGATATGCAGGATGGTTTTAGGTGACCCCTGTGAAAGGGTTGTTCGACCGCCAAAGGGGTCGCGACCCACAGGTTGAGAACCGCTGCTCTATGGGATAAGCATTAATATTATACCCATATACTCCAGAACATATACCATTTGTCCTTTACTTTTGCTATTCCTTCTACTGGGGTTACCATTCTTCTCCTTGCCAGGCAACCAGTGCAGTGCATAGAGCACAGAATTTTAAGCCAAAATTTAGGATCTGATTCTTCCATTTATCCATTCATTGAACAAATATAGGCTCCTATTATGGATGAAGGCAGTGTTCAAATTGCTGAAGATGTAGCCCTAACTGAAATAACAAGCTTCCTGCTCTCATAGAGCTTATATTCTAGGAATTGGACATTAAACAAACAAATACACTAGTAAATAAGAAAGCAGAAATAAGTGCTGTGAAGAACATAAGACAGAGCAGTGAGATAAAGAATGACTGATAGGTGTGTCTTAAATAGCAGGGAAGGGCTCTCTGAAAAGGCAACAGTCAAACTGAGATCTGAATGCCAGGCAGGAAGTAGACATGAAACAACTGGAGAAAAGAGAATTCCAGGGTAAGAAATTTTTTATCATAACAGAAAAAAATAAAACTAGTTTAAACAAAATAAGGGTAGATATTGACTGACATGAGTGGAAGTTAAAGATTAGCAGAGTTTAGGGCGGTCTCAATCCAGTGGCTCTGTAATTTCAATTCAGCCTTCATCTATGTGTCAACCTCAATCACTGGTGTCAAGAGAGTCCCAGGCTTCAAATAGAATATTTTACAAATAAATCGTCTCTTGATATTGCTCTATCTTAAGAGCAAGGAAACATTTCCCAGAAACCTAGGAGAAGCTTTCCCTGTGTGTCACCGCCCATTCCTGACTCAATCCCTGAGAGCAAGGACATTTCTTGTATTACCTGGCATGGGCATAAGCATTTAGGTCAATGCCTAACAAAGGATTGGGAGCACCACTATTGGCTTTGACTACTTAGAATTACTCCTGGAGCAGGAGTCAATCTCAAAAATTATGTGGCTGCACTGTAACCAAGGAGAGGTGGACACCTGAACAAAAAAATGGGATGCTATAAGAGAAGGGCTGAACGTGAATGGAAGCTACATAGGCAGTCAGCAATGCCCAGGACAAGTAGCTGGTGAAAAACCTTAGATCCATTAGAGGAGAGAAAGGAGGCTCAAATGGCTAGTGCTATTAGGTAGGGGAGGGTGATATGAAGTGGAGTCACATGATAAACCAAGGTCATCTCCTGAAGGTCATGGTGAGGAGTTCAAATTTCATTTAAAGAGTAATGGAAAGCCATCACAATGTTTTAAACGGAGTAGTATGATGAGGCTGCAATGTGAGATATGTGCTTGGTTTGGGAGCAGAGGATAGTGATGTATCACTGGGTCATTTGGTGGTGAATTCACTCCATCTTTCTAAATACCATTTACTGTGTTTTAAAGGAGAAATAGCTTGATTCCTTATTACAAAGGGTTGTTTCAGGCTGTAAATAAAAAATGTGTAAAAGTGCTTTTGACTTCTTTAGATACAAAACTGAAACTCACGATTGCCAGAGGGAAGAGGGTCCCAATATATGGTGACAGGAGAAAATTCGACTTTGGGTGATGAGCACATGGTGCAATATACAGATCTTGTAACACAGAACCCCACACCCGAAACCTATATGTTCATGTTGCCCAATGTCACCCCAATAAATTTAATCTTACCTAATAATAGACAAACATGTAAAATGACTGTACCTTCACTACGCTAACCAATCAGGAGAGTATGCAAATTAACCCAACAAAGATGGCGGTTAATTTGCATACATGGGCTCCAAGCGGCCGAGCGAAGGCCTGGGTCTAGGGTGCCAGAAGCAAACCGGTGCCAGCAGCCAAGGGAAGGAAAGGCCTATTGCACGAATCTCTTCATGCAACAGGCCTCTAGTAAATACATAAAAATGCTTTTGAATTCTGTGTTAAACAAATGATAACAAAATCACTATCATTCCTTCAGTCTCATTCAGGTTGTCTTCTCAGAGCCTTATCTGTCCAGACCTGTCCCACACAGACTGCTATTTCCTCTGAACTCCCATGATGTTTTATGCCCATAAAAATCATTTTCATCTTAAATTTTATAATTATAGCAATGCATGGTAGTATAAGCCTCTATAGTACATATCAATTTAAAGTATGCACATTCACACATACCAATTATATATCATGAATGTGTCTTCAACCAGATTTTAAGTGCAAGGCATACATCAAAGCTTCTAATACAGTGTCTGGCTCAAAATAAATACTTAATAAATGTGAATTTTCTTTCTTTCTTTGGAGCCCAGACCCATGCTTATGCTTACATTATTCCCTTTTATCCTTCCCTAAGAATCTACCCCAACATTAACCTAATGGGGAAAACAAAAAACAGGCACTTAATCACTAGTTATTGAAAGAATTGTACACCCATTTAAACAATAGAAACTTTTAAGTTAGCAGTGCTAAACAGGGGAAAAAATAAACGGCAAAGAAAATCTAACACAAAATTTTTCTGTTGCATAATCATCTTAGATTGATTAGCAGATTTTAATTTTAGTATGCTTTAGTTTTACTAAGTAGATATATTCTTAAACTACTGCTTTGGTTCTTTTCTGGAAGTCCCTATAGGAAAAGCCTGAGACATGGTCTTCAGTTAAGTTTTGAGCATCAGAAAGGCAGAATAATCCACAGAAAAGAGCCAAAGTTTTAGTTAATTATTAAAAATGTAAAATGTTTTTAAAAAAACAAAAGGGCAAAGCAAAGCTCATTTGCCAAGAAATGAATCATTCAAACACATACAACAGCACCTACTGTACATGTTCAAGAAGTTTCAGCAGACGACTTTCTCACACACTTTGGCTGCGACATCAATAACCTAAACATCCCAGATTAAACACTTCAGACCCTGAATCACTCTAAGCCATGTAAAGCAATAAACCTTCAAGATAAAAGGCAAGTAAAATGGCAGAATTCGCTGAAAAGCCATGTGCAGGCTATGTTTATGTTTGATTTATTGAACAAAGGGTGAATGCTAAAAGCCCTTTTTGTTACCCTTCTTTGGAAATATTAATACAAAGTTAGTAAGATCATATACAGCATGGTGTTAAGAAATAAACATTATCAATTTTCCTGACACTGCAGAATGCAGCCTGAACTTAATTTCGAATAAGTTTCAGAAGAAAAGCTAACAATCACAAAAGGAATAAAATGAGATTAAAATGTAATACAAAAATGCTTTATTACTTTACAAGTGGAGGCAAGACTGAAGGCTCATAATTATATAATATTTAATGCTTAATTTTATTTTTGGTGGTAACTCTGCAAACCATCAGTCATGAAAAATATTAAAGAGCACACACATTTAAATACCACATAATTAAAATAAATGTCAGTTGATATATTTTTCTTACTTTGCATTTCTGATTTATATGTTTTTCTTAATACATAGTTAAGGCAATATATACTCAGTAGGAAAAGCAATATTGCCCCTGCATGCCCCACAAATCACCTACAAAAGTGTTGCATGCAACATCATTTACTTAGAGAAAATGGTTGTTTTTCTATAAACACATTATTTATTAGAGCACTGGATGCCATCTGCATGCTAATGTAGTCTTCTACTTCACAAAATTATCCACATGGTTGCAGTGGTTTTTCTCACTCCACTATCACCACCTCCCTTCACCCCCAGTTAGTTCCATCCTCACTTAGGTCTCCGTCATGCACTATCTGTCCACATATACTGAAAATAACTGAAAAAAAACCATGGAGAAACAACTAAAATCACAAAAGCATTCTAAACCCTGACAATTCTAACAATTAGTCCATCACTGTACTCCCACAAGCAAACAAATAAACAGATCCATCCCCATCCAAACCATTTAAAAAGCCTCCAGAATAGATCTATATAAAGTAAACTATTAAAACAGCTATTAAAACTATACAAAATATGTTGCCAAAACCGTGCAGCGCAAGTCAAAAATAGTGATATTCACAACTAAAGAAAAATCTAAAATCTAAAAGCAAGGAACCACGTTACATTATCTCAGAACAGCAAAAATGCTGTCATATTTATTTGCCAATATTTATATAAATATTATGCACGAAAAATATCATGTTTTAGTTATAACTTCACCCAAAGGCATACAACCTTCTATCTGCTTAAAGTTGGTTATCTGCCTTAGACTCACCTTTGAGGAAAATGTCACTGTCACAACTCAGTGTCTTGGTTCCAGAAACTTTGACTCTGTCTGGCAACCAACCCATAACACAAAGAACAAAACCATGTACTGGTGGTTTGAGGAGAACAAGACATAATAAAAATTTATATAAAAATGAATTATTTTACAAAGGACAAATATTCATCTGCATAATCTACTATACTGAGATCTATTAAAGATTTTCATAAACCAAAAAAAATGCAAATGTAATATAACTTGAATTCTGATTACTAGAAAGCCTTGTATTGTCTGATAGCTGTGTGGTTTTCTTATATAGAATCATCTTTGCATGTTTTATTCTGTCAAAACTGTGATTCCCCACTCTGCATATACAATAACATATTAAAATATATGCCAGTAGAGTAAATAATTTTCAGCAATTAATCAGACTTAAGAACCTTAAGCAATTTATTAACCAAGCTGAAAAATGCAAAAAATCATTGATTTCTCATACTTTGGGTGCTTCTATAAGAACTGTTAAGAACTGAATTGTGTGACCCCCAAAAGTCATGTGGTGAAGCTTTAACCCCTAATATGATGGGATTGTGAGACAGGCCTTTGGGAGATATTAGGTTCAGATAGGCCCATGAAGGTGTAATCCTCATGATGGGATTAGGGCCCTTACAAGAGGAGACACCAGAAACCTCTCTCACCCCCACCCCCTGCCACCCCCAACATGTGCAGATACAATAAAAAGGAGTTCATATACAAGCTAGAAGAGAGCTCTCTTGGTCTTCAGGCCTCCAGAACTATGAAAAATAAACTTCTGTTGTTTAAGCCACACAGTCTGTAGTATATTTTTGTCAGCCCAAGAAGACTAATACGAGATCACTATGGGCCATAACTTCAACAGAATATATTGGAGTATCACCAAAAATAATAACTATTTGCTTCTCTTCATGTTCATTTTTACTGTTCTCCTTAACACAGTCAATTTTTAATACTAATATTATCATCATTTACACATTGTCCTTATTTTTATAGGATTTAATATGTGGCACTTTTTTCCACAATTTTATTATTTCTCAACTACCTAATAAAACATTTCAAATTATAAAAATTAAATATTGAACACTAATAATTCATTTTTATCAAAATTTACTTATTTGAGCCAAAATATTTGCAAGATTTATAAAGAAAGGAGTAATCTTTAAAGTTAATGTTAAAGACCAAAGCAGAAATTTCAATTAGTTTATACATGGTCACCATACCAGTACATTACTATGTCATTTTTACCATGAAGTAGCTACGGTGCTAATTACCTAAGGGCCCAGAGAAAATATAGAATATCATATATATAAAATTAACAGAAGTCATATATGAAATATATCATATATATAAATATATCATATTATATAGTGAACTAGAGGCCCAGTGCACAAATTCATACAGGGGTGGGGTCCCTCAGCCTGGATCCCTGGCTGCGGGAGGTTGGCCGCTCAATGGGTGAGCTGCCCCCTGGTGGTCATTGCACATCATAGCTACCAGCCGGTCATCCAGTAGTAATGGTCGCTTAGGTTTTTATATATATAGATATGTATAAATATATATAAAATGGATATATATGTAGTTCTATGTCAGATTGTAATTAACCTTTTGTCTATATGAAACTAAGAAGGACATTAGAAACTATTTTCCCCAATACTTATGTTACAGGTAAGTAGATTACAATTTAGATATATAAGTTTGTGAATCATCTACAATAAGAAATCTCTTCTCAGATTAATCAATTCTAATTGAACTTATTGAGAGTAATGTAACAAAAAAATAAGCCTAAAGAAATTCCCAATGACTCCAAGGAAATAAGGAAATTAAAAGGTATTTTACCTTCATATAAAAATGCAATGTAATAATGAGTAGAAACTTATCAGAAACATTTTAATTTAAATAAAATCTTATTAATTCATATGGGGAAAATGCCCAGCAACTGCTAACATGAAAAAAAGAAGAGTAAAGAAGGAATTGTAAGATGCACACCATAGAATAAGAACAGACAATTCTATATAGTGCAATTGCTCAGGAACAAATTATTTAAAAGAATATCAATATATGAGCATGGAAACCATGAAAGAACATATCTGTGGTTGTGACCATGCCAAATGTGGACAAGGAGTGCAGCTGATGTTGTAGGAGATGGGAAGGGAGGGGAGGAAAGTGTCAATTGATAAAAACTGGATATATAATAAATTCTTAATTTCAAATAAGTAAATGTTGATGTTAAAGATAAATAAACTTTAAAAACATACACAGCAGGTACTACTGATTTCTGTTTCATAAAATTGAAAACTACACAGTGGATAAATTTTGGCCTAATCCTACATTAAATGAAGAAGACTATAAGGCATCCAAAAGTCCAGATGTGCTTTGATTTAAAATTTCTTGCTTGACAAGTGGCCTATAAACTGGTATATTTGAAATAGAATTAATGTCCATGATATTTACGAACCCAATCCTGTACATAGTAGAATACAGAAAACAATAAAAACAATATTTTTCCTTAGTTGGAAAGTAACATACTATGAATGTAAAACATGTGTAAAATAATTTTTTAAATTAAAGAAAATAAACATTACAATAAACATTTTAGTTCAAAATCTCTAGTGTGTAATTTGTATATATATGTGTGTGTGTGTGAATATATATGTGTGTATAAATATATATAAACATATGTATCTATATAGAAACATACGCATATTTGTGTGTACAGCCTGTGCTTTTTCACTTGGTAGTGTACAATAAACACCTTTTCAAGCATTAGTGATTCTTACTCTTCATTGTTTGCCAATGCTGCATAATAATACATGGAATAACTTATAAGGTTATTTATTTTACTATAACCCAGTGTGGGCAAATGTGATGTAATTTTCCCCAATATTTTACTATTATGAATAACATAGCATAAGTATCCTTATAATATTTATTTGGGTGTATCTCTGCTTTCTCCCACCTCCCTAATCTACCACCAATGGATTCCACATGGCCCACTTACTTCTCCTCCTTTGATTGAAATGTATAAAACAAGGTGAAAACCGCCACTCGCAGGACCATTATCCCAATACATTGAGATTCTGCTTCCAGGTAATTGTGGACAGTTTGGCTCAAATAAACTCACAAAAATTCTTTACAGGTTTGAATGATTTCTTATATTAACATAATGAAGACCTTGAATCTTCAAAGAGATTGAAATGTACTCAGTATATTCCATTTACTGCAAGAAATGGTGATATTTTAGAATTTTTAATATCCAAGTGGTTAAAAGTTAAAATACTTTGTTATCTTGGTCTAACTGAAAAACTTAACATCCCTAAACACTCTTTCCCCAGAGGTTCTTTGTAGTTGAATCTTACTGCTATTACTTCATCAAATACAATTTCATCTCCATGGCTTAATTATAAACAATTTGAGGGCAACAATCATGTCCTATACTTATTTCCAGGAGTGCTTCAGAAATGTTAGTTGGAAACAATATCAGAAGAGTGTGAGTCCCATAAATATTAGAAATATATAAATGGATAAACCTTTCATGAATTGATTAGATAAGTTTTAAATAGTATCCTTCAATTGATAACTATTTATTAAAATATCAATAGCAAAGACAATCTTGTGAAAAACAAAGAGAATTTATAACCCTAAGCATTTGAAAAGGAAGAACAAGTCTATTTTACCAAGCCAAGGTCTCTGTAGTAATTAAGTACCTATGTCAAGTGTGGACTCACTCAGGACTAAATCCTGGGACCTTGAGAGATTCATATGCAAATGGCATCCTTCATGTCTCAAGGACCCATCTGGCTTATTAACCATATTTTAATGAAGAACAGAATTCTATTCCACAAATGATTTACATAACACCTACAGCTCATTTTCATGAAGAATGTATGCACTGTTTCATTCATCTGACTAATATGCATCCATCTGTATCATGGCTCTAACAAAGACCACTCACCATGTTTCAAAATAAACACAGAATAAGTAATATATATATATGTAAATACAAGAGGACATAAGAAGTTTTTCACCAGGTTTATGTGTATGTATACATATATCTCTCTCACACAACTTTATCCTTTAAACATTATGATTTTATCAAACTCTGCTTCATCTTAAATTGACTATTTGGTTTTATACTAAGATTTATTTAGCTGAAATTGGAAATATTATACTAAGAATTAATTGTAGATCCTTAGTTCCTCAAATAGTGAGGATTTTTAATCTTCTCAAACTCTATAGAAATTATATTCTGGCCTGATACATATCAAGTTACATATAACTAGAAACAGGATTAAAATATTTGTAGTTTATTTGCTGCTTTATAACAAATGTATATGCATATTTATAAAATGAATATATTTCAATACATACATTTTAAAACTGAAGCAATCAAGTTGAAGAACATTAAATCTGTAAAAATCAAAGAAATTTTTCCATCACATAACAATCTGTTTAAATGAACTAACACTGATAGTTTCTAGAGCTATACTGGAAGTATGGATTCTGGCAACTATTTTGTATACTGTGAATCTCTTCTATAAATTGCATTAGGATTGAAATATAATTTATAGACTTATAATTTAAATCAGTTCAATGTTGAAAAATGATACTATATAAACAGACTAACAGATTTTTTTTTTCAATATGCAGTGAGTGAGTATACTTTCTTCCCTCAAAATAATATCAGGTGTGTGCAGATGAAACTGCTTTAATTTCCAAAAATATAAAATGTATTTTTATAAAATATGTAAAATTGCTTCTGCTATTATTTCACTTATAAATGTCATAGGATCCTTTCACTGAGCATAAAATTATGCAAAATATTTTGTCAAAAATGAGAAAATGCTAATCTGGTGACAGTAACAATCCCCAAGGGGACAAATAGCCAAAATTTTGCCTCCAAGAGGGTAATGGGAAAAGACCAGAATTGGCACATTTGCCAGCAAGGTGACAACCTTTATTAAACCAATCCTATTCTGTTTTATCTCAATAATAAACACAGAGGAAAATATTAATTAACAGTTAAATCATTATAAACTGGGCACATCAGAGCATTGCAACTGACGGTTCTCAAGCTCTGTCCCAGCATGGCACACACAGATGATGATATTTGTACAGCACAGAGAGACAGCTCAGTGAGATAATTGACTGTGCAACTCCAGTCACCGTAGGCTGCCCCAGGGCTAAAGAGGCAAGTAACGTAGTCTAGCCATAAAGAATTCTTGAACATAGAGATCAGAAATCTCTAACCTACTAAAAATGGAGATGTGTTCTATAACAATATCTCAAGTTGACTTCCACGTTAACTTTCACATGCCAAACAAATTAATATTCACTGGATGTCTACTAGGTGAAAGTTTCTAGATTATATTGTTACCATCAAAATAGCTAGTCATTAGTATTAATAGTAGGAAAGAAGCCAGGGGGAGGCCAGATATTATAGGCATGGTCATCTGCACAGCTTCGCCAGGAAGCTGCAACTTTATACTCCCCAGGGAACCACCATTCCCTGCAGATCTCTAGGGGAAGGGGTCCAACAAAGGGGGAAGATGGGCCCACGAACAGCAAAGTCAGGGTGATGAAGGGAAGGTGCTTGCCTGTCAGTCTAACCTGGGAAAAATACATTGGCTAGAGGGAGTGGAGCCACTGAAAGTGCATGAAATCCTGAAGGATTCATTGGTTAAACTCCCAGTTAAAATCCCCCCAAAATGACTCCCTCTCTCTTGTTCCTCTTGTGCTCCTTTTTCTCGCTTGCTCCATGGCCCACACTCACCTGCCTTGTAGCCCTAGAAGCTGCATGGCCCATGGCCTTGTGGACCCTACACACAATGGACTTCAGCTGGGAATACGAGCTAAGCTAGCCATATGCTGGACTGGACTGTGCTTCTACATGGAACGGAAAGTTGCTTTAATCCTAGCTCTGCTGAAAACAAGATGGGACTTTTTATGGAGGTGGAGGGATGGGATCCTGAAGGGGAACTCCCTTCATGTTACCTCATCAATAAAGTTTCCACAATAACTCATCCTCCCATGGGGGTGGCAGGAAATTCTTATTCCCATGGTAGCCCTAGAGCTCCACTTTCACCAGCAACAGGTGGGGGATGCAGAGAATACCCCACCAATAACAAAATGATTGAACCAAATTATACCTTAATAAAGCTGCGGGGGGGGGGGGGGATGATCCAATCAGCTGGTGGATTTGAAATCCACGCTAAGTTTGAACATCATTCTGTAAGTGCAGAGTTCAATGAAGGACTTGAGTAATATGTAATAGGTATAAAACAAGCAAATACAAGTTTATAAAATTTCAAAATGATTTGGAAGGTATTAGGAAGATAGTTCAGTCTTAAATTTGTTTCTTCTTTGCATGGGGGAGGAAGTAAGTTGACCTAAAGGGTTTACTGAGTGAAACTCATAACTGTTCACCAAAAGGTAAGAGAAGGAGCAAGAAATCAATTCACTGTGGTGTTTCAGAGAGTTTAATATGGCAGCAAAATGTTCAGAGGTTTAGTAAAAGTAAATCAGGGTGTGGTGGGTGTGAGGAAATAAGAGTTTCAAAGACAGGAATGAAAATACAAGAGATAGAATAATGGACAAAACAATGCAACTTTCTAATTAAATATAGCAATGAACAGACATAGGAAGCAGAAAGAAAAATTAAAGTGCATAGGTGCCTGGCCATTGTGACTCAGTGGTTGAGCATTGACCTATGAACCAGGAGGTCACGGTTCAATTCCTGGCCAGGGCACATGCCTAGGTTGTGGGCTCGATCCCCAGTGTGGGACATGCAGGAGGCAGGTGATCGATGATTCTCATCATTGATGTTTCTATCTCCCTCCTTCTCCCTTCCTGTCCTAAAGAAAAAGTGCACAGGTTTCTGATCTAGATAATGGGGAATATGTCACACGATTATTAAAGTGAATTTGAAAAAATTTGACAAATTAGACTTTAGACCAGCAGTTCTCAACCTGTGGGTCACGACCCCTTTGGGGGTCGAACAACCCTTTCACAGGGGTCGCCTAAGACCATCAGAAAACACATATATAATTACGTATTGCTTTTGTGATTAATCACTATGCTTTCATTATGTTCAATTTGTAACAATGAAAATACATCCTGCATATCAGATATTTACATTACGATTCATAACAGTAGCAAAATTACAGTTATAAAGTAGCAACGAAAATAATTTTATGGTTGGGGGTCACCACAACATGAGGAATTGTATTAAAAGGTCACAGCATTAGGAAGGTTGAGAACCACTGCTTTAGACATTTTGAGCTTAGGAGAAAACAGGACATTCAAAAGTTAGCCAAATATGTTGCTCTAAAACTTGAGAGAGATGATATTTGCAACTGTAAATATGAATAAGTGTCCCAACAGAGATAAAATAATGCTTAGTGAGTCATATTATACAAAGTCCTAATGACAATATTATTAAAATGGAAAAGTATATATAGAGCCAACAACGTGCCATACAAAAATCATTATCCCACAAATCTCTTCCAACTATCCACAGATTATTTATTCAAACATTCAGCAAATATTTAAATGCCTACTCTAGCAGGAGTGAGACATACTGCAGAAAACAAAATTAACATGCTTCCAGATCTCAGAGTTTACCACATAGTGAGAGACCAGCATTAAACAAAATCCCATGCAAATAAATATATAATTGCCAACTGTGAATAAGTACTGTGAATTTAAAATGCCACAAGATTTTATTATTGTCAAATCATAAACCTATGTACTAAATTCATGTTCTTAAAATATTTAAGGACCTATATTACATATTTAATATTCGATGTTGACCTTAATTAAACAGTTCATTTACATTCAAAATTTTAATTGCAAACATTGTTTATTATACTGAGTTTATAATTCACATGGATGAGATAACCAGGGGTCAGCTGTCCCCTTCTAGAGTACCATGTCTGCCATGACCTCCCATTCCTGAAGCCTGTTTCTGCCATCATTTAGCCCAGTATCCTCTCAAAATATTTCTTTAAAAAGTAAAAGCCAATTTTATATTTAATAATTTTATAATAACTTATATTTGTAAAATATATCAATCTTCACAAATATATAAAATTATCATATTTCATTTTTATCGACACAAGGCAGGAATGAATCATCTTCCTTTCAAATTTTATTTATTTATTTATTTATCTATCTACTTGGGAATAGGGGGGAAAAAGACCTCTCTAATCTTACAGAATTGAACTACCTAGTTGAAAAACAAATAATAGATTAGAGATTGTGGGTAAGATCTTAGAATTTAATAAAACCAAATTTCCCAATTCATTCAATTTTTAATATAACAACCTGGAAAATCATATAACTAAAACATAATTTTCTTTGATAAATAAATCCTCCATTAATATTAACATGAATTAAAAATGGGCAATGTTACAACAGTGCTATGCTTGACTTTTATATTAGTTACAAGTCCCATCACATGTTAATTAAATGGTGTCATAAAGCAGCCATTGCTGCTGAATCAAGAAGTTCATTCTGGACACTGAGAGGATAATTCTATCATCTAAGTTGCTTTTATGAAGCCATAGATGTATCACTTTTGACAAAGGTTACATGTGCTAAAGTCATAAAAGAAGATGAGACAGAGGTGAAAACATTGAAAGAAAGGCACGTTTATTTAGATCATTCATTTTTGGCTGTTCTAATTAAGATAACCATGTGTTTTATTTAATTCAGTGGCCTGTAAGCTTTTGATTTCATGGTGAGAATAAATTATATTTTACTTACTAGCAATACTAATACCTCTGCATTATTCAGTCATTTCTATTTTTCACATTGATTTTAATAATTATGTGTGGTTTTAATTTTTTTAATTCTAATCTTCTTAGCTTGCTAACATTTCCAGGATCAGTATTTAAGGAATTAAATTCTTTCTTCCCCTATAGGTATTTTTTTTTTGCTTGGCTAACATCATCAATGATAGCTTTTAATTTCTGTGTTTAAGAAGACTTTTTCAATGTGCATTAACACCACCATTGCCTGATTAGTTCTGATGGTAGACTTATAAATGATAGCCAAAAAAGTTATAATATCTGTGCAAGGTTACTGACTAACTTAGGTCCAAAAAAAAAAAAAAATTCAGTTAACAAAACTCCATCGTGCTGGATAACTAAGGCATTAGGGTTGCAGTGGTGGAAATTTTACATCTTCTTATAAATCATTTTTCCTCAAATTTTAATATTTATCATAAAAATAATTTAGTGCAATATATTTGAATTTATTTTATCCTAAGATAAAATGGGTATTAGGAAAGTTTTATTTGTTGAAAAATATATTAAAATGTTTAAATATCTTCACATCTCACAAAAGTAGTGTGCAAATGAATGAGAAAAATTCCTTCCTGCAACATACCTTCTTTAAAATTGCATTATATGCAAGGTGTCCCCTTTTCCCATAGTTAACTTGTTTACATAAAAATGATGCATAAATGAAAGAGATCTATAACTATTACGAGATTTATAGTATAGAGTATTAAGCTCAGTATGAAAATTAAAACTATTTTAAATAAAAGCTTTTGCATTTCATCTTTTTAATCATTAAATCGTCTTACAAAAATTGGGATTTTTATAACATGAAAATCCCAATTCATCATTCTTACTCCAAATACAAAGTATTTTTCTTTATGTCTGAAAATAAAATCAATTCGCATCTCATAAATCATCTTCACACAACATTTGACATTTATTCAGCTTTGGCATAAATAACAATTAAATTCCTGGCTGGGCAAAGTAACTATTTTCTGAGGGGAAAAAGTCCAAATTCAATCTATGGTTGAATTTATATAAATCTTTAATAAAAATTTAGACTCTTTGGCCCTGTGCAATTTGAATTTAAGAAGTTAAGCTGGCCAAACCGGTTTGGCTCAGTGGATAGAGCATCGGCCTACGGACTGAAGGGTCCCAGGTTTGATTCCGGTCAAGGTCATGTACCTTGGTTGCGGGCACATCCCCAGTAGGAGGTGTGCAGGAGGCAGCTGATCGATGTTTCTCTCTCATCGATGTTTCTAACTCTCTATCCCTCTTCCTTCCTCTCTGTAAAAAATCCATAAAATATATTGGAAAAAAAAAAGAAGTTAAGCTGAAAAATACCCATCACTGACTTTAAAAATATAAACCATTGCAATCACTCATTTTTATCCTCTTGAGTAAATGAACCATCTCAGATCTAATTTTTTAAAAATCTCTGAGAAGGAACTAAATATGATATTACCTATTTGGGGACTATTTATCTATATGTCAGGCTCTTTTCATTAGAGGTAAGGCTTGGTAGCATTTTGTTAATGAAATGGCAAGTCTACTTATGAGGAATTCACAGTCTAGTCTGTCGGGGGTCGGGGGTGCAGGGGAATTAGACAAGAGACTTAAAATCTTAAAAACACAACCCCTTATTTTCTCCTCCCAGTTCATCTCCATAGGTAGTGAACTATCAGTATCATGAAGGTGAGGATCATGTCTTCCCTTTCTTCTTCATTACCCTCACATTTTTTGAAGTTGCTCTATTAAATGTTTTTATGTGTGGGGGTGTGTGTTTCCTTTTCTGATTAATCGGTGCCTTTGTGGAGTAGTTAGACTCTTCTCTGTAGGGCAAAAGGAGCTTCATTTGACACAAAGAAAATTATCGGCAGCTTCCCCTTCTCTCTGTCCCTAGCCTTACTCTGAAGGGGCACAGGTGCCAACATGCTCAGACATAAGGGAGTGAAAGTTACTGTGAACGGGGAAGGAGCAAAATCTAATATTCTGTCCAGCCCACACCCTTCTCAGAAATCCAAAGCTTAACACCTTCTACCAAAACAAAGCAAAATAGGATACCAAAAGGGTCTTCTTAATGTTGCACGCTAAGACATTGAGATCAACAGCTTTATTAGATAAGAAAATGTAAGCTCAATAGAATGAAGTGGTATATCCAAAGTCTCCCAATTCCCATCGCAGCATTATCCTCACTCACTGTTGCTCTACCGACACCCTTAACCATAAATTCTATTTCCATTCTATTTCTGGAGCAGTGTTCTCCCCACTGCCAGCTGGCAGCCCCAACCTTCGTAGTTCATTTCCACTTTGGGACTTCGTTCCCACCCTTCCTTTTTCCTGCTCCTGGATCTCTTCCTAAGTTCAGATATTTCTTCTCAGACACACCTTGCCAAACCACCCTAGTGAAAATGCCCACCCTTCTCTCTCTTAGCATGCAGTTACAAGAATTGAAAATTATCTTCTTTACTTGTTTGCTCAGTCATTATCTCTCCTCTCCACTAGAATATAAGCTCCATTAGGCAGAGACCATAATTATTTCCTCTACCACACTATGTGGTATAGAGTCTGGCATGGCAGGAACAAAGGCAAAGGAGGGAAGTTTCTATCCACCAGAACCCATGATGTAAAGAGGGAAGCAACTACTTGAATAAATAAGGCTGAAAAGGGCAGAATTAAATAAAAAGGTTTTTTAAAGGCATATGTCATATAAAAAGGGGGGACAGAGTTTATAAAGTCAGAGGATTCTTTGAGGAGGTGGATTTTTTTTTTAAGCTGAGATAGGGCTTGGCTTTAGCAAAGATTCCAGATGGGGGGAAAACATTCCACAAAAAGGGAAGATATTGACCAAAACCTTAAAAAAGGCAGTGTTACATTTGGGAGAAAGCTCAGTGGGTGGACATGGAAAATGGAGAGAGCTCAGAGTAAAATAAGGACATTCCAAATCCTTAGTTTAGTCCAACCATATGTTTATGCTTTTTTATACCGGAGTTGGCAAAAAGCAGTCCCCAAATAGATGTGTACCTGTGTACCTGTGCTTCTGGCATCCCTTTCCTTACCCTTTGTGGCACTTACCTAGAACATTTCTATGTCCAAGGTTGCCACAGCCTGAGAAATCTAGACATCCCATGCTTATGTCTGGTTCTGTGTGTCCCTGCAGGTGGTTTTGTTGCACTATAAACTCATGTCTTACACAGCACCTCATCATAGCATTGCACTCACTGGATCACTGGGGTCCTCCACTGGACTGTGTGCTCTCTAAGGATTAGAACTATGTCTCTCATTCATTTATTTTTTATACCTAGCACAATTTATGATACATTCTGAATACTGAATATATATTTTTTGATTTAATGAAAAATGAATGGAGTACAATACATAAAGGACAGAATAGGACTTGAGGAACTGAAATTCTAAGTTGAAAGTTTATGTTTTTAAGCATAGGACACTGATTAAAACCTTGACATAATCATATCTGTGTTTCAAGACTAATTCTGGCAGTGGGCCTCTGGCAATGTCTGATGTGGAAGACAAACACCAGGGGAAATAAATATGTGGCAAGTAAATCGATTAGGAGGCCAATACAAATGACCAAGTTAGAAAGATATGGGCTGAATTAAGGCAATAATAGAAGGAAACACCAAAGAAGCCCATCTGAGTGGTGAAATTATGGATTCTACTTAAATATGAAGTATAAAAGACTCAGTAGGTTGTTGGGAAAATGGGTCTGGATATCAGGAGATAAAACTTCAAGAGTTTTTAGAATTAGAAATCAGATAGTACCCCCTTCTCCACCTCTACTTTATATTTTAGCTTTTGAAACTAGTATGAAGGCAGATATTCCAGTCCAACTTAACTGGCTCCAATTTTAGTGTCATCTGCTTCAGTTAATGTCATGGAAAGAATGCTATTTCAAGGAAAGAGGTTATACAATGGAAGTTGGTGAGGCACCAGGGCCTGGGCTTTGGAAAGTGCTTCTCTATAAGGCAAGCACAAGACAGAGGAGCCAGGAAAGGAAACAAGAGAAATGGAAGGGTCTCACTTTGAGAGTCTCTTGGTGGTACAATTCTTGTTTCTCACACAGAAGATGAGGGTTCAATTCCTCCACTTATTTCAATAATAATTTTTAAGCATCTACTCAGTGGTAGGGAACATGCTAGGCTCAGAGGTCACAAAGACCAACGACACAATTGCAAAGATTCATACTTTTACCACTAGCCAGGGACTCACATAAGTATCCTACACATATTAATCCATATAACATTTACAATTTCCCTTTGATATAGAGAGACAGAGTAGTTAACTCACCCCAGGTCGCCCTGCCAGGTAGTGGTGGAGGAGGATTCAAACCCAAGCAATCTGTACCCAGATGTGCTCCGAACTACCATACTATATTGCCGATGATGACATGGTTCCTGTTCCAAGAAAGCTTAGAGCCCAGAATCTGAAAGTACATACTTTAATTTAAATAAAAGAGTGAGGAAATAAGGGTTTGGAGTGCAAATGAAGGATTGGGGGTTGGGGTGCAGGGGTCAATGACTTTCTTGGCAATTCTGACCTCTCTGGTTCTGTGTAAGTAGTCAGGGAATTCACCGAGTTTCTTTGAATCCACACCCCCGACCCATGACTTTCTATAGTAGTTCGTCATAGGGTCACAATTCATCTCATAGTCAGTGAATAATAAGCACAGAGCCTAGCTCCAGAACCCAAAATATATACATACAAAAGCAAAGAGAAAAATTTCCAAGAGTCAGTCAAAAATTGGATCTGAAATCAAATAAAGAAATAATAAAGAAGAGAATGCCAAAGATAAAAATTAAATTTCTCTAGCTTTCCATGAGGCAACTTTTAGCACACCATCCAGTTGTTCATTTCATAGTCTCTGCAAAGGGGTATTAATGGTTGAGTACTTATTTATATACTAAAGGCCTGGTGCATGAAATTCTTCACTGGTGAGAGGGGGAGGTCCCTCAGCCCGGCCTGAACCCTCTTGCAGTCCGGGAGCCCTTGGGGGATGTCCGACTGATGGCTTAGGCCACTGCACTCACCAGCCATGAGCCCAGCTTCTGGCTGAGCGGTGCTCCCTCTCTGGGAGCGCAATGACCACCAGGGGGCAGCACCTGCATTGAGTGTCTGCCCTCTGGTGGTCAGTGCATGTCATAGCGATCGGTCATTCCACCATCAGGCTGAAACCCGCTCTCCAACGTCCCCTGAGGGGTCCTGGATTACAAGAGGGCACAGGCCATGCCAAGGGACCCTACCAGTGCACAATTGGAGCTGGGGAGGGACACAGGAGGTTGGCCAGCTGGGGAGGGACCACAGAAGGGCTCCAGGGTGTGTCCAGCCCATCTCACTCAGTCCCGATTGGCCAGACCACAGCAGCAGCTAACCTACAGGTCAGAGTGTCTGCTCCCTGGTGGTCAGTGCACGTCATAGCAACTGGTCGACCAGTCAATTGTCTGCCCCCTGGTGGTCAGTGCATGTCATAGCAAGCAGTTGAGCAGCCTTAGCATACCATTAGCATATTACGCTTTGATTGGTTGAACGGCCAACCGGATAACAAGACACTTAGCATATTAGGTTTTTATTATATAGAATTGGCTGAACTTTGCTATCACATTGCTACCTAAAGTTAGTTGTTTTCAACCTTTATGCTTAAAAGATAAACTATAAGAGATAAAGTGCGAGTTTTCCATAAAAGAAGATCTAATCAACTAGTCCAGTGGTCGGCAAACTGCGGCTCGTGAGCCACATGCGGCTCTTTGGCCCCTTGAGTGTGGCCACGAAGTTTCAATCGCACTGTACGTGCGCGCCCGCACGTGGTATTTTGTGGAAGAGCCACACTCAAGGGGCCGCAGTTTGCTGACCACTGAACTAGTCTATTCAATGCAATTTTCTCCTTTGGGTTTTCTATTAGCTTGAGTGTGCAAATAAGGGACTGCAGGCCAGTCACACTGCTGTCATCTCTACTCACCCAGTCAAAAGGATACATCCTTGCATTATATTCTGAGAGAAAGAAATGAAACCTGATTTAACGCTCTCTGCTTGACAACAATATTCAATGAAGCAATTTGTATGATTCAGAACTGTGATTTCCTCTCACAGAAATTACATATGCTTAATAATAATTTCATGATATAGTGTAGTTATTTAAAAACTGGCATAGATACCATGCTCAAACAAATCATCATTGGTTCCAGAAAGGAAAGGAGTAGTTTAAGGATCATAAATATTAAAACAACAAAATGATATTTTTTAAATCATGGAAAATAGACTTGTGTATAAATAGAAAGCCATCAAGATTATAAAACCAATTTATCCAAATTTAGATTTAAATATTTGAAATGATTGCCATGTATATAGTACATACTATAGCTCATATTAATTCATATAACATTTACAATCTATGCATAACATTACAAATCTAATATATATTCATAACACTTAAATTATACATACAAATATTTCAAATAAGAATAAGACTTATTCAATTCATATCCTTTAAATGCCTAGAATTCTAAGGAGCAACCCCAGTATAGGTGTATGATCATAGGTAGTGTATATCATAACTGTTTGCCTTCCATGGTCCTTGTCACTTTTCTTTGCATTCATTTTACACTAACTTAAAATGCATGTCTTTCTCATTCTTTATATTTAAAACTAGAGGCCTGGTGCATGAAATTCATGCACAAGGGGAGGAGGGAGTGTCCCTCAGCACAGCCTGCACCCTCTCCAATCTGGGATCGGGCCTAAACGGGCAGTCGGACATCCCTCTCACAATCCAGGACTGCTGTCAGACATCCCTCTCACAATCCAGGACTGCTGGCTCCCAACCGCTCGCCTGCCTGCCTGCCTGCCTGCCTGCCTGATCACCCCCTAACCACTCCCCTGCCAGCCTGATCAACGCCTAACTGCTCCCCTGCCGGCCCGATTGCCCCTAACTGCTCCCCTGCCGGCCCGATTGCCCCTAACTGCCCTCTCCTACTGGCCTGATCACCCCTAACTGCCCTCCCCTACTGGCCGGGTCACCCCTAACTGTCCTCTCCTGCTGACCAACTTTGACCACATGGGGGCGGCCATCTTGTTTGTTAGGGTGATGGTCAATTTGCATATCACTCTTTTATTACATAGGATACTTAAACTTAGTACAATTATCTCTTGAATTTCATATATTATTTTCAGAACTGAATATTTTAAATGCATAATTTACAAGAAAAATGACACTAAACTTTCAATTAAAGTCTTAATAAACTTTGCATTAGCAGAAAACAAATATACAAATTTCTGAGGGTGAAAATGGCTCTAAAAGAAGAACTTCAAAGCCTCTACTAGTACCGAGTCTTGTGTGCAAAATACACATATGTCATATTCAAGACTAGGTTTTATAGGGGCCAAAATAGTAAATGCCTACAGATTGCAGGCAAATGGTAAAAGAGTCTAGGCCATGTGAGGACTGTGGCATCCCAAAGAGAACAAGCTGATTAAAAGGAGCAGTGCATATTACCTACCCATATGATAAAGTGGTCTCAGTGTTGCTGGATGGATTGTCTTTAAGAAAAGAGAAATTTTGAATCATTTGTTAAATCATCTGATTATTAAATGTTGGCAACTAATTTTTCTGAATGACTAATGTTCAAAACAAATCTTGGCCTCCAATGCTTTCTGATCACTATCTAATCCTTACACAACCTTTACTTTCAATGTAATCACTTTGTGATCGTTGGTTAATGTGATTCCATATCAATTGATCTAAAATACTCTATGATACAAAACACTGAGATAATTTCCAAGATTCATCAGAAAAAGAAAAGAACCCTATGTGTCACTCTTTTTAAATATGTCAGTTCAAAACCTGTTCACAGATTCTTCACAACCTGTTTCATAATTATATGCTTATTAGGTCTGGGTGTAGATGCACAAAAAGTAAGGAAATACAAAGTTCCAGGGTGAAACTGTGGGGTAAATCAACATTTCAGGCTCAAAAGGCAGGAGAAGATAGTCAAAGATGAGAGGAAGAGGAAAGATTAAATCCATGTAAAGAAAATAGAAGTTTGGGGGAGAGTGTCAAAAGTGTTTTGATTCCAAATTGATCCGGGTGAATAAGATTTGATATAAGAAGGGAAGTAGGAGACCAGGTCAACTTTGAGAGTTGAGGTAGTGGGGTGCACACCAGACAAGGGTTTGAATGGTCCATTCACCCAACCCTTGGTCTTCCATTCCATCTGTGCTTTTCTCCTGGTGTAGGTGATCTCATATATTCACATATTACATCTGGGAGCAAACCCATAAACTAAGCTTTGATCTTCCCTTAGACCAGCTTCATTTCCAGTCCTCCCATGGCATCTCTATCCTTCTATAGACACTCATGCCAGAAACCCAGAGTGATCCTCAAAGCTGCCACTTAACCGTCCCCCCGCCACATCCAATTAGTCACCAATTCTTGTGGATTCTATCCCTAAGGGGCAATTCAAATCCATTCATTTCTCCATCCCTCTTCTATCACTCTTCTCTGACTAACTTATTAGGGAACCCATCTCGGTAGTGACATCCCCCACTGTCATCCCCAGCTTACAGAGGGCCTTACTGCAGAATTTTTAAGGATGCTGATGTTCACTTTCACTGTCTATTTCTTGATGTCTTAGTGAAGGAAGGGTCTTCATAGCTTTCTGGGTGGATGGGATTAGATGTATAGGCTGTATCTGGTAAATTCTTTTTAATATTTTAAAAAATGTGATAATACATTTTTTCCAGATACTTTTGCCAACCAACTTCCCATTAGGTTATCTGAATAAGAGGCTATGGAGTGAGGCAGATGGGGGCGGGGGATGTTAAGTGTGAAAATCATACATTTACATAATATCATCATTCAGGATAGAAAAATATTGTGGAATGCAATTGTAATTCAAAGTTTGGGTTCACAAAATTTACTCTTTTGGCAATGGCCCCAAGAGTATATAGGGCGAGGCAAACATTTGTGAATACACAATAAAGAGTTTATTCTTATATTATTATTTATTAATTATTGTATTATTTTCCATATGAACTTCAAACCTACTTTTGCCTTACCCTGTACATTGGAAGACAATTTATAATATTTTTTAATGAAATGACATTAAATCAAATTAAACTTAAATATTTTCAATCTAGATAGGTATGTTGTGCTGTCATGCTAGCATAAGTGTGTGCTTAAAAAGCCAGCATTATTGGATCTACATACTTTAAATGTAAATATTATTTGTCCCACCAATATAAAACTTCAAAATATTTGTAATATTAATAATTCAGTTCAGCCCATATTGAATTGAGGACCTACTAGAGTCTAGACTACTAAAATATGTGCCACCTAGGCACAGACACATACACACAGTGTTTTATAACTGAATTTAAAAGCATAAACTTGAATTTTAAAGTCAACCAAGGTACTGAGTGTCAAAATAAGCAAATCGCTGTAGCATTCCAACAGAGACTGATTACATATCCTCACATGATTTATCACTGGAGCATTTGGATGGAGGGAAGCTGCAGGGTCGGCTTGTGGGAACTCTGTCCTGGGGCTAATAGAATGAGGCTTGGTGTATTGTGGCTCGCAGGTGTCTGTGCAACTTACTCGGTCAGGTCCCAAAGGCACTTTTGTGAAAAACAAGGGTTAGGAAAAGATATCATAAACACTAAGAAATAAAAGGAAGTTAATTATGCCAGGTGAAAGGCCACCGAATTCTATTTTAGCACCTCCAAAAGCATGCCAATATTTATACAACAATCTCCTGAGATTTATGGGAGATGTCAGTTTTTAAGACACTCTACCTTTCTCTTATTCTTTTCCAGCCATCTGTGGGTAATAAGTGTGGGGAGGGGATGATCTGACAAAGAATGAAACACAACAAACTGTAAGACTTTGAGCCTTGTATAACAAAATAGAAAAACAAAGATCAAAGCCACAAGGCACACTGGATGATTATTTGGTTTTTTTAAAAGAACAGCCCGAAGCAAGGAAAAACTTCCCCAACTTCTAAACAACCAGAGTATCAGCAAAACATAAACAAGAGCATGTTTATCTTATACCTCCCACAGAATCTGCTCGTGGACCTTTCTTGCTGAAACCTTTAGCCAGCTGGACATACAGTAAACTGGGCAGCCTGCTTTCATTTACTCAGGATAAGAGATTATTTTGAAGATCTGGTGGTACTTTTTACAAAGTCAAATCCAAAAACCAAACTCATGCGTGCAAATGTAGAAAAACTAGATATACAAAATAATGAAAATGAATTCCATGATCCCCACCCCCACGAAAATTCCAAGGCTTATAGATCCTAATGCTGATAAATGACTTTCAGTCTGTGAAGAGAAAAACTTCTCTCTGTTTAAAGACATTTTTATGTTGTTGGGGCTTTTTCTTCCATAAGTTAAATGTATACCAGAAATAACATTTTTTTCTGAGTAGGAAGGTAGGATCCTCACCTGTACTTGGCAAGTTTTTCTGCACTATCCTCTACAGGTAAAAGAAGATAGTATTTTTGTCCTATATTCTTAGATCAAATTTACATATCTAGCTTGATAAATCCTCTTTTCTATCAATTCTATAACAGGAGTTATTAAAGGTTGTCTTCAAATGCAGAAAAATGAGCCCAAAGTGAATAATGTAGTAAATTTATCATATTAACTATAGTGCTTAATACTGTTTCATATTGATTAATACAAAGAAAATTGAAACAAAAATATACAATAAGTGACTTAAAGACAGAAAAGTAAACTGAATTTAATATATTGCTTTTAAACTCTATAATCATTGTTTTCAATCCTGGCCATAACAAAGGGTACTTTGGAAGCCCAACTTCATCTTTAAATAAATCTGAGATTGATGGTTTAAAATTCAGTGGTTCCCAGTGTGGGGCGTGTGGCAATTTGATTTTTAAGGGGTGCAATTCAAGAATGAGTTATTAACAGTGAATTTTTTGCATTTCTTATGGTTCTAGGGGACTCATATACAGTATGTAAATATATATTGTGACATATTTATGCATTTCAGTTCTCTATTATATGTTTGAAACTTTATTTGCTATTTTTTCATATCACTTCATATTAATTTTTTAACAATTTCTTAGTGATTTATTCCTCAGTACTTCAACTATCTTTTCATTCTTTTATTTTTCTCTTTCATGGATGTCATGTTCTTTGGAAGCTCGTTTAGACCAAGTTAATGCCCTTTAAGGCTTCCTCCATGTGAATAGTTTACTTTTTGAATAATAAGAATTATATGTCACAGAGGGGCTTCAGGATTTTAAAGATGCTTAGGTGGGGCATGGCCAAAAAAAAAAGGTTGAAATCACTGGCTTAAATGTATCTTAAAAAGTACCTTTTAGAGTCTTTTCCTTTCCACTTCAACTGCTATAATCTAACCTGGGCTTATGTCACCACAGAAATCTTTTACTTTTACTAGGTTTGCTCCTAACATTTGTGGGGCCTGAACCAAGAATACAAATCAACCCATACATCATTTGTCAAAAAATTTGAGTCACAAATCAAGGTAACAAACTATTAAATAAAATGTGTACTACTTTCCTGCCTTGAAAAATATATTTCATATTTGTCAGATAAACAAATGTGAATTTAGAATTTTGGGATTTCCCCAAAGTTCTGCATTAGAACATGATAGCATTAGAAGACCTTGTTCCCAACCCCTGTCTCTAACACACAGCCTCATCCAATGACCTATTCTCCTTCTCCTCCACCTGTTAGCTCCAACCTGCACCATGAGGTGCCTGGTGTGGACACTTAATCCTCCGTTTCCCAGTTCACCTCTTTCATGCCCACAGCAAACACCTATCCATTAGCCACTCCTTGGGCATAGGTATGTGTAACAAGCCAACATGGTCCATCCTTGACACGTGGGTTAGAATTCTTCTGAATTCCCTAACATGGCAATGAAAGAATCACAATCCAAATACTTGTTTAAACTAGAAACTTTAGATTCCGCTCAGAACTTTTTTCCAATCCTCTTTATTCTTTAGCTGAAACACATCTAACATCAGTAAACTTTTTTCGATTCAAATTGTCCTTGTACTAGATAAAGCCTCATTATTATTCTGCATTATAGCAATAGCCTCTTAAATTGTTTTTCTGTTCATGTTATGTCCCAGCCCAATTAATTCCTTGCTCTTTTTAAAGTATAATTGTAGTCAGGTCATTGTTATCTTTAAAGAGATTTTGTTCCTGCCCTCTGTCAAATGAATAAAACTAACATTTGAGTTTAGTTAGCACAGACAGCTTTCTTCAGGGTGGCCCAGCCTCGTCAGGAGCCATTCCTCCTGAGGCCCATCTTGCCTTTCTCTGTCCACATTGCTCATCATTCTCAGAATATTCCACACTTTGTTTCTCATTCTTTGTTCGTGCTATTCCTTTTGCTTTGGATGCCGACCTCTAATTATGATGCTATGAACTCTTTCTCATTCTCCAAACAGCCTCTCCCTACAGACGTCTTTGACTCCCAAATTAATTCTTCCCTCATCTGTGTCCTGACTAAATTTTATGTCTAACTTTCTTACAGCATTTATCAAATTAGCATAATTCATATTGCGGTTAGCTGAGTGGCAGACATGATTGTTCAATTAACACTAATTTGCTCTTAATTTGGATTTCTTCAGAAACACACCCTGAAACAAGGATTTGTGTGCAGTTTGAGAAGTCCAGGAATCACCGATACAAAGGAGGGAAGTAAGACAAGGTAAGGAAAACAGCCAATAAAGTTTATATCATGGAACCAGATAACACCATGGCAACTCGAGCTTAAGATGTTTGTCCTCCCAAAGGAGAGGCAACTGAGGCAACAATGTTTAAGGGCTGAGCCTAGAAATGTCAATTCCCTTGTGCATCTGTTCAACTTCATACAGAGGGTGGCTTTCCCCTCTTGGAGAAAAACTTAAAGGCACAGAAACACAGACACTAGCACTTGGAAGTTAGCTGGAGAGCACTGGGTTGAGCCCTTATCACATATACAGAAAGTACTTGTCTAGAAGAATCCTGTTGTCTCTATGGCATGGTAGCAATAAGTAAGGAATGACAGCTTATAATCCTGCCATTATTACCCATCTTTTCTTACTCTGTATCTACACTAACTGTCTGAAGGCCAATGACACATCAATCACTGTAAAAGTTCTACTTTATTCAATCTTTTCAGCATTAAGAGGTAACTTATTGCAGTCATTTTACAGAGAAAGAAACTGATGTTCAGAGAATTTAATTCATGGAATTTAAGTCAGAAAACTTGGGGCATACAGCTAAAGAGGTCCATAAAAGGCATGTGAATCCAGGTGTTTTTTTAAGAAAATTCAAATGTTTAATATAAAGATCCTAGAAGAATTAATCTGACTTTTCCAGCCTGAGTATGTCATCTATTTATATCTAATTTTAGAGTTAACATGTTTATTAAAATGAATACATTACTTACTATTATTTTCAAAAATCAGATTAAAAGTATGATAGTGCCAAATTTTAGTAAGCCAAGATACTTCATAAATTTCTTTATAAAATACTAGAAACATTTTCTAAGTGCCTAAACATATGTCATTATTAGAAATAGCTCTAAAAAATGTAACTAGATTTGTGGTTAATATTTTAAGAAAACGTTTTTAAATATAAATAAATATATATCATGTGAAGTTTATCTATAAAAAACTGTCCAAAAATTTGAAATATGTATTTTTTTACTTGTAATAAAAATTCTGGTGACTGTATATTTTAGTAGTATTTTTCATTCCTATACATTTATAATTTGCTTCCAACCTTTTTGAAGAAGGTGGATATACAACATTAAAATAATGATTTCAATATCTACAATACAAACAGTTAGTACTACCATATTATACCCCCTCAAACAATCATTAGGCTACACTCACTGATCACCCCCCCCCAAAAAGTGGGGGGAATTCTTCAAAGTGTTTGGATATAGCATTTTGTCCAATTAAATAAAATGTTTTATCAAGATCTTATCAATGTTGGGAAAAACGGGAAATCACCCCAATGATATAAAAGAACAGTAATTATTTTGCTAAAAAGCTCAGTAGAAAATTAGTGTTAATTTTCTTTGGATTTAAAATAATGCAAAGAGGTGAGCGTTGTAGTTCTTGATGATTCCTGGGCAAGAGTTTACGTTAAATTATCTTTTTTTTTTTCAAAGAACTGCGTAAGATTTAACAACCTATCACTTAGTTCAACATTTATTCATAGTTGTATATGTGTGTAATTTATATTGAGTGACTCTTCATGAATCTCAATGAAGATCTTAACCCTGATTTTTCTTTAAAAATGACTTCCTAGCCGAAACCGGTTTGGCTCAGTGGATAGAGCGTCGGCCTGCGGACTCAAGGGTCACAGGTTCGATTCCGGTCAAGGGCATGTACCTGGGTTGCGGTCACATCCCCAGTAGGAGATGTGCAGAAGGCAGCTGATCGATGTTTCTCTCTCATCGATGTTTCTAACTCTCTATCCCTCTCCCTTCCTCTCTGTAAAAAATCAATAAAATATATTTAAAAAAAAAATGACTTCCTAACCAAGCAAAGATCACCAACACAGAATATTAAAGCAAAAGGTCTAGATGTTTAGAACTATCTGAAAAAGGTTAATTTGTGTTATCTTTCAAAAAAAAAAGTAAAATACATAATTATTCCTGGCCATATTCCAAACCTGGAGTTATCTATCAGAGTTCTAACATTTTAATGAATATATCTTAAAAACAATAAATTATTTAAAGAAACAATATGAGAGAGAGAGAGAGAGAGAGAGAAGTGAGAGAGAGAGAGAGAGAGAGAGAGATCATATATTTGTATTTTAAAGACTTTCCCATTTTATAACCATATAAAGCTGTGGCACATTCTAAAACATCCATAAAATTCCTCTATCCCATTTGTATTCTGCATTTGTAAATTCTGTCTCAAGTAAAATAAGCAATTGAGTGCAACATTTGAAAACTTTTATAAATACTGTTTTAATTACTCTGCACTCCTGAATCCATCTGTTTGGATGGATTTGAGGCAGTGATGTCAAACATTATGAGAGTGTTTATTGCTTTGGAGTGGGAAGGAACACTTACATGGCACATCTGTATAATTTAGAAGACAGCACTATGTAAGTCACACACACAGTATTATAGGTAATATCTTGTTACAGAAGATTAATAAAAAATAATTATCAATTTCTAAAAGTCTAATTCTCACAAAATTTTAGTTTAAACAAAGATAATAGTATTTTATAATTTCAATTGACTTCTGAATTCATTGTATTTCCAACCATGATAACAAAGCAAAAAGAAATATTAGCAATATAAATCAATCTTTTAAGAGGGAGAATTCTTAGAAGATCATGAATTGGTATTAATTAGTTTTAGTACCAGCTTTTATTTTACTCACTAATTTATTCACTTATTCAACAAATATTTATTAAGCTTCTTTTATTGGCAATCCTTGGGCTGGACACTAATAACACAAAATACAATAGAAAGTAAGTACTTCCCTTAAGAAATGGCACCTGGTGAATTTATTCTCCTTTCCTGTAAAGGAGGTCCCCTATCTTACTTAAAACACAGAGTCTTAATGGATAGCCCAAGTCTTGCAAACATATTCTCTTTTAACTTTCATGGGGCTCTTCCCATTAGAAATTACAATTCATGACAATTTACAGAACTTTGACTTTATTTCCACATCAGCAACCCTCCTGCATATTACATCTAGAACAGTTCCAGTTCTGGAATCATAAACTTAATTATTGTTTTCTAGCCTAAACATCCTATTATTTCACTCTCTCGCTACCTTATTTTCATTGCAAGTGTCAAAATCCTCCAGTCCCTCAATCTCCTACTATCATTGTGCATTTTTTTTCATTTCGTTCCCTGAACAGCATGTAGTTCATGACCCATAATCTCCCCTTACTACCTTCTACTCTAAATAAATTCAAATAAATGCAAAGATTTGTGTTTTTACTCCCGTAGCCAGGCTCTGGAGTACTGCAGAACAAAATCACAATTCTATCGGTTTGCTTCACAACAATGTCAGGGTCTCCAAATCATCTCAGTCATGATTCAGGGATAACAAATTTTGTAACTGTCCCTGATCAGACACCTCTCCCATTTTTCCTCAGATTAAAATATGTATGACTGTATTTAAGTACTATAATGCAAGGTCTTTACCACTTATCACCTTAACCATTTAAATGTTTTTTTAATCCCTTCAGCAAGAGTGTCTTTTGCTTGTACTTCTTGTCCAACACATCTTTCTTGCTCAAGACCAAGTGAATCTTTACCATCCTCCACACAGATTGTACTTCAGTTAATTTCATACTCTCTCCTCCATCTTTTACTTTTTTATTCTTTATCTCATGTCAAATTTCTACAATACACAACTTTTTCTTGACTTGATAGCTGACTCTCTTCCTCTTACTTTCTATAGTCAAGATTCTCAGATCATTCTACTAGTAGTTTTCTCTATTTTTCCATTCTCAACCTGTGACCATCTGCTTCCAACCCATTTCCAATGGCAGTGCTTACTAATAGCCTCCTACTTTCCAAATTAAATTGAAATCTTTTTGTCAGTACACAATTTGACAAAAATGTCAGTACATATATGACATTGGTAATCACTGAAATTCTCTTCTTCCTTGGTTTTCATGAACACAGCTATTTACTCTTTTTTTATCCTTCCTTCAGGCCACTCTCCATAGAATCCTTCTAGGGTCCATTTCCTTCACCCATATCTATAAGTTTGTGTTCACTCTGGCTCTGACATTTATACTCTTCTTATGCTAGATATTCCCATGTTGTTGATTTCAGTCATATCCTTACTCAGTCATATAAATGCTGATGATCCCCAAACTATATAACCATCTTAAATCTCTCTCTTATGCAACAGACTCATGTGATACTACTGTCTGACAGCCAACTGAGCTTCAAATAGCAAATAATATTTACTAAGTACTCATTATGCTAATGCTGCTTAGAATAGTTCTAAACATTTAAATATATGGATACATTTATTAATCACAATAATCCTAAGAGGCAACTACCACCATTCCTGCTTTATAGATGAAGAAACTGAGGCTAAATATGTTCATTCAAGGATATACAGCTTATAAATAAAAAAGCGATCTGAACTAAGATGCTAAATTGTCACTTTAAAGGTCCTGCAAATACTCAAATCTAAAAACACTTAAATACTAAGAACCCTTCCTTACTTAGCTCCACTAAGTTTGATGACCTGCTTTTACAAGGTTTCCTAGTTCGTACTCTTCTGTAATTGTTTTTTCCCCCTTTTCTCTTCATCTCACTAGATTATTAGCTACTTAAGGCCTATATAATTTATTTTATTTCTGAAAACACAATACCTAACCCAGTGCTTCATACATAATAGGAATTTAACTTGAATTGAATAAATTAGTTTTAAAATATTTACCACAATATTTTTTCTCATCATTTGTTTTGCTGACCTCTATAAGAAATATTATAATAACCCATCAGTAGATGAGTGGATAAAAAGCTATGGTACATTTACACCAGGGAATACTGTGCTGTAGTAAAAAGGAAGGATCTCTTACCCTTTGAGACAGCATGAAGGGACCAGACCAGTGGTTCTCAACCTTCCTAATGCTGCGACCCTTTAATACAGTTCCTCATGTTGTGGTGACCCCCAACCATAAAATTATTTTCGTTGCTACTTCATAACTGCAATTTTGCTACTGTTATGAATCATAATGTAAATATCTGATATGCAGGATGTATTTTCATTGTTACAAACTGAACATAATTAAAGCATAGTTATTAATCACAAAAACAATATGTAATTATATATGTGTTTTCTGATGGTCTTAGGCGACCCCTGTGAAAGGGTCATTCGACCCCCAAAGGGGTCTCGACCCACAGGTTGAGAACCGCTGGACTAGACAGTATTATGCTAAGTGAAATAAGCCAGTCAGAGAAAGACAGGTATCACATCATCTCAGTCATATGTGGAATCTAATGAACAAAATAGATCCAGAGATATAGAAGCATGGAATAGACTGTGGAATCTCAGAGGGAAGGTTCAGATAGGTGGGAAGAGATTAACCAAAAAACTTGTATGCATATATGCATAACCCATGAACAGATAATAGTGTGGTGAAGGCCTAGGGGCAGGGGCAGGCTAGAGGAGGTCAATGGGGGAGGGGGGGGGGCATCTATAATACTTTCAACAATACTTTCAATATGCGATAGTACCAAAATAGTTCTTTTCTCTTTTTCCTTCTTAAGACAAATCCTTAGAAATTAATACAGGTTTAATTTGTTTATTTTGGCCATAGATTGAAAGCTAGCTTTCAGTTTAACTGATTTAAAACTTTTAATATACCAAATTTCAAAACAATATTCCAACACTGCTATATTTCAGTAAGAAAAAATATGTATATGTAAATACAAATATATTGCATATATAAAGAAAGGTGAATGGTTAATCATCTAACCGGTGATAGTAATGATTCCTGGGGAATCAGGTTAAAGTAAGTCCATTTCCTACATTATAAATATGTATGCTCTTTGTATTTTCTATAAGGAACATGTATTCCTTTTATTTTAAATTTTGTATTTTTACATTAAAAAGATAATAAATTTTAATGAAAAGCAAAACTTCTATCTGTAAAGAAAAGTATTTCATAATGAGATTATCCTCCTAAATAAACAAGTAAAATCCCTTAGAGAGGGTCCAAGATGAGCCTACTTTATTTCACATTCTGAGAAAATACCACAGGTCCAAAGGCATTTATTAAATTTCTGAAGCAGTTCCTTATTTTACCTGTTGCTTACACACACCCTAACGCTCAGTAACTTCAACTAATGTATTATAATTCTTTTCTTTTCAATTTTTTTTTTTTTGGTTCATTTAAAAATTGCTAGTGAAAGGCTTCCTGAGTTTTCTTCCCAGCAATTTCCAAAGCACTTATTTTTAAAATCCAAACAGTGGTTTAGAATTCCAAATGAGTAACAATGTGTGTTTAGACTGAAAAATTAGAATACATTTCAAACTAAATATTTCAAAATCAATTTCTTTTATGTTTACTCATCAATTCTTTGGTTCCGGGCTCTCTGTTTTCCCTGAAACAGTTGACAGTTTTGCTTTTGGTATTAAATAACATAGGATTAGTCTGCCTAAGGGACCATCTGTTGTTCTATGCCCTGTCATGACAATTCTGAGGCCTTCAGACTACATCCTGTGGTTTCTCGTTAAGGGGAGAGGGCATTCTCTATCATGAGCCTAAGCCTCAGAAATGCTGTCCGTTCCAAATGAATCAACATACAGCTGTGATATGTGTCAAGCAAGACAGGATACTTTTGTTTTGTTATATGTGAAAATTACTTGATGTTTTAGCAGATGGGAATGTAAGGGTTTTTTTGTTTGTTTTTATTTCATTAGGCTAAGCTTTGCAATGTGGATATGTTATTAAACACCTTAAGGGGTTTTCTCCAATTTACTATATGAGTTACTGCTGATATTCCTGATCGAGCTAAATAAAACCAAAATTCCTATTTCTTATATGTTAGCTAGTTTTAGACAATCAGCAATATTTATATCCTTTTAAAGTCACAAGAGACAAAGGTTGTCCTTTACCTCAACTTCAAAAGCTTTTAACAGTCTCAAAAAGCTCAAGATAATATGAATTAAGCACATCCAATGAGGGTAAGTAAATTCATGGGGATTCTTTAAGTAAAGGCAGGTTATGGAAACCTTTCCAACAGTCCAGAGTTTTATACTAAATTCCAAAAGAACCTTGTGATATGTGTGGCAGAAAAGAATGTGCTGAAAGCTATTCCTGGGTCTACCCTGGAATTCCTTCTCCTTTAAGAAAAGTCAGATAAAGTTAAATAGCTGTACATATTTTGTCCTTATAGTTTTGTCTTTACATAATTATTTCATTGTTTCAAAATATAAACCAAAGAGTAGCATTTTATTCATCGGATTCTAATGTATCCATGGTGTATAAGACACAACTCCTGGGGGTATGGAAAGATAACCGTGGTCGAAATGCCTCAGAGAGGGTACAGCCAAGAATGACAATCACCTTCTGAAATGCAGGGAAAGAACCAAAATAAAATATACGTCCCCTGCAGAAGTAGCACACTTTAAAAATTCCCTGTAAACATGGTTACAAATGAGACCACAGTGACCCCAGATTTCCAGCAAGAAGCCCAGGCTACATCCTAGATTCAGCACCATAACAAATATGTCTCTCAACTCCAACTTATGTCAACTAAAGCAACAAGGCAGTTAAGCAGCTACCCATTTTACTATAATACTAGGGGCCCTAGTGCACGAATTCGTGCACCTTGAAAGGAACTGTGGGACGCCAGGCTGCAGTGGGCACAGGGGTGGGTCTTGGCCCATCCTCCATGCCCCTGCCTGGCCCCTCCTGCCGCGGCCCCTGGTCCCATTGCTGGCAGCCCTGCTCCCACGGCCCCGCTCCCACGCACTGGCAGCACTGGCCCCACTCACATCCGCTGACAGCGCAGAGCGATTGGGGCAGGTGCCATCAGCCATCAGCGGGTGCGAGCAGGGCTAGCCCAGTCAGCGGGTGCGAGCGGTGGCTCTGGTACCAGCAGCAGGTGTGAGCGGGTCTGTCGCCGGCAGCGGGTGTGAGAGGCAACTGCTGGTCCTGATCACCCCTTGGAGCAGGAGGAGGTAGAGTAGCCCTGAGGGGCAATCAGGGCCAACAGCTGCCACTCACACCATTGACAGCACTGAGTGATTGGGACCAGCGCCAGGTGCCGGCAGCAGGTGCAAGCGGTGGCTCTGGCACCAGCAGTGGGTGTGAGTGAGCAGGGCCAGCGCTGGTGGCAGCAGGTGTGGGTGCTGACAGCAGGTGTGAGCGCCTGGCAGACCGTGGTGTGCAGGAGCAAAGAATTTTCAGTAACCACCAGAGGCTCGCCCCGATGACAGCAACCGGCGCCCCACCTTGGTCTGGTGCCCCTGCTCACCTGCTCCACCATCCTGCCTCGGTCAATGCCCACCATGTTCTGCGCTCTGCCACCTGCAACTGACACCCACCATGTTCCACATGTGCCCCCTGGTGATCATCACATGTCATAGTGACTGCTTGTTTGGTTTTCCCTGCCGTTCAGTCTATTTGCATATTAGAGTTTTTTATATATATAAATGTCTGAGATGATTAGATACAATTAGAAAAATTAGAAATTTCTTATTTAATTAGAAAAACTAAATTAAAAAGAATTCCAGAATTTAGGGAAAAGAGGAAAAGTTTGTGTCTTTCACAGTCCACATATATGAGAGATACAAACCTTGCTTCTGGCAGAAAATCTGTTCAGATACTAGACAGCTATATTTGATATCACAGCAAATCACTTCAAGATTTCACCAAGGCTGAATGAAATATCCTCCAAAACTATCACAAACCCTTTGTTTCTATTTCATAGAGCAACCTTCTGGTTACTAATATTGTTGTCCAATTTCCTTTACATCTGGAAGGTGATACCCAGATATATAACATAAGGATACCTCCATAAAAATTAATGTTAGCCCTGCAACTTATAAAACCTTCTATGATGAGTTCAGGTAGCATGAACTGACTGATTCAGTGCCATGGGAAAAGAAACAAAATAATTTTCTAAACTTCAAATCTCACATCATGAAAGGTAGTCCCTGCCTCCACCCAGGAGCTGTGTGTACATACCGTCTCTTAATGCTACTGTGCATTTAAAGGTCAGCCCAGCCAGAGTGGCTCAACTGGCTGAGTGCTGTCCTGTGCACTGGAAGGTTGCTGGTTTGATTCTGGTCAGAGCACATACCTGGGTTGCAGGTTCAGTCCCAGGTTGTGGGGAGGGGGTGGGGGTGGGTTAGGGCATGTTTTCTCTCTCTCTCTCAGCATTCCTCAAGTGAGGATTTTTTTTAAGTCATCAACACAAAAGTCAGCTCCCAGGAAACTCAAAGCCTAGTAGAGGAATTAAATGTGTATAATTATTCATAATGTAACAGAATGATTAGCCTATCAAAGATATTCAAGCACCATGAAAATACCAATGAGGAAAAGATACACTTTACTGAAGGAATGAGAGAAGCTTAATAAAGGAACCAGCCAGCCAAAAAATATTTTTCAAGTACTGTGGCACTGAGCTGGGATTAGAATTCTGACAGAGTGGAAGGAAAGGAAATGTAAAGCTAGATTTAAAAGGATACCATGAGTGAAGTGTTGTGCATGCTTAAGTAATTCAGAAAATCTAATTTGGCTGATTTAACTATACATAACAGGAGAAGAGTCTATGAAGGTAACTTGGGTTTGGATTCTTGTCCAGACCTGGCTTTCTTTGTATAGCAAAGCTAAGGAGTATAAATGTTATTTTATAAGCACCTGGAAGAGGAACATTTTTGAGCAGAGATTCCGTTTTTTGGGTCTTGTCTTGCTCACATTACTCTAGCAGTCGAAATGACAGAATTTTGTATGAAAGAGTCAGGAGGCAGTGGAATCACTAGAGGAGCTTTAATGATGGTTGAGTGAGAGTTAACAAGAACCTGGAATAGCAGAGTGGCAATAGAATAAAAAGAAGGCAGGAGATAGGCTATTATTAAATTTAGTTAACACACAATTATTTTATTGATGTGCCTTTTATACCCAAATCTTGATATTACAACATAGAAGCCTTCAGTTACAATGAACTAAAAGATAATACCAATCTAAAATAATGTGATCATGTATATGTCTGTAAACCATTTATTGTGACCCTCAGAAGTAAAAGAAAACCTGCTATTGTGGGTACAATTATGCAACAGATCAGTAATATTACCTGTTTTATAGAGATATAACTTTAATCAAGTTGATTTGATCCTCTCTCTGAACTGAGAAAGTTACTGATGGATATAAATTCCTAGTCATTTGGAACTGAGGAATAAAAAAAGATAAATAAGTGTGATTAATACAAAGATGGTGCTTCTGGTTACACTGTTTCACCATCACCCTGAGTAGCTTTTCCAGGATTGATGAAGAATCTTTCTTTTTAAAAAAAGATATTTCTATTGATTTCAGAGAGGAAAGGAGAGGGAGAAAGAGATGAGAAAGAATCATTGATCGGCTGCCTCCTGCATGCCCCACATTAGGAATAGAGTCCACAACCTGGGCATGTGCCCTGACCAAGAATTGAATTGTGACCTCCTGGTTTATAGGTCAATGCTCAACCACCGAGCAATACCAGCCGGGTGAAGAATCTTTCTTTACCTAAGAAGGCAATATGAGGACATATAAGATCCATTCATTCACTCAGTTGGCCAACATTTACTGAGTACTCACTGTGTGCCAGATAGAATATTAGGCTCTAGGTCAGTGATGGCGAACCTATGACATGCGTGTCAGAGGTGACACGTGAACTCATTTTTTTGGTTGATTTTTCTTTGTTAAATAGCATTTAAATATATAAAATAAATATCAAAAATATAAATCTTTGTTTTACTATGGTTGCAAATATCAAAAAATTTCTATATGTGACAGGGCACCAGAGTTAGGGTTTTTCAAAATGCTGACACGCCGAGCTCAAAAGGTTCGCCATCACTGCCTAGGTAAATAGAGATAAAAGAAGACAAAGTTGCTTCTTACAAGGAATTCATAGTGTACTAAGGGAGGTGGCCAAGCAAGCCCAAAGCACCTGGGTATTGTGTTACAACATAATATAGGGCACATTAAGGTAGTGGACCTGGATATCAAAAATGGAAGGAAGGGATAGGATGGCCAGATGTGTCTGCCTAGTAAAAGGAATGCATAAGTACTAATGAGTGAAAAGTGACAGTTGCTGGAGGCTAAGTACAGTAGTTAGCATAATAAATGTGAGAAGTTCATCATAAGGCTGATGGACATCTTCAGCAGGGCTGAAGATCTGCATATTATTACCTGCTGCTGAACAGCTGTAGGCATTTCCCCTAACCTGATAATCCTTTATTTTGTACCAAACCTTACCTTTGATATGTATATCTGCTTGGCTAAAGGGCAAAATGTGTTAATTAACACTTGGGTTGCGGGTGAATTTCCCGCCAAAATATAAGATGGCGCGTTAAAATGCCTATATCTTTTGAAGTATGGGTTCGATTGAAATGAAATATTTGGTAATACGCAGTTACAATCGGCCCGAGTTTACACGTTTCCCGCACTCCACCGCAAATCTATATGAACCGAGTTTAAGACGGCTCCCGCGGAGTACGCGGCAATTCACGCGAGCCGACTTAACTCGTTTCCCGCAACCCAAGTGTAAAAAGCCATGGGTCCAGAGATTTGGGGAGCTCAACTTCACTAGGGGTGAAGCCTCCACCTGGTTCCCCCAAATGCCTTCCAAATTTATATTTCTTGTCTAGTCTCTATTCATTTATGCACAGCCATTCTCCAGATTCCTGAACCCTAGCTGTGAAAAGACTGCGGCAACAGTTACTCAAACCAAGAAGGGAGAGAAGAGTGTTCAGGAAAAGAAAGCAGCATATGCCAAAGCAAGGGGGAAGAAGGCCCAGCCAGGAAACTGTTTTAAAGGCTAGTGTAGGTGGCAGATGTTAGGAAAGAAAAGGGAAAAAAAACTATCGAGGTAGAAAGGGACGGCTGAAGTGAGAGCTCTCTCATATGGCACAGATAGTATTAAAAAATACTATCAAACTTTATGCTCCCCAAATTTGGCTCCACTTCAATGGTATATATGTCTTACCAAAATTTACAAAGGAAATCCTCACATTCCAAAAGCCTTCAAGTTTTATTAAAGAATAGTAAAATATATTCATATTTAAATATTAGTACTTTATACTTTTGCTAACACTTTGCACTGATTTCTCTAAGAGTTTAATACAGATATGTATTTAACGGTATTTTAATTTTCCTTTTAATGTTATGGTAAGAAATTTGTCTAGTTATTATATCTAGATTTCTAAATTTATTGTTTTAATTAAAATTTGGTAAAATTAAGCATTAGCAAAACATTGCATTCTTAAAGAATAAATATGAAACCATCATAATTCTCTACAGTATGCTGATAAGTTAAAAATTTTGCTTTAACCCGGTAAAAGAAAAGGCTACCCTACAGAGAGCTATATAGTGCCTTGCCCTCTCTTTTTAGTTTCTAAAATTTAACATTGGTCATTGTTTTCTGGATGATTATTTAGGAGCAAAGATATATTTTACTGAGACTATTGATGTGGGAATTTTCTGTAATCAAAATTCTAGAGTTAAAATATTTCTATTGATCATGTAGTTCAACCTCCTATCTTTGGCAGCTAAAGGTAAACTGAGGCCCAAAGCATTTAAATGGCTTATAGGCCTGTGCATCCGGCTGTTTTGACAAATAGGAATAAAATCCAGGTCTCCTCAAATACAGTGTTTTTATCCACATTTGTAATTTACTGACGAGTTAGTTGCTGCTTTATGAATGATACAAGTGCTTGACAAACTTGGCATGGCTCAGCTACTGTCCATCCTTTTGTAGATCCCACCTAGAGTAAGACTACTATCTACCTTGTAAAATACCTGTAAGTCATTCCACAATCCTCTACCCCACAAATCCAATTGGTCACCAGATCCTGTTGGCTCTACTTCCAGGTAAGTTTCAAATCTACCTGCTCCTCATTATCTTTCCCACTATTGATCTAATTTGGGGAGTTTTCATATCCAACTTTGATTGCTTTAATAATTTTCCTACCTTCAGTCTCTCCTCCAGTCTAACCTCCCACTTGCTGTAGAATGAACTTTTAAGACTACAGTTCTGATCGTTGTCCACCAGTTTACAATCCTCAGTGGCAGACCACTACCTTAAGGACAAGGGTGCGTGAGTACCAGATACTACATTATTTGGCCCTGATCATTTCTCCCACCATAACCCCACTGGCAGCGTGCAAGCAGTTTCCTGAACCTGACGTGCTGTTTCTTGCCTCTATGCATGTTGTTATTTCTCCTTAGAATATACTTCTCCTTATCTTCTAGCTAACTTATTCTCACCTTTCAAGATACCCTCCAGTGAAACTTTGTCTGGAGAGTTTTCGCTGGCATGCCTCCAACACCTGGAGGTGTTAGGTGCCTCGCTTTTAAGTTCCCCAAACACTTTGGAAACAAATCAATCACAGCACTTACCCAACTACAATCTAATTAAATTTACAGGTCTATCTCTTCCACTAATCTTGAACTTCTTAAAGGTAGGGGACCATTTTCATATCTGCATTACTAGGACCAAGCACAATAACGAAAATATAATTTGTACACAATAAATATTTGTAGAATAAGTGAATGAACAATTAAAGATGAATAAAAGAATGAATAAATGAATGAACATCTATAATGCAAATAAAACAGAGGTGCATATATAAAAGCATAACTACTACAAGAACATGCACCAGATAAATGATTTTGTTACACAAGCCTAATAGAGAAATATGTAAAGGTTTGAGTCTATGTATTACCCACTGCAAAATAGAAATACACTTATGTATGATAATTTTATAGAAGTATATTTTGTAGTAGAACCTCATTTTAACTGCTTTGCTCTTTAAACTACAAGGCATTTTGAGGGTGCATAAAACTCTTCAGTTTTTAAACTCCTGGCCATAAGATCCCACTTTAGCTTTCTAAATTAACTAATGAGATACGCACTAGAGTCAGACAGCTCATGAATAGACATTGTGGGAGCCTATCTTTTGTAATGGCTGCTGTAAGCTATCATCAGTGCAAGTGCTGTAAAACTTGGCCGCAGAGATATGAACTAATTCTAAATAATATTAAGAGTAAAAATGCTTTGGACGAGAGAATCAACAACAAAAAAACGTTGTGTCCCTCACCATTTCATCCTCTGACTAAACGCCACAAGTCTTCCTCTGATCTATTCTGTGACCTTTTCAAGTACTAATTATTTTTAAGTGTGCTATGGATACAAATCTATATTTGTCATTGCCCTTCCTGTGATGCATTATAAGACCTTTCACAAAACAAAATGAATCTGATATTGAAGGTTTTAATTGCACAGCTTTTGCATACATTTTGGTAGGCAATGCAAAACCTTATCAGCAGGTACACCATGAGATGAAGTAATTTTTCATGAATAATTCATTTAAAAAACACACTTCTGCTAAGATACAATTTGCAATAGTTTTTTTTTTTGAAGAGCGATCAGTGAAAGTCTGAAGCTGTCATTGCCAATTTGTTTTAATTTAGATTCAAAGGTCACCAACTTGACACAATTAATACTAGAAGTGCCTTTTCTCCATGTTAACATGTTGCGCTCCATATTTTCTATCTGAAATACTTTTGAGACCTAAAAGTAAGAAATGTTATGCTATGCAATAAAACTTATTTAGAAAAAGATAAATTTTATTAAAATTCCCAATAAATTAATTTCAATAGAATTCCCTAAGAGAGTAGAAATCATCTCAGAACCCCTTAATGTAAAATGTCTGGGAGAATTTATATTAAAATGCTATCTTACTCTGTCATGGACTGGGAAGTCTGCAGTTCAAATCAAAGCCTAGTGTAGACTATCATTAAAAATGGCACTTTTTTAAAAAAAATTCTTTCAGAAATACATATAAAAGCCTCCCATGAGGCTTTTTACTTACATTATACCATTTTATACCTGTTACTATATAAAGAGAGATGATAATAACTTTACCTTAAAGTTAAAAAAACTGAGGTTAAAAGTCATAAAACTAAGAGATAAGCCTGAGGTTCTCTAAAAGACCCTCATCAGTGCTACCAATTGCCCAGGACTCTCGAACCACTATTCCCAATGGGACTTTTCTCCATACAAAGCACTCCTAAATTACACATAATAGATATCATGCTATATGCAATAAGGAAAATAGCCTATTGCATTTTAGATTTAAAAGGCAAAATAATTTAGAATATGACATATTATAAATACATAGATTCTGAATTAACCCCTAAAAAATAAAATTTAGATAAATGTTAGTCTTTATCTAATAATATACTATATTTCTTACCTAATATAAGAATATTTTTCTTAAAGAACACTTTATAGCAGTGTCTTTTACCCATACCATTACTTAAAAATATTTTTTAAAAATATCTGAGTCCTAATGGTTTTTGGCTAAGCATAATAGTTATTACAGGTTAGAGACCTAAAAAGGTGAAGAGTCCTTTCTAGGTTAGAGAGAGAAAAAGAACTGACCTTTATTTTTGTCAGGATTTAAAATAAGTATGTGTTAGCCATGAAAGGAAGGCAATCTTACCATTTGCAACAACATGGTGGACTTTGATAGCATTATGCTAAGTGAAATAAGACAAAGAAAAACAAATACCATATGATCTTACTTATATGGGAATCAAAAGAAAAGCAGCTCACAGATACATAGAACAGATTGGTGTTTGCCAGAGTCAGAGGGCACGGAGAGGGGAGGAGGTGGATTGAGTGAAAGGGGTTAAAAAAGGACAAACTTCCAGCTATAAAATAAATATGTCATGGGGATGTATGCTATATTAATAATACTATATTTTACATTTGAAAATTGCTAATGAGGATAGATCTTAAAAGATTTCATCACAAAAAAATTATAACTACAATAGTGATGGATGTTAACTAGAGTTATTGTGGTGATCATTTCACAATATATACAAATATGGAATCATTATGTTGTACATCTGAAACTAATAAAATGTTATATGTCAATTATATCTAAATTTAGAGAAAGCTAAACATACTATTACCATACAATCCGGCAAATTACACTCCTGGGTATTTATCCAACTGATTTGAAAACACATGCATATAAAAATGTGCACACAAATGTTTATATCATTTAATTCATAATCACAAACCAAGATGTACGTGACCAAGATGTTTTTCAATAAGTGAATAAAACTCTGACACATATCTATAATGGAATATTATTGAGTGATTTAAAAAAGATTAGCTAAGCCTGGCCAGGTGGCTTAGTTGGTTGGAACATCATCCCTTACACCAAAAAGTTGCAGGTTCAATTGCCAATCAGGGCACTTGCCTAGGTTTTGGGTTCGATCCCCAGTTGGGACATGTACGGGAAGGCAACTGTTCAAGGATTCTCTCTCACATTGATGTTTCTCTTTCTCTCTCTCTCTCTCTCTCTCTCTCTCTCTCTCTCTCTCCCCCTCCCTCCCTCCCTCCCTCCTTTCCTCTCCTAAAAATCTCAGGTGAGGATTAAAAAAAAAAAAGATGAGCTAATAATCCATGGAAAGTCATAGATAAATCTTAAATGTGTAATGCTATTTGAGAAAAGCTAGTTTGAAAAGGCTGTCTACATTATGATTCTATTCATATAACAACCTGGAAAAGACAAAACTACAGAGATAATAACCATATCAGTGGTTTCCAGAGGTTCAAGTAGACGAAAAGGGTTAAATAAGTGAAACTATTATAATGGTGAATGCAAAACCCATTTGAACTTTTCATCACAAATAGTGAACTTTAATATGTGCAAATATTTTGAAAAATCATTTAGGAAGTCAGGTGATCCCAAAATATAATATAGATTGTAACAAAAGAACCTAACTATACTACAAATGTGTGAAACAACCTCACTGAAGAATGTGGGGGAGGGGGGGAAGGTACTGAGCTAAGTAACTTTGGAAATAAGTGGAGTCTGTAAAATTAAAGGCAAAAGAAACTGTATATAAGCATTTGTTCTCTGGTTAATAAAATGATAGCCCAATAGGGTTTGGGATAATATCTCTACTACTACTATGCATGTGAACTGGAAAATATTAAGTGAACAGACAGTGGATAGCAGGGGCCAGGCTTCTTGTTAAGAGTGATAGGTTATGGATAAGGAAGAAGAGGAGTCTAGGCTATCATGTGGAAATGGATTACAGTCTGAGACATCAGCATGAACTGGTGTTTAGCTTAATATAGATATAGATGGTTATACAAAGAAACATTTTATAGATATATGTACATACACAGGTTGTTATACACACATATATATCCTTGCTCTGTCAGTTGAGAGTGCTTACAAGAAGTGATACCCCAGTCACAATGGTATACCACACCCCAGACCTTGTTTTCAATAAAAACCATTCTCCAATAAAAAGAAGCAGGACTCTCGAAGCCATGAGTCTGCAGTATCTTGTACTTCCAGAAGGTAAGGAAGTGCCCCCACACACACACCAACACACAAAATTATGTAACTACGTCAAAAGACACAGGAACCAACTTACAGAGCTCCCAATGACCAAAGCTGGAACAATTTGAGTGATAAAATAAAGTAGGCTTGCATTATAACCAAAGCACAGATCTATGTAAATTAGTGAATCTATATATATAAAGAGCCAGGGGCCGTCGCATCCAAAACAACCAAACAGACGACTGAACAGTCTGCATGGGGTGACCAGGCCGGCAGGGGGATTAGTGAGGGATGACCAAACGACTGAGCAGCAGGCTGTGTGGGGCGACCAGGCTGGCAGAGGGGTTAATGAGGGACGACCAAACGACTGAGCAGCAGGCTGTGTGGGGTGATCAGGTCAGCAGGGGGGACAGTGAGGGATGACCAAACGACTGAGCAGCAGGCTGTGTGGGGCGACCAGGCTGGCAGGGGGGTTAGTGAGGGACGACCAAATGACTGAGCAGCAGGCTGTGTGGGGTGACCAGGCTGGCAGAGGGGTTAATGAGGGACGACCAAATGACTGAGCAGCAGGCTGTGTGGGGCGATCAGGTCAGCAGGGGGGACAGTTGGGAGTGACCAGGCCAGCAGAGGGGGGCAGTTGGGGGTGACCAGGTTGGCAGGGGGGCAGTTGGGGGCAACCAGGCCAGCAGGGCAGGCAGTTAGGGGCTATCAGGTCGGCAGGCAGAGGCAGTTAGGGGTGATCAGGCTGGCAGGAGGGGCAGTTAGGGGCAATCAGGCAGGTGAGCAGTTAGGAGCCAGCGGTCCTGGATTGTGAGAGGGATGTCCCCAACTGCTGATTCTGGGTTTCGGGCCTAAACCAGCAGTTGGACATTCCCCAAGGGGTCCCAGATTGGAGAGGGTGCAGGCTGAGCTGAGGGAAACCCTCTCCCATGCACGAATTTTGTGCACTGGGCCTCTAGTAAATAAATAAGTGGGAGGTATAGACAAATCAGCCATTCAGAATTTCAACTAAGTTATGTAGCTAACTCCACCTTCCAGGATTATTGTCATCCCAAATCAAAATGGGAGGAGAGAGCCAGTTCCTTAAAGGAAAGGGGTGGTTACCAGAGAAGAAAGGAAAGAGCTGTGGGACAGATTTCCAAAAGCAGAGTTTCATCATAATCTCTCATTTTAAATCTAAATCATTATCAAATTATTATGTCAGCCACACCTAAAAGATATGAAGAAACCAACATTTGGATTTCAGGTAACTTTACCTGGGCCAAGACTTCCTGCTCTTGACAATTAATAATCTTTATCGTCTTTCATTTTCATTATACAGTACATGTAAACTTTCAATATGTCGGTATTTAACATTCCACGCCTTGAAAAATGTATGTACTTGTTTTTTGCCTGAGCAAAGCTTTACATTATATTAGTCTGAGTACATTTGTGCTATACATTAATGTTAAAGTAGTTTTTCGGTATGACAATTTAAAAGTTATCCAATATAACTCTTCTAATAAAACATGGTACATATATACAAACACAGCATGTTTTAAAAGTAATCTACCTCCTATAAGAAGGTGATACTACTAACACATCGTTGACATGTTATTTGTTTTTAATTTGATTTTTCAAAGTTTTTATTTTAAAATAAAACATAGATTTGAAAAAACTGAGTTATTTTAACATGAACTCACGTATAACTACCACCCATATCATAAAACAGAATTTTGCAAGCCGACCCAGAAGCCCCTACATATAACCCACTACAATAACAAGTCCCTCACTCCCCCAAACATAACCACTATCCTGCCATTTATAGCAAACACTTCCTTCTGTTGCATTACAGTTTTATCACCTAGTATAATTAAATTAATTAAACATTAGACTAAAGTGACTCTTGTGCTGTGGCTTATGTAAGCAAACCAAATCTAAGCCTCTAAATGCCTCAAGGTTACAAAATTGAAACCTAAGACCAACCAATCACAAATAGCTAGCTAGGCTTTAAGATATAGCCAATCAATAATTTCCTTACTTTGCTTCTGCCTTTTCTCTTTTAAAATCTTCCCCCAAGCTCTTGTCAGTGGAATGCTCTTTACTTTCCATTGGTGCTGGCCAGTTGAAGTGGATTTCTGCTCAAATAAACTTAAAATGTGTGAATGCCTCAGTCCATGTTGTAACAGTCCGCATGCCTAGACACCACAGTTTAATTTTGTCCTCCTTTAAAAAATCTGCTGTGTCTTTGAAGTCTCTTTTATCTCTAGGTTCCTCCTCCTTCTCTTTATAATTCATCTGTTACAGAGCCAGGACATTTCACCTATACAATATTCCAGCAGGGTTCCTTAGCAGTTTGGTTCTTTGAATCTGTTCCTTCAGATTTCCCAATGATCCTGTGAATACCTTTTCTGTTTAAACCAGTTAGAGTGAATCCCCGTGCATGCAACGAAGAATCCTGATTACAAAATGAAAATAACTTGCTTATTACAAAGTTAATTTCTTACATATGTGTGTGTGTATATATGTATGTATATAATTTTATACATATATAATGGATTGTAGGATAAGGATAAAAGTTATCTGTGAGAGAATGCTTATTGAATTTTTATTGCCCTGGGCAAAAAACCAACTCATCACATAAAGTAGCATTGCAGCCTAGTTTCTTAAAATCATGCAGACATTAAGATGAGAAATCTTTCTAAAGGTATTTCTTTTTTTAAAATATATTTTATTGATTTTTTACAGAGAGGAAGGGAGAGGGATAGAGAGTCAGAAACATCGATGAGCGAGAAACATCAATCAGCTGCCTTCTGCACGCCCCCTACTGGGGATGTGCCTGCAGCCAAGGTACATGCCCTTGACCGGAATCTAACCTAGGACCCTTGAGTCCGAAGGCCGATGCTCTATCCACTGAGCCAAACCGGTTAGGGCGACTAAAGGTATTTCTTACTTATTACAGATTCATATAGAGATCACTGCCAACAGGATTACAGTAGGTAAAGACATGGATTGATGTAGATTAAAATCTACATGAAGAGAAACATATAATGAGAAAATTGCAGCAAAATTTCTGTCTATAATATTTTAAAAAAAAAAAACACAAATTAGCTGTAGAATTTGAAAATAAAATATGATTTAGCCTTTAATAAGCATAAATAATGTACACAATACTGCCATAAAAACAGAGGCGATCATTTATCTTTATATTCAGGTCAAAATTATCATATAATTTTTAAGAAACCGAAGACTCAAAACATGGACAACCTCCTTAGCAAAAGGCAAAGTGTGAAGTGAGTTTACGTGTACTACTATTAGCTTTAGTGTGGGAAAATCAAAGAAGATGCAGAAATGTTACTCAAAAGGAGCCAGGAAATAGCAAGTTAGATTATTGACAAACAGAAGGTCTTCATTCAAATCTAGTACCTTATTGACTACCTTACTCTGTAGATACAAAAAAAGAAACCTGAGGAAAAGACTGGATAATAATTTAATAAACTCACCACATATGTTGTTTTCCTCTCGGCCAGGCAAAGGTACAAAAGTATAATTACTGTTTTAGTGAAATGTATCCTCGACTTCACCCAGAGTGGTTGAAAGCTCTTCGATAATAGCACCTAATAAAAAAGATAAGAAAACAGTTCCAAGATTTATAATATAGAATAGGAATGTATAGATCATAATATCATGAAAGCAGAGACATAAACAAAGATAATGCAAAAAAATCTACGCATCATATATATTTTAAGGTATTATAAAGAGTGGCCTATTCCAAAATAGCTTGGTGTTAAAGGGAGGCCTATACTTCTTAATATAGACCTCAAATAGATACTTTATGAACTCAGCTTTCAATTCTGCATAAAAACATTATCAAAACTGTGTTCATAAGCCCAGTGATTATATTTCTTACACTGTTCAATGCTGATAGCTATGGGGATTGTTATCTCAGCTATGACCAAAGCTTAGAAGCCAAAGCTTTTTTTAAATACCATTTGCTTTTGATATTTCTGCCAAAAGTTGACAGATGAAAATGTAGTTTGTGTATCATTACTGTTCTTTCTAAATGATGTCAACAAACAAAAACTCCCTTGCCTTCCAGAAGTATGGAGAGTTAAGTACCCCTGGTGGTTATGCTGAATGTCTGTCTTGCATTCCTGGATATTAGGATCCATGCAGGCAGGTATCATCTTTTGTTCATCCATGTACCAAGAACCGTGCCAGACACATACCAGGCACTCAAAAATTGTTTGTTGAATAAATATGTTAAGTAATAAATTATCCCCTCACTTTCATATAAGATCCATTTCTTCCCATCTACAAACTAAAATGGCAAGGAATTTGAACTTTTACTCTCTATGTGATGGGACATCACTGAAGTGTTTTAAATACAGGTGTGACATGAGCTGACCTAAGTTTTAAATAGATTGCTCTTCCTCCTTTAGGGAAGAAGCCTGGAATAGGGATAGAAGATTAAGTTCAGAGGCCATTTTTCAAAAAGTGTCAGAATTACATTCATAAAACCAAATAATCCTTTAGAAATATACTGATATAAGATATGGCACAACAAAGGTAAGTGGTTGCTTTATTGGTATTTAGTACTATACCAAGTCTTTAACCATCTTTAACAATGATAATAATACTTGCAGTGGCCAATGCTCATCGTAAATGAACATGTGAACTCATATACACTCCTCTCTATATTTCTCACCAAAAATCAAATGATAGATATAACTAAAAATGGGGTACCCGCTACCTCATAGTTACTGATGACAACATGTTTTCTAACATTCATATTAGAGGTATATTACATGTTCATATGCCCTACTCCATCTCAGCAGAAAAATAGCCATTCAATTAAATCATCACCTAAAATTTTCCAGCATTTAAAATGCTCAAAATATGGGGAAAAGCCAAATCACATTACATTTTACTTTACAATAATTCATAAATCTACTCCCTTAAAAGGAATCCTATTTAATAATAGACAAATATGGTAATTGACCATACCTTCGCTACACCTCCCATTGGCTAATCAGTGTGATATGCAAATTAACCACCAACAAAGATGGCAGCTAATTTGCATACTGCAGGCAGGGCAGGACAGCGCCATCCCGCCTGCCCCACCGCCATCTGGGCCTGCTATTTGCGACCCGGGGTGGTGGGGCGGGACAGTGCCATCCCACTGCCCTGCTACCATCCGGGCCTATCTGCAACCCGGGGAGGCAGGCATCCGTGTGCAACCCGACTTGGGGCGGCCAGGCGGTGCAGCTGCAATCGGCCAGCCTGCCCGGACTCCATCTGGGCATCCCGTGTGCAACCCGACCTGGGGCGGCCGGGCGGGGCAGCAGGGATTGGCAGGCCCGCCCGGCCGCCGTCCAGGTGTCCTGTGTGTGACCTGACCGAGAGTGGCCAGGCAGGGCAGCAGCGATTGGGCGTCCTGTGTGTGACCCGACCCGGGGCGGCGCCCCAACCCCCGGATCGGCCCTGCCGTGTGCACGACCCGGGGAAGCGGGGCAGGCACCGAGGGATCAGGCCTGCCATCTGCCACCCGGGGAGCAGGCCTAAGCCAGCAGGTGGTTATCTCCCAAGGGGTCCCAGACTGTGAGAGGGCACAAGTGGGGCTGAGGGGCCCACCCCCCAACCCCCCCTCCCCCACCAGTGCACAAATTTTTGTGCACCAGGCCTCTAGTTAGTTAATATTTAATACAGTTACTTTAAGGCTGCTTTGTAAGTCAGTCCTAATACTAAAAATTAAAGCTTTAATATGAAAAAGATATTTTAAAAATACATAGTACCATGTTTTCCAAAAGCTTGTATTTTAAAATATATACAGTGGGGCCTTGACTTACGAGTTTAATTCGTTCCATGACGGAACTCAAATTACTCGTATGTCAAATCAAAAAGTGAATGAGTGAGACACGTGATGCTGGGCTGATCTTATGGCGTTCACTGTGATGTTAGCTGCGCCAACTAGCGGTGGGGTATCTGAAGCTGGCTCGTAACCCGAATTTTAGCTCGCAACTCAAAGCAAAAAATCGGCCGACGGCTCGTATCTCGAAAAACTCATTAGTCGGGACACTCTTAAGTCAAGGCCCCACTGTATATATTAAAATTGGGAAACAAAAGATTATGAAATTAATGCATTTTTCAGTATTTTCCTTCTTTTAACTTTTGTTCAGATTGCAGGCTTGAATAGGTTATTTTAATTATTTTAGCAAAAAAATGATCAGTTTAATTTATTTTACAATTATTAATTGTAAAATGGTGGTAAGGAATACACAGGAAATTTGAATTATTATTCTGTTTCAGTATTAAAGTATTTCCATGGAGTGAAAGAGGGAGATGAAGGGTTTTACATGCTATTGTGCATTTTTCCTCATTCATTTACTTCACTGACCTATACTCAAAACTAAAGGCAAGAGAAAACAGAGGTGGAAACTGCTCTAGGAACATACGCAGTCTGAAAATAAAACCCCTATGTGATCTTTCCGACATGCAAGAAACTTTCAATTTGCAAACACAAGGAGAATAATAAAGCACTTTCCTGTGCCCACTATATATCTCTCTGGCAGACACACACAATGCCTAATTCACCTGAGCAAAGCCAGCAGAGCACTTTGAAGGAGAAGTTGATGGGAGCCTGCTGTAAAGGAAGCACTGCACAGAAGAGAGAAACATCAATGGAAGAAGAGACACATCGATTGGGCTGCTTTCCGCAAGTGCCCCGACCAGGGCTAGGGATCGAGTCTGCGCCGAGGTATGTGCCCTTGACCAGAATTGAACCTGAGACCCATCGGTCTGCAGGCTGACGAACCCAACAGGCTAGGGTAAGTGTCTATTTTATATTTGATTATTTGCTTTCCAAGTATAGTATGATGCACATCTACCAATGTATATCTAAAACTCACCCAGTAATTACTTCAATATTTATTTCCATTCAGGAAGAAGGACTAAATTACAAATCTCATCTTATCTATGATCCTAAATGAAACAAAATAATTTAATGTGGATATTTTCCTCTTTCCTGATCATAAAGTCATTTCAAAGATAATGTTGTAGAAGATAAAAATAGTCTATGAGGTACACAAGAAAATTTCAATATTTTATTATTAGAATTAATTTCTTTATAGTGTTACTAAAGTGTTTTTATATATATCCTTTAACCATCAAGCTAAGTAGGCATTATTCCACCCAAAAAGCAGAGGATTATTTTTGGATGAGCTGGTTCTTACTAAATCTGACTCCAATCATTACCTGTCCAAGAAAACTGCACAGGTCGTGTTAACCGTGTCTCTTCTCCATTTACTAATGAAGCACCCACATTCAATATTTCTCAGTTGAGATCCTGTAATAACCCCTCAACTCTCTTCATGAAATCTCTTTCCTTTCTAATACACTTCACCACTGAGGTTTAATTAAAAATCTAGAATGCCTTGTATTAAACATGCTTATTTCAGCCATTCCTTCTTCTTCCCTTTTAAAAATGCTTTCAGTAAGGGTAATATTGCCTGTCTCCATGAAACTATAGCAGACCCCTTGAGTTCTCACCTTCTTCTTTAGTAAGAACAGTTCCGCAGTGGCAAACAGTCCCAATGAGTCTCAATTCCAAAACAGAAGGTCAATTCCAAAGTTTTAATCAACTGTACCTAAGATCTCCCCTTCCCTGGCTCTGCTCTGTTTCAGAACCAGAAGCCAGAAGGGGATGGTCCTTCTCTCATTTTTTTCCTAGTCTGCTTTCTTAGCTGGGCAACCACTTCCACAGTTCCTCTCTGGCTGGCAGTGGTCATAGAAACTAACACCGTTTTAGGCTGGCTTTCCACTCCCTGAGACTGGTGGACATTAACCTCTTTGTGTTGTGTGTTACACTCAAGTTCATTTGAGGTGTCTTGCAGGATCCCTCACTCCTATGTCACCTGCAACCACGCAGATGCACCTCTATGCCAGGTGGTCACTTGCCATGCCTTCCTCAGCCTCTAGGTCCAGCTCTTCCCTGTGGAAGTGGTCCTTCTACCCTCCAGAGGCCCTGTTGAATAAGACCCCAGATTGCTGCATGCCTGCTCTCCAACTTGATTCAGGTCACATCTGTAGGAAGCATTCCTGTATATGTTGACTAGCCAAACTCTCATCATAGGGGCTGATCCCACATAGCAGCATTCTCCAGGCTCAGCTGTCAAAGCAGCTTCTCATCCCAAATCTCATCTTCATGGTTTCCAGGCAGAGCCAAACCTCAGCACACCCACTATAGGACTGATATATTGACCTCTCCTTTTAGCCCTGCAGAAAGGAACTCTTCTTAGAAGGTGTTCACAGGTGATTTTGTCTGAAGTAGGTCAATAATCATGGAAATTTTCCTTTAATATTATTTATTATTTCATCTCACTTTTTAATTTCAAATTATAACTTAATATCCAGTTGAAACTTTCATTTTAATTTTTAAAATTTAAATATTTTGTCATCACATACACACATGCATATAAATACACATACGCACACACATACAAAAATAACTACAAATGGAGTCGTCATTTGTTTACATCATCCAGAGAAGAACATAACTCATTTGGTTGAAGGATAACTATTTGAGAATGCTAAATTGTGGTATAATTCAGTTACTGATAGAAAGTTCCTTGAAAGATATAGAATTCCATGATTAACTGAAATGGATTCCAGCCATATTTAGTAATTATTAATGTTTCTGTATAATCTATTATGGCAATTTAAGAGCATTTAATGAATAATATTTACATTGGCTGAGTACCATCAGCATATTAGCTTTTAGGGTGAACATACAGAAGACTAAGTCCCAGTATTGTGTCTATCTAATAAATATTGACTTCTTGTTTAGGCATCTAGCAAGATTTATTGACATGGCAATTCAATATTTTCTGAGAAGGATTACAATTTTTATTAGGCCCCCAAACGAGAAGACAATGTCAATACTACCTTGATTACATGCATTTATCATGAAATTCATTCAAATAGCAGCATTAAGTTTTCCATAAAACTGTTAGCCTTGTTTCTTTTTCATATAAACCAGAGAAACTGAGCCATTCAAACATCTCTTTTCAAGTCAGGAGTGAACAAAGGACTAGTCTAGATGCAATAATAGTGCCCCTGAAACTACCAGACCTCTCAAAAGAGCAAGGGCAAGAAGGGGAAGGCACAGCAGCAGCACAGTCACTGGGCTGGCCCAGGAGAACAGGGACCATCACTGTCACTGTCACATAGTTGAGGAGGAAAACACTAAATTGGTTTGCACACATGAAGATCCTCTCTGGACCTGCATGCAATTCTCATCTAAAGGATAATAAAAAAACAATATCGGGGGACTTTATTAGTTTTTAATCTCCCTCTTAACAGAACAAAAGGAAAAAATATAAGAAGGCTCTGAAGTATAATCTCAAACAATAACCAACGAATAAATTGCTAAGAAACAATAAGGGTCCACAGACTAATGCACCTGAACACAACGAGCCACCTTGGACTTATGTTTATTTGTTTATAATGATAAATGCAAAGTTGTACATGTTGCCCAGCCCAAATGAAGTACTTAATAACTATTATTATCATTTATATTGTTATAACAAATTTTTAGCAAAGGAATATTTGCAAAGCAAATACCCTTGATAAAGGCACTACTATGAGCAAGAAGAACTCTCAGACAAGGAATGACTGTTCCTTACCGAAACACGTGAGAGTGTTCTCTTGCTGAAAGGGGAGGGAAATGGGAACAGATAGTAAGATTAGAATAATACAATATGTATATATTATAAATAGGTTCAAACTAGAAATAATTTGGCAATTTTTACAATTCAATAATTATAGACTTTTACCTAAGCCAGATATCAAATACCAAATATTAAGTAATATATACATGTAATATATATGTAAATTCATATATATGCATATACCTTTAATATATATAAAATTGATTTGGTATGCTCAAGATTTATATATTATTCAACCAATAAAATAAAAATAAAAATATTATTTTCAGCAATTCTGTCAAGGCATTAATCTCAAAAAATGAAAGTCTTACAGACATTCTGAAAGCAGCAGTTTGAATTATCAAAGCAATGAGTACCTTTATGTTACTCTAACAAAATAATGACTTACTTGCCTAGGGCAGAGTAACTGATAGGTAAATGTTTGTTAAATTAATTAATGAACCAGGGAAATAATATACAGTATAATTGCATTTCCCAATGTTCAGTAAATATATCCCTTTTTGATAGGAATAAATCTATTTAAAAATGACAGTTGTAAAACAAGTCAAATGAAAGTCCTAATATAGTTTCTAAGAAGGCACTAACCTTGAGGAATCAGATGGTATTTAGCTCCAATTTCTTTTGTGATATTAGGAGAAGAATCAAAACAGCTTTACAAAACTGTATAAGAGAACACCCTTGGCTCATTTCCCTCTCTCACCAAATCAAGTCTTAATTCATGCTGTCACTAAGTTCACTTTTTTTGTATTGTGGAAAATTTTACATAAATACTTGCAGGAAAGGTGACATGGTTAAATAATTAATCCTGAAAATTACTTCTCAAACAAGACACCACCCTAAAAAAAAACATAACTAGTGAAAAAGATTGCTTTCATTCAGTTCACTAACTCTGTGTTGCCCAAGGAAAATATAGATTTTGCTGTTTGGAGGCAAACAGTATTTGCTTACAAGGTGCTTTTCAGAAGATAGGGCATATGTATGTTAAAATTTAAAGTGTTATTCCAAAGTCGATTATTTACTCACTTGGGAAATCCATTTGAAATCTAGGTTGCTGTCTTCTACAAATAAAATAAGGCTTGCATTTGCCTCTATCAGTGTGACATATCAAAGTTTAGTAATCCTCAGAATATGACAGTGTAAATACATATAATTTAACTGCAAAAAATACATTAACAAGTAATTGAGAGCAATTTAAAATCTAAATGGAAGTTTTAGTTTTAGATAAATGGGAAGAATCAAGTTGTTTTTTCAAAAAATATCTTTAATGTATTTAGTCAAGTCAGATCCATTTCATATAGATAATGTATCAAAATACAGTAAGAATTTTGAAAAACAGAAATTTTGAATTTGAAAAGTATATCCCTTTTCTGCAACCACTGCTGCTATGTCTATTGCAAGAGAAGGACCAATCAAGATCAGATCATCTCAAGGTCATCATACAACAACACCCATCCAAAATTATTATCTCTTAATAGTAGGAGAGTTAAAAACTAAGGTATAGAAATAAAATTCATCACACTTAAATTTCACCTAGGAGAAACTGTATCAGAATCTCCAGAGGAGGGAAAGGAGGATGTGTTTAAGATACGCTCCATGTGCTGCCGGGAACCTTCACTGACTGGAATAGCCTCATGATCCTGGAGAGCCCAACAATACTGACCATAATAATCTTTTCACAGTTCATCTGGGTGCCACGTATTTCCACATCAGTGCCTTGCCATAGTCTTTAAACCTTAATATGTGCATACTAAACTCTTCCTTTCCCATCTTTATTCTATTTCTCCTCTTCTAAAGTCTATCAGAGTTAGCAGCAGTCTTCCTCAGGCAGCTTTCCTCTCAAGCCTCTCGTGAATTAGCTTGTCTGTTCAAGTAATAAAATTCTCTCAACTCTGACTGAGCTTCTTGCCTCTATATTTACTAAAGTTCCTTCATTATCTTTCAACTAGAGCAATATGTAACTCTAGAAATACATGCCATGAGAGCAGAAAAACGTGTCACTGAAAACAGCATACATAATGATAAAGTATGGGGAAGGATTTAAGATTTAGTGTTTAATATCCTTTTTAGAGCTCAATTGAGAAAGGAATTCACTTTACATTAGATTGACATGATTTTCCTTCAGAGTTTATTCTATGAAATTATTTTTGGCTCTCAAGTAAATATGCACTTATCAGAAAGAAGCAAGCACAAGAAATAATATTACAAGTTCTAGAGCACTCAACTGATGTTTTCATACATTTACAATCTTAAAATATTAAGCGGAATATTCTTTTACTCACAAAATTAAATTTGAGCCTGGCTGGCGTGGTTCAGTGATTGAGCATCAACCTATGAACCAGGGGTCATGGTTCAATTCCCAGTCAGGGCACATGCCTGGGTTTTGGGCTTCATCCCCAGTATGGGGCCTGCAGGAGACAGCCAAACAATAATTCTCTCTCATCATTGATGTTTCTATCTCTCTCTCTCTCTCTCTCCCTCTACCTTCCTCTCTGAAATCAATAAAAATATTTTTTTAAAAATTAAATTTGAAAATTCATATATTATTTAAAATATTATAAATTATCTACTTTCAGCAGTTTAATTCAACTGTCAATTCAACTATATGTAAAGAAACTTTCAATATTTTAAAGTCAGTATCAAAAAGTTCCCTAAAATGTGGTTTCAAGAATATAATATAACCTATTTAATGCCAATAGTGATGTGTTTAGAAAAATATTAAGTCATAAATAATAAAGAATTTTAACATAGTTCTGATAATTAAATTTTAATTTAAAATAAATGAAGTTCTCAAGATAAACTTGATCAGAACTTTAATCACTGAAGCCACCAAGTGGAGAAAACTTAGTATTGCATCATAAACACAAAATTACTCAAGTACTCAATTATTGTATTCATGGCTAAATGATGTATAAATCTTGAAAACTAGATAATTAAATAATATAGCCTATGTAATCAATTAATACAGCTTCAGTGCCAAAATGTTTTGCAAATTAGTAGAAAATAGTTACAAATTTTATTCCACTAGGTTTTAGGACCTACATAGATGAATACTATGGCATTATAAAATATATATATAAAAT
>NW_005871048.1:23737809-23771848 GCF_000147115.1 Myotis lucifugus
TAAAGCAAAAGAGCCAACTTAAAGCAATTGAATAAATATAAAATCAATTTAAATATAAGCACAAGTAAATATCAGGCCTTCCCACATGAAGTCAGTAGCAGTATTCATAAATGTTAAATGTTTAAATATTGAGCTACAGTCTGAGATGACAAACTCCATGAAGAATAAGCATCCATAAATTAAGGAGAATGCTAGGGCAACAGATTTACATACATACTACTAAAGAGGGTAAATATTTGCTCACTCCTGTTTTACCTATGGCAGCTGGGCCTAATGGGAGTCTTGTTACCCAAGGGAGCAAGAATCTGTCTATACCAGGGATAGTAAAATATGCAGTGGTTCCATGGCCCAAAAAGAATAACAACAACAACAATAATGAAACTCGGTACCTAATAACATGTTCTAAACACATGTATTAATTCATTAATATTCATAATAATGAGTAAGTTATTGTGGTGAACTGAGTAATGGCACCCAAAAACATCAGGTCCTCATGGGACATGCATATGATACCTTATAAGAAAAAAAGTTTTTGTCTTACCTCTAGACTTTTGGAAACATGAGCCATTAAATTTTCTTCATTGTTTGAGTTATGTTTTCTTTAATTTGCAATATAAAAGATCCAACTGATAGAAACACTATTTTTAAATCTTCTCTGATTATATTATATATGTGAGTCTTGGTTACCAAAATAGGTGATATCTTTACAAGTAATATTTATTTTTAACTTTATTTAACTATTTTTTCTTTTTATTTTATTTTATTTTTTACATTATCACTTATCCCTGATAAAGAGTATATATTATTTTTAAGTGGGGAAGTATTTTAATTTAAAAAGCCAAATTTCTAATAGTTGCATCAGAGTTACTCTATATATCTGGAGTCACAAATGCAGTTGATAAGAGTCCAGGATGGTTCCACAAATAAGTGAAGCTAGCAAAATAAAAGAAAACAGAATCAGTCTCACTGTCAGCAAGCTAGGTAGGTTGGTGATAGTGGAAATTATGAACAAAAGAAGAACATACACTCCATCTCAAGAGAGCAATTCATCCATTTGTGGCCAAACAACTAATTCCAAAAATGTAAGACACTGTGCAGGCCAAGCAAAATATATCTGTGGGTAGGATCAGGTCAGTAGGTCCTGAATTCACTACCTCTCTTTAAAAGTCTCTTTAGGAATATAAGGCATATTTGTGAGTATATTCAAGGTAGTGAGTTTTTGTAGAAAACACAGTGGGGTCAGGAATTATGAAAATTAGAATTGGGAATCTTGACTTCTAGTCTCATTTATGTTATTAGGCAAAACTCCAAACATGCCAAGCCCTAGTACTAGCTTCTAATTTTAAGAAAAATATGAATATTCTGATAAGTTTCAATGAGAGCAGGAGTAAGGTGAACAAGAGTCTACTACACTATAAAGGACACTAACAAATTAGTGGAGAATGAAAGTCAGAATCCCTGGAAGAGAAGAATACAAACCTCTTCAAAGGTGAGAAGTTCCTCAAAGACAACGCCTAGGATGTGTCACCTTTGACTAGCACACCTCCTTACACATGAAAAGCACACACCAAATATTTATCCAATGAGTAGACAAAAGACAGAGAAAAGATTTTCCAAGAGGAGTATTTCTAAAATGTGTAAAAGAGATCAACTTTTCTTGATATGTCCATTTATGGATAGGTGATGGAAAATGGATTCAAAATAGAAAAGTTTTTATGACATTTTTGATGGATTTATTAAGAAAATGGAACAGGTTGAAAACTCATCTCTATATTAGAGAATGTATTTTGATAATATTTGGAAGATAATATTTATAAAAACATTACATGGAGAGGAATGGCGGCATGAGCCATCCCCTTGGTCTCTCCCCTTGAAGTTTCAATAACTTGAACAACTATAATTCAACAAAAGATTCCCTGCTCAATGCACAAACACGTCTGAGAGATCCATGCATTGAAACATCTGAAGGTGGGCAAGTGGGAGCAAGCTGGGGAACCAAAATGGGAGAAAAGCTGAGATGAGTCACAGATGCAGCCCTGGATCTGGGAGTTCACAGAGGGGATCAGCCTGGAGAAGGGAGGAATCAGGTGTAGCTGACACTCCCTTTGGCCCAGTGGTTCTCAACCTTCCTAATGCCACGACCCTTTAATACAGTTCCTCATGTTGTGGTGACCCCCAACCATAAAATTATTTTCGTTGCTACTTCATAACTGTAATTTTGCTACTGTTATGAATCATAATGTAAATATCTGATATGCAGGATGTATTTTCATTGTTACAAATTGAACATGATTCAAGCATAGTGATTAATCACAAAAACAATATGTAATTATATATGTGTTTTCTGATGGTCTTAGGTGACCCCTGTGAAAGGGTCGTTCGACCCCAAAAGGGGTCACGACCCACAGGTTGAGAACCACTGCTTTAGCCAAAAGGAGCAAAGAGAATTAGTGAACATTCCTGCAGGAGTGGGCAGTATGAGCTCCAGCTGAGCCCAGTGACCTGGGCAGGAACAAAGCACAGAGGTGCAGCCGCAGTTGTCTGGCAACTGGCAACCAGACACAGAAACAAAGCCACAGTGCCTGGCCACACCTTAACCTCCTAGAGCTCACCTCCACTCATCCTATATGCCGGGTTGCAGAGTACTAGTATATTATCTGCAAGCCCCAGAACTGGTACTACAGATTCACTTTTCCCCTAAGCAACAGGCTAATCTCAGGTTCCCGTGAAGGCACAGGGGAAAACACCACAGAGGTCAACTAGTCACTATTGCTGGGAGGGAAAAGCAACAAAAGAGATAACCGATGACTGGGATCCCTCAGCTCACCCCACCCCCTACAATCAAGGCTACACTGTGGGTGGTATCTGATTGTAGAGAACAGTACTGGGATTTCATGAATTTGGAACTACATCACCCACTGCATTCCCCTGTGGGTTGGTCCCCTGAGACCAGAGTGACAGAATCATAGAGAAGGCATCCACCTTTCCATGGAGCACAGGCTATTTCCTACCACCCCACAGAGATATGCAAAGCCAGAGAAGTGCAAGAGAACTAAAAAAGCACTTGGGATTTAGCACCACCAACTGGAAAATAGAAAGACTTATCAATCTACATGCCACTTGTACATAGATGCCTAGACAGAGAAGGAATCCATCAAATGCCATGAACCAAAGTAATTACTATTATTATTTTTTGTAAATCAATCATATTATATCTATTTTTTTGGTATGCCACAGAATTTAGTAATTAGTTTATGCATGCCATGAGATTAAAAAGGTTGAAAATTGTTGACCTATACAATTCAATCTTTATGGAATTCAAATGTATTGTCTACAAAACAGGGTGATAGAAACTCTCCCGTATTTTTGTGAGAATTAAATGAGATAATGCACATAATTCAGTTAGCATAGTGTTTAGTACACAGTAAACAACAATCAGTGTTAGCTCATAATAATTTAAAATATAATTATAAGGTGAAGGAATTAAGAAGTACAAATTCGTAGTCACAAAATAGTCACGAGGATGTAAAGTACAGCATAGGGAATATAATGAATAATCCTATATAATAAAAGCCTATATAATATAAAAATCCTATATAAGTGTCCAGTTGACCAGTCGGCCATTCAACCAATCAAAGCGTAATATGCTAATGATATGCTAAGGCTGCTCAACGCTCACTATGACGTGCACTGACCACCAGGGGGCAGTCGACAGGTCAATCAGTCACTATGATGTGCACTGACCACCAGGGGGAAGACGCTCCAACCAGTAGGCTAGCTTGCTGCTGGGGTCCGGCTGATCGGGACTGAGCAAGATGGGCCGGACATGCCCTGGAGCCCTCCTGTGGTCCCTCCCTGGCTAACCAACCTCCCACATCTCTCCCCGGCACAGGTGGGGTCCCTCAGCCTGGCCTGTACCCTCTCCCAATCCGGGACCCTTTGGGGGATGTTGGAGAGCCGGTTTCAGCCCAATCCCACAGGCCAGGGAGAGGGAACCCACTGGTGCATGAATTCATGCACCGGGCCTCTAGTATTGTAATAACTATGTACAGTGCCAGATGTGTATCTGAAATAGCAAGAGGACCACTTTGTAAAGTATATGATTGTCAAACCACTATGCTGTACACCTGAAACCAATACAAAATAATATTGAATGTAAATTGTAATTGAAAAAAATGCTAAAACTTAATTACAATTATATCATTACTATAATTAAATCCATAATAAAGACCACTTTTTTCATAATGTTATTAAGAAAGCATGACACACAAAAAAGCATGACAAACTATACTTTAATTATATTATTAATTACACAATTTATTGATATGTTCACATCCTCACAGCAGCACTTACCCCTCTGGTTGTATCAGTCAGGAAAGGCTTTACAAAGAAAGAATAATTTGATCTGGGAATTGAGAGCTGAGAAGAGAGGAAACCAGCCACGTAACATAAATCATGTGAGTAAAGGTAGGAATGAGGAAGGCCCATACATGGAATAGTGAAAAGATCAATATAACTGGAACAATTGGTATACTTTGGAGTCTGGTGGAAATAATGTTGAATAAGTTGAAATAATAGTAGATAAGGTAAAAATAATGTGGGATGCATGAAAGGAATTTATGGAGGTCCTTGAATCAAATCAAAGTCAGGTCTTTCCATTGAACCCAAATGAAAGTAGCCAGAGAATATTTTCTTCTTTATGTTTGCAATGATAATTGTGCTGAATGGTAATTGCTTTGATGATGGGATGCAGATTCCATTGAAAAAAGTTAAAATTTGGAGTCAAGGAAATCAGCTAGGCTTTGTGCTGTCCAATAACTAGCCACTAGTTATATATAGCTATTGAGCACTGGAAATGTGCTAGTCTGACCTGAGATGTGCCCCAAGTGTAAAATACAAATTAGATTTCAAAGACTAGAAAGAATATATATCAAATATCACATTAATAATTTTTGTTAATTACATTTTGAAATGCTAATATTTTGGAGATAATGGAATAAAATATATATAAATGAATTTCATCTTTAAATGTTGCTCCTACACAATTTAAACTTATATATGTGGCTCACATTACATTTCTATTAGACAAATAGAAGTTTATTGGAAGCATGTATCAATGAAATGATGAAATTGTGGTCTAGTATAGTAACTACAAATGGAGTAGAATGGAAGGAAATATTACAAAAGAAGAAATCAAACAATTCAGTGGTAAGGAGAGGGATGATAACATCAAGAATCTGAGATTGGGTGACTCGTTCTACAACTGGTAGAAAGAAGTTCATAGGTGGAGAACTGATATGAAGTGAATATTAAAATACTTAGTTTTAGACATGCTGAGTTTGAAATGGTGGTAGGATATGCAAAAGAAGAGAAGGTAAGGAGAATACAAAAGATAAAGTCACTGATGCGGCCTGAGTGGGGCCAGTGGAGCCGGGGTGGTTCTGCTGGAGAGTAAGCAGTTCCTGGCGGAGCTGACCAGGCTCTTCCAGGAGTGCCGGCTGTCGGGCAGTGTGTTCCTCACCCTGAAGAAGTATGATGGCCGAACTAAACCCATTCCAAGGAAAGTCTCAGTGGAGGGCTTTGAGCCCTCAGACAATAAATGTCTGTTAAGAGCTACTGATGGGAAAAAGAAGATTAGCACAGTGGTGAGCTCCAAAGAAGTGAATAAGTTTCAGATGGCTTATTCAAACCTACTGAGAGCAAATATGGATGGGCTGAAGAAGAGGGACAAGAAGAGCAAGAGTAAGAAGAGCAAAGCAGCACAGTGAAGGGCTCCGGATTCCCTGCTTTCACCAACTAACCACCAAATTGCTATTTTTCCTTTGGTTTTTGCTTTTGGCCACAAAACTTTTGGCCCTACATTAACTGTTTTCATGTGAGATTATGTTCATTTTGGACGGAAGAAGAGCTGTGATGTTTACAGGGTAGTTATAAGAAGCCATCTGGCTACACGGTCTATGTTGCCTACTTGCATATTCCTGGATTTTAGTTAACGACTCTGCAGGCACCTGTGTGAAGAACAATGCATCATTAACCTGTCTATTTATAAAAAATAAAAATAAAGTTACTGAATATGGCAAAAGGGATAGATGCATATACTAAGTAATAATATCAGTAAAATTATGAGGACAAAAGCAATATTGTAAAGGGTTAAGGAATAATAGTAAATAAATACATGCAATGGAGTATAGATCATTCTTTTGAGAAGTTGTCACTGAATGAAAAAAATAGGGTGAGGGCAAAGAATAAGCATGAGGAAAGGGTTTGGGTTTGGGTTTCTAAGAGGGAATGGAATCCACATGCTTACCTTTTCATTCATCATTTAGTCAATCAGTCACTCTTTCAAAAACCAGGTGATTACATAGTTCCTATGCCTCAGACACCTAAGTCATTCAAGCTCTATATGAAAGTCAGAACAAGCATTAAAAAAATAGTAATAAGAAAAAGAGGATCAAATAAGTGGAATGAACATAGACACACACACACACACACACACACACACACACACACACACACGTCTTTTAAGGGGAAGTGCAAGCACCTGGGCAGCTGAATCAAGGAGTAAGAGTATAAGGAGATACAGAACCAGGGACTAGTCCAGGGGGTGGCTTAGCCTCAATGAAAACATTTGCACCTCATCCTCAGGATCTAGGTGAGCCATTAGATAGTTTTAAATACGTAATCACACCATTCGACCTGTACTTTTTTAATGCGAAGCCAACAGACTGTAGGATAGACTGGGGAAGACCAGAGGAGAAATACCAGTTAGGAAACTACTGTAACCATCCTCATGCAGGATAATGAAGGCCAAGCATGTCAAACTCAAACACAGGCCAAATAAACAAGGCATGCAGCCTGCGGGTTGCGAGTTTGACATGCTTGATGAAGGCCTTAATTTGCCTTTGGAGGATTTTCTTCCCTGTAAGAGCTTCATCAGTTTTCTGTGGTTCCAGCAAATTACGGTCACTCCATTGCAACCCATGAATCAAAAGGATGCAGAAAAGTTTGGGATACATAAAGAAACTGGAATAGAGTATAAAATGGGGAAGGGGTAGCAAAAGATGAGTGAGAGATGGAACAGATGTTTGTAATGAATGCCAAGGAGTTTGGACTTCAGCCTTAAGGGAAGTGGGAGCCACTTATGGGTTTTAAGAAGGATGACCCAGTAAAATTTTCATTTTACTCTACAGCAAATTGATTGAAACTGGAAAACCTTAAGACAGAGAACCAATTGGAATATTTTTGGCATAAACTAGGAGAGAGATGGCAGCTCTCTAGCCTAAACTGGTAGCAATGGGGATAAAAGAATATGAATATTCTAGAAAATATTTAAGGTAGAATTATCAGGTCTTTGTGACTGATGAAGGGAAGGGAAGGGAAGGGGAGAGGAGGGAAGGGGAGGGAAAGGAGAAAAGAGGGAGGAAAATAGGAAGAAAGGAGGAAATGAGTAAGTAAGCATAGCAGGCTCAAAAATTCTTTTAAAAAGTAGTACCTTTCTGTGATTAAGTATAGAGATTTTGAATATTAAATAATATTTTAAAACCTTTTCCTTTATAGTACTTTTTAGCCATCTAGCACTTGACTCTCTCAGACAAGCACCTAGCTCACTGCAACAAGAGCTGGAACGCTGGACATGCACTTGCAATGGCATGTGCTTTTAAGCCCATGAGAGAGGGTCAAAGGCAACATCCAAAATCAGAGAGTTGGGCAAGGGTAAGAAGTGTAGCAAACACAGTCTAAGCAACATACAAGTTGACTGAGTGAGCTGGAAAAAGAGCCAAAATGGAAACCAAACCCAAAGCTGGGCTCTCAAGTCAGAATGAGGGTCCACTCAGGCAGGAAGGAGGTGCAGACTAAGGACTTATGGATCATAGAGGTGGGTCTGGGCTTCCCTCCTCCCTTTCTAAGAAGGAATGATCTTTTCCCCTATTCATGGACAAGAACAGCTTGGGCGCCACATATGGGTTACTTAGATGTTATCAACCTAGAATCTAGTTGCTGGCCAACCTACTTTAGAAAGACAATTCAAATCTTCTACCATAAATTATATAGTTATATTTATGTATATCTTCATTTTAAGGAAAAGATATCAAAACTATTAAAACGCTGAGTAGCTCTCCAAAAGCATAATATGAGTCAAACTTGAACCAGAATATAAGATTCATTTCCTCACTCCTAGCATCATTACATCTGCCCGTTATGCTGCTTCCCATCAAAATGATTTAAAGTTATTCTTTTTCCCCTAATGCTATGACTCAATGATACCACATAAATCTCAAGGTAATATTAGAGTTATATTTCCTTTCAGAATGCAAAGGGAATTTCTAGTTGACAGCAAAAAGAAAAACAATACTAAATGATGTTTTCTCTAAATTTAAAGAGTTCAATTCTACATATTACTCTTATATCAAAAAAATTTTTAAATATAAGCTCATTCTTAGCAACAATATAGCCTGGCTCCCTGTATACACACAAACTTAAATGTGGGGATCACAGCATAAAGGTTAACACTGTGGACTTTAAAATCAAACATACAAATGTTTTTAAGCACAATTCTGACAAACCATGTGATCTTGGGCAAGTGACTTAACTTCTTAAGTCACAGCTTTTTCATCCATAAAGTGGGGGTAATAATAGCAACTCCTTTGGGGGACCGTGGTGAGAATTAAATGAAAAATGCACTTAAAGGCTTATCACAATTCCTAGCTCTAGAGTTACTGCTCAATTAATGTGCACTATTAACAGTAGTAATAGTCCCCCTCAGATTCATGGCAGAAAGCTCACAAGATGGAGCTAAGACTCTCCTGTGGGCTCTTCTGTTTTGCTGGTACCCGTGACATGGAATTATGTCATATTTGAGAGCATGTCAGGGAGAATGGCAGGCCTCTTCGTGTTTTCCAGGAGCACTGGGGCTACACCACACACACAGCTCTAAAATCTAAGCAGATTTCAAAGTTGCTTAAATAGTTCTTTTTGGCCAAGAGTCATGTACACTGCCAAATGGCAATGGAATGATTTTCCACTCAAACTTGGCAACAGCAGGATTTAAACAGAAAACTCAGAGGAAGGGAAGGGAAATGATATGCTTCCTTCCTCAGGGCAGTTTTGGACTCTTTAGCAAAACAGATAAAAATTATAAAGGAGAGAGAACTTTTGGGTATTATAGTATTTATTATTAATGTATCAAAAAATAAATTGAAAATGAATTGCTAGCTACCATCGCAACCCCCTTTCTGCCATTTTTTCATATTTATGAACTCTTTTTCAGAAGAAATTGGAATTTCTTCATTTGGGTGCTCTCACTCGAATAGTGTAGATAGATATTTTGAGTCAAATGGGAGACATTTGACTTCAGTGATCCTGAAAAAGTTCTTCTATTCCTTTAACATATAAAATAGAACCCAATGGCAAAATAATTTTTTGCATATTTCCATTATTTTTGAGAGTAAGAGGAATCAGGGGAAATGCCAATGGGTGTTTAAATCTTCTCTAAACTGAATTCCAATCCAAAGTATCCTGATGGCATTTTAACTAAATTTAAAAACTTGCAAGGGTAAAGGTTCTATATGCTTCCTCAGAACACACTACTGCAAAGTACTAACAGGAAATGTTTTCTTATTTATGTATACATGGCTTACTTCCAAAAAATATTTGAGGCAAGGCATAAAGATATATATAGTACATTGAGATGGAAGGAAAACATAAATGAGGAAAACAGGAGAAAAATAAAAGCAATTGTAAGAAAAAAAATAAAGATATTAATGCTAAATGTGGGTCACAAACTTGCTCTAAGCATCCTAGCAGTCAGTACAAAGAGGTCAATTATATTATTTACTACTTATAACAATAACAACAACAATAATTTGCTCAAGAAAACTTATTGTTATCTAATACATTCTTCCTGATAGGATTTGTAACAACTTTCCTGTAAAAAGGAAGACTTTTATTTAGGCTATAGAGGACAATTTTCATATATTTCAGAGATTTCTACTGCTATATTTAGGTGGAAGATGTCATGACATCAGCAAAAATAAATAAATAGTTAAGACAGAGAGAGAACATCTAATAAACATATTCTAAATAATATTCCCCTGTGTAAGTTTTAACAGTTGATGCTCCTTAAAAAAATTTGTAAGAAAGATTGTTTGATTTCCAATGATGAAATTAATTTAATATAAGATGCTATAGATTAGAGACTAGTAGTTTTATATTTCATGGAACTATATGTCTGTGGTAGACAGAATAATGGCCCTCATAAGATGTTCACGTCCTAATCCTGGAAACCTGTGAATGCTACCTTACATAGCAAAAGGAACTTTGTAGATGTAATTAAGTTAAGGACTTTGAGATGGTGAAAATATTCTGGATTATTTGGATTGGCTCAATCCTATATAATAAAAGCCTAATATGCTAAGTGTCCGGTCGACCGGTTGGCCATTCAACCAATCAAAGCATAATATGCTAATGATATGCTAAGGCAGCTCAACCACTCGCTATGATGTGCACTGACCACCAGGGGGCAGACAGTCAACCGGTCGACCAGTCACTATGACGTGCACTGACTACCAGGGGGCATACGCTCCAACCGGTAGGTTAGCTTGCTGCTGGGGTCCAGCTGATCAGGACTGAGCAAGACGAGCTGGACATGCCCTGGAGCCCTCCCACAGTCTCTCCCCAGCTGGCCAACCTCCCGCGTCCCTCCCCAGACCCCAGTCGTGCACTGGTGGGGTCCCTCGGCCTGACCTGCGCCCTCTCGCAATCCGAGACACCTTGGGGGATGTCGGAGAGCCAGTTTCGGCCCAATCCCGCAGGCCAAGCCAAGGGACCCCACTGGTGCACGAATTCGTGCACCGGGCCTCTCATATAATCATAAGAGTCCTTTTAAGGGGGAGGTAAGAGGGTCAGCATCTAAGAGGGGAAGAACAATGACAGATGCAGAGGTTGGAGTGATATAGGAAGGGGACATGAGCCAATAAATGCAGGTGATATCTAGAAGTTAGAAAAAAAAAAAAAAAGAAAAAAATCAAGGAAATGGATTCTTCCCCAGAACTTCTAGAAGGACTGCAGCCCTGCTGACAACTTGATTTTTGGAATTCTGACCTACAGAATTAATAAGATAATAATTTTGTATTGTTTTAACTACTAAATCTGTGATAATTTGTTAGAGCAACAGTAGCAAACTAATTCAATGACTATGAACTAAATATATTACTTACTGATTTCATGAATTTCTACCCAGGTGTCAAAAATAAGCAAATATATATGATTTTTAAAAATAATGTTCAATTTAAAACATATTTCCTATATTTTAGCTAAATCACAAAATGAGTCCCAGGTATATTTATTTATTTTTTTTAAAATATATTTCTTTATTGATTTCAGAGAGGAAGGGAGAAGGAGAGAGAGATAGAAACATCAATGATGAGAGAGAATCATTGATCGGCTGCCTCCTGCACGCCCCCTACTGGGGATTGAGCCCGCAACCCAGGCATGTGTCCTAGGCCGGAATTGAACCTGGGACCCTTCAGTCCACAGGCTGACGCTCTATCCACTGAGCCAAGCCGGCTAGGGAAAGTCCCAGGTATATTTAGATACTTTTAATATAACAGTTCCCAAAGTATGCTTCATAGTACACTGGTTCTGTGGGATAATAATAGGTATTAAGCACTAAAAGAATTCTAAGATCAAACAACTTGGCAAAACTGTACTATTTCATTGTAGAATAATTGAAATATTTTTAAAATTACCCGAGGAGTTTAGATTTACTAAGAAATTTCTGTTATACCAAAGGTCCAAATAAAATCAACTCCACTATAAGTAACAGGTGTAAGAAGAAGGCACTGTAGTAAAATAAATGTACTAAATGATAGTATGAAAATGTCATGCCAGCCCTATAAAGTCTTGCTTATCAACGCTCATCACAATTTCACACTCCTCAGCCCATACCCATGTAGCTGCCCCTGTAGTCCCTGCTCAGCAAATAGACTCTCAGATAACATAGCTGCTCCCTCACATCTCTGCCACCTGCCACTGACCTTGACCAAGGAAGCTTGCCTAGGCTTTTATTTAGAGAAATGGCACCAGGGCTACTCACTTATCAAAGTGAAAAATGCAAGCCATCTATCTCATTTATTTAAGCAGCCTCTTATAATTCACTCACCCAAAATATTCCACCATCCCTCATCCGATTTTCTCCAGAGGGAAAGAAATTTGCCAAGAGTACCAGTTTAGTGGACCACAGACTTCAAACATGGACATTGCAGAAGCTTCAGGTCTACTCCTAAAGAAGATTTCAATAGTTTCTAAGTTCCTGGGGCACAGAAAAAAAAATGACTTCAGAGCTTGTCAACAAGAGCCAAAGCTTGGTCTCTCATAAACTTAGTGCTATGCTAAAAATTTTATCAAATGCCTTCATTGTGGAACAAATGAGTACCATGAATCTTTAAGAGAAGAGGAAAATTATATAGTGTTTTCCACACATTTATGACCCAGGAACTTTCCGGAGCCTGTACAGAACAACATTTGGAAAACAATTTGCTAGTTATATATGAAATTTTCTACAAATCAGTCAACATTTTGAAGGACTATTGTGAGAAAAGAAAAAAAAAAGCCAATATGAAAAAATTTCTACAGGGGCAGTTTGAAAACTAATTTTGGCCAAATGATAAGGTAAACTAAAGAAGCTTGTTTCTAGATATTAGGGAGGAGGTTTGGGCCCTTACTACTGAACAACTAACCAGGTTAATTGAAGTTAAGATAGACTAAGCATGCCCAAGTGTCAGGCATGCAATTAAATCAGAAATTGAGGTCTTGAGGCCAAGATAGGATAAGAATCAAAGAGGTCAACATCTGGCATGAAATCAACACGGTTAATAGGAAGCCAGGTCACCCAATGTCCCCCTACCTACCAACTCAAACACAAAGTGCAGAAACCAAGATAACATGACTCAAAATTAGTACCTCAGCATCAACCCAACTACTAAAAGTTAAAATTAGGGGGAAAAAATATTTCAAACAAAATAAATGGTGTCCTGAGAAATAACTGTCATTATTTTTCAAAATCATAGAAAATAGCCATATATATCTGACAAGTGAACAATCACTCATTATCTGGGAATTCCATAGGCCTTAGGCACAGAATAATTTCCTCAGTTTCAATCCTCTTATTTACCCTAAGAACTGGAAAAAAAATGCTACTTTTGAGAACTTTCAAAAAAAAAGGCATAAGAATCAATCATTAACATTTTTCCATAGAAAGTTATCAACCAAACTTCCCCATTCCAAAATACTTCTAAAAGAAATTTTATTCACCAAATTTTTATATTCCAGGAAGAAAAACATAATTATAAACACCGTTTTTTTAACCTGGAAAAGCCTATAAACATCCACAACTACACACACTAACACACAAAACCCAAATTAGTGTAACACAGTATAGACTGTTGGAAAAAAAACTTAATACCACATAGCAGCCACTGTGAATTTATTGTCTTAGGTGAGGGGTCTTTTGTTAATCGAGATGATGTAATTAATTTTTTAAAAACAAAAGAGGTATATCCAGCTTATATCACTTATATTTTCACAAAACAAACTTGAAATATGATCACAATAATTAACATATTTTACCATTAAAACTCATTCATTCAACAGATACTTATTGAATACTTTCTCTAAACACTAAGCTAACAATGGTGAGTACCTAATTACATTCATTTCATTCCAAACTCCACAAATATAAAATTACTTGTGACCAAAAAAAAAATGTTTTATAGTTATGTATCTTTTGTTATTTATTGAGATCCATAAAGGAAAGATAACTTTCTAAAAACTAAAGTGACACAATCCTTTTAAATTGTGCATTCTGGGAGTTTTACTATATCTTCATAAAGTGTTGGATGGTATGCATTCTTAAGAACATTGAATTAGTTTTACCTTTTACCTCAGGTTTATAGATAGGACATAATTTGTTCTGGTGTTTTGTGACTAAAGAAAACAAGTAATTTCAAAGGGAAAAAGCATTTTAATGCATGCTTTTATAGTTAAAAGCTCCATTTTTAAAAATTAGGCATTTGTTTTCAAAAAAAGTCAAACTAAATCTGCAGAGGTTTTATTTTATTTAAAAGTGTGCTTATTTTCAAAATAGAGACAGACTCACAGCTCTGGTATAGGGATTCCTGGGGAAAAGATGGAACAAAAAAGACAGAGAGAACTCATGGACATAGACAACAATGTGGTGATGGTGGGATTGGGGGTGGGGGGAGGTGAAAGAGGGCATAGAGGGAATAAATGGTGATGGAAAAAATTAAATTACATTTAAAAGTATGCTTATTTTCACTAACTATTAAAGTTTGATAGCATTTCCACTTGCTATTTTAGCAGAAACACATCATAAAAGCAGTCATGAAAACAGAAATGATACACTGCAACCTAGAATATTTTAAAAGGAAATTGCCAAAACAAAATATTTTTCAGTATCTAGACAGCAACTATAGGAACGAACCCTAACTTATTACAAATAGTTTTCTCAGAAGTGTGTGGTCTGGACCCTAATATGATGGTTAGACTCACTATTTCTTTGAAAATATTATAACTGTTGATTTAATAAAACCATGTATCTCACAACTAGTTATCTCTTTCCTGCACTGTCTCACATTAGTAATCCTATGTAATAAAAGGCTAATATGCAAATCAACCAAACGGTGGAACAACCAGTCACGGTGACGCACACTGACCACCAGGAAGGCAGACGCTCAATGCAGGAGCTGCCCCCTGGTGGTCAGTGTGCTCCCACAGTGGGAGTGCTGCTCAGCCAGAAGCCCTGAGCTGGGCTCAAGGCTGGCGAGCAAAGCAGCAGTGGCGGGAACCTCTCCCACCTCTGCAGCAGCGCTAAGGATGTCCGACTGCCAGCTTAGGCCAGCTCCTCCCTGGGAGGGGGCCTAAGATGGCAGTCGGACATCCCCCGTGGGTTCCCGGACTGCGAGAGGGCACAGGCCAGGCTGAGGGACCCCTGCGAGTGCACGAATTTCGTGTACCAGGCCTCTAGTATAACATAAGTAATCTGAGTACACAAGGAAGGAGCACTGCCACTGTTTGTAAGAGCAGTTAAAAGATAACATTATGTAACTTAAGCATCATTTTCAGGCAAATCCATTAACAACCAACACAGCTATTTCTCACTATGTTATTGGCATTGTATTAGAGATGAAAATATTATCTCTATTTCTGTGATTCCTAAGTACCAAGGAGGTAAAGCTAGCAGGTTTTGTTTTCTGTTTTTAAAGAAATGTCCGTTTGAAGGAAGCTTAATTTTTTTAGTTTTAGCTAAGTAAAATTATCTTAATTCAAAAATCACTCATTGCAAAAAACTGGATACATTGAGTAATTTCCTTAAAAATAGTCATTTGGACATGAAATGTATGTGGAGAAACTGGATTATCTCTATAGCTCATCAACCTAGTAATCTTTAAGCAACGTAATATGCTATGGGAAAAGAACATAATTTTTCTCAACATTATTATTTATATCATACTCATGAGTAAATTGAGATTGAGAGATGTTAAGTAATAACCTAAGATCATGTGTTTGTGAACAACAGAACTAGGCCTCAACCACAATCAATAGCTAAGATCACCACCCAACTTGCCTGTTTCACCCCATACTGAACTTCTAATTCCAATGTACTCTGAAAATAAATAAAAACACAGAATGCATTCTATAATCCAACCACATTCTACCTTGCAAATCATTATTAGAAATATTTTTGTTTTCTCAGAAAAATAGTCTATAGTTCAATTTCTATTTTTATGAACTATTTTATGCATAAGTATTCTTTCAGGAAAAAAAATATACACATTCTAATTCTTATACATGGGAAAAACAATTACAGAGCTTACTGTGCATCCCCCCCAAAATTCCCCAGGGATAGAATCTGTAGTCCCATGTATAAGCCTTCCATCAGGTCCAAGGCTCATACCCAGCCATGGTTCCCTTGCCCATTGAATGATGTCTTCCGCTGGTCAGACCTCTTGTTGTACTGCCTGGATCATGGAAGCAAGCCCAAGGACACCATAAGTGAGAAAACCCTCTTTAATAATATTCCTCACTGATTTTTTTTTTAATTATAAAGAAACAGCAAGGAATTCTATATATAAGAATAGCTTCCCTTTCCTTTTTATTCAGAGGTTTGCCATGCTTACTCCAAGTATAAATTAAGCATTCCCATTATTAAATATTTAGGGCTTCGTTTTAAATTCTTTTCAGTGGTTGCAGTAATTCATATTCAGGCACTTTCCAGGCCCTCAAAGCAGCAGGATTCCATTTTTAAACCAACTTCTTTGTTTTGCAGAGAGGCAGAGACAGCCCAAAATGGTCATGTAATGAGAGTTTTCTCATTATAAAGGCTTTTTAAATAAATTAAATCTATTTGTGTTTTCCTAGTGATCCTAACACTTTTAATATGATGCTTACTTAAATTTCTAAAATATCTCATGTAAATGTTAGTGTGGATGCTACTCAGGCTACTTCCTCTCTGCTGAGATAGGTGTCCTTCCAACCTGCCACCCCCACCCCCCAACCCCAGGGAAAGCTCTGTGTTAGCACACTCTAGGTCAGATCTCCACATGTCTGTCCCCACTTCCAGATTGTAAGCGGGCACCTTATCTTATTTGCTTTTTAACTGCATTTAATAAATATATTTGGGAGAAAGGAAGATATGAAAACCAAATACAGCTCTTTCCCTTCCTCTTTTTTCTTCTTCTCTTCTTTTCTGAACAATTCAGACCACTACTGTATGGGCAGAATAAGGCAGACATCTAGGTGCAAAACCAAAGCAGGGTGAGAACGGTGTCCAAGGAGGGCTGCCTAGCATGTGTCAGTACCTGAGTGGGGTGAGGAGGGCATTCGTGTGACAGGGCAACCTGGAGCAGGAAGTCAGAAGCCAAGTAGGTGACACAGGGATCCCCCAGAAGGAACAACCCAAGCAGGTACCAGAGCCAGAGCAGGGTGAAGAAGGAGTCCATCGACTGTGGGAGCCCAGCATAGGGAGTCAGAGTCCAGAGAGTGAAGAGCATTCACAGATGGAGTGGACCGAGCTCCAAGTGACAGAGCCCTGGCTGGGGAAGGAGAGTATCCACGGGGCAGGCACCCTGGCAGGAGGTGTCAGAGCCCAGGCAGAGTGAGGAGGGTATTCCAAATGGAGTGATGAGGGCATCTCCATTCTGAGCATTTGTGGGTATCTGAGCCTAAGCCAGTGAGAAGGGCAAGGGGATGACAGTCAGGCACGGGGTGGGGCTGGATGTAGGGGGAAGTGTCTGGGCCTGAACAGAGGGAAGAAGGGCCTGATGTCAGGTGCTCCCTGAGCACTGATGCCTCAGTGCTGGATGCTGTGACTGGCCTGGGGTGTTGGAACATGGTCGTGGTGAGCAGGCATCCACACAGGGAGCAGTAGCATTGCTTACATCCAGGGGAAGAACTAACAAGTGACCTGAACAAAGGCCTAGTAATAATGGAAGCCAAGTTTCTCACTGTCAGATAAGAGCAGCAAATATGGAATATGAGATGATATAATATAAAAATTTAAATATTATGTGGTAATCTTAATATATTTTAAATTCTGATATAAAGCTCCAAAAATATCAGTGGGGATAGAGGATGTTTCATTGAAGGTGGTAGATCCTGACCTTGGGAGATCTAGGGCAGCTCCACCTTCTTCCAGCTCCACCTCTTCCAGCTCCCCTTCTTCCAGCTCCCCTTCTTCCAGCCCCCTTCCTCTCTGTGTCACTCCCTACCAGGGTAAGTTTGTCAGGTGGGTACCTCACCACCTCTTGTTGCAAAGCTTTCCTCACCCAGAAGACTACCCTCTGATGATATACCGGCAGGATGGCTTAAGCCAGTGATGGCGAACCTTTTGAGCTCGGCGTGTCAGCATTTTGAAAAACCCTAACTTAACTCTGGTGCCGTGTCACATATAGAAATTTGTTGATATTTGCAACCATAGTAAAACAAAGATTTATATTTTTGATATTTTTTTTTATATATTTAAATGCCATTTAACAAAGAAAAATCAACCAAAAAAATGAGTTCGCGTGTCACCTCTGACACGCGTGTCATAGGTTCGCCATCACTGGCTTAAGCCCTACCTGCCATGGAGTCAAATTGCCCCACAGGACACTCACACATCTCTACCACTCCAAGTCAAATAGAACATGCCTACTCCCTCAGCTTCCTCTCTCCCCCAGTTCTCCTGCTCAAATAGGCACAGGGGGTAGAACAGCCAGTCAGCCTCAACCAACTATTCTTATAAACAATTCACTTGGAATCCAAATATTCTCACTCTTTCTCCTCTCACTCCTGTCCTTCCTCTCTCTCTCTCCCTCCCTCCCAAAAAATTCCCTTATCACACTGGAGGGGGCCTTTAGTAGAAGGAGAGGCTGCATGTGGTTGGGAATGGTAGACAACCCCTAGAGCAGTAGTTCTCAACCTTCCTAATGCCGCGACCCTTTAATACAGTTCCTCATGTTGTGGTGACCCCCAACCATAAAATTATTTTCATTGCTACTTCATAACTGTAATTTTGCTACTGTTATGAATCATAATGTAAATATCTGATATGCAGGATGTATTTTCATTGTTACAAATTGAACATAATTAAAGCATAGTGATTAATCACAAAAACAATTTGTAATTATATATGTGTTTTCCGATGGTCTTAGGCGACCCCAGGTTGAGAACTGCTGCCCTAAAGAGATTGCTGCACTCCAGCTCCCTTTAGAATATGAGATACTGACTGTCCTTAGTTTTGTCCCCTAGTCCAGAACAACAAGAAAAGTCCCACTCAAAAGCCTAATACATACATTAATGCAAAGAAACTGTAAGGAAAGAGACATGCAAAACTGGTGACCATGATTAAAATTCAGTAGGAAACTGGCACAGGAAACTAGGGGAAAAGGAAACTAACACAGGTACTGTCTGAATCTTTTCCAAGAATATATTCATGCATTATTTATGTAATTTAAAATAAATCAAAAGCAATAAAAAATTTAAAAACTAATTACTAACATTCAAAAGGAACATAGTGACTATAAATCACAGAATGGGCTTTGTTACCATAAAATCAATGAAGAAATTTAAAAAATGAATAGATTTTCCCATATAAGTAAATAAATATATGTATGCACATCTCATACAAACAGAATTTTTAAAACACCAAAATCCTAATATTTAAATGAGCTAGAAACTTCAATTAACTATTAAAAGAAGAAAAACAACTGTCTAAAATTAATATCTATGGGTTGCCTCGTGGTATTGGATTACTAGAGGGGGTTTTTTCCTTTTCTTTTCTTATGGAACTTCTAAAATGAACATCTATCACTTTAAATTTTTAAAAAATACTTAAAAAGAAACCCCTCCAAAGTATGTATGTGTATAAATATCAAATATACATTTTTTTGTAAAACTTAGAATCACAATACTACAGAGAGAAATATAGAAACTTAGAGCCCAGTAAAAATAAAAACGAATTTTCCCAAAGAAACAAGTATCTATCTATCTATCTATCTATCTATATGCCTAAGCGACCATCGCAACTGAATGGACAACAGAACAGGCTGCGTGGGGTGACCAGGCTGGCCGGGGGGTCAGTGAGGGGCAATCAGGCAGGCAGGCAGGTGAGCAGTTAGGAGCCAGTGGTCCCGGATTGTGAGAGGGATGTCTGACTGCTGGTTTAGGCCCATCCTGGGGATCAGACATCCCCTGAGGGGTCCTGGATTGGAGAGGGTGAAGGCTGGGCTGAGGGGACCCCCCCCCCCGTGCACGAATTTCGTGCACCGGGCCTCTAGTCTATATATATATAAGCCTAATAACTGAACAGCGAAATGACCAGAACTATAGGTTGACCAGTCGCTATGACACACACTGACCACCAGGGGGAAGACGCTCAATGCAGGCGCTGCCTCCTGGTGATCAGTGCGGTCCCACAGTGGGAGCACTGCTTGGCTGACCGGGATAAGCGGCACTCCCACATGGGAGCAGTCACTCAGAGGGCAGGTCCACAGCCGCTCAGCTGCCTAGGATGAGCAGCTGCTCCTGCAATGGGCAGATCCCCGCAGGCCACACACCCCCCCACCAGTGCACGAATCCGTGCACCGGGCCTCTAGTTTGATAATAATTTTCATCCATATGATGGTTTATAGTTAATTTTATACTTTAAAATAGTCACTGACTCTTTAATACAGCAGTCTTTCAAGAAGTATCAATATGACAAGGACATTTAAAAATTCTTAAATTAACAAGAAAGCGTGTTACTTTTTTATAATTTTAGAATTTTCTATGAACAATTTTCTATGCTTCCTGAATTTTTGCTTTTCTTTTCTTTTCAGAAGTTATTCTAAAAATCCTTTTTCAGAAAAAAAAATTTATTTCCTCTGGCCTTCAATAATTCTGACATATAATTCTTTTTTTACTTTGAAACTTTATCTGTTCTTTTTTCCTTCACTTAATTTTTATATGAGTGGATGGGATACTAAATCCAAAGATAACATAAATTCTAAAATTAATATGTCAATGTATTTATAGAATAAGTATAATGAAATCTCACTATGTTCATTAAATCATGAAATATAAATAACCTTACATAGCATACTCCCCAAGAACAAGTGAACTGTAATCTTTTAAAAACTTTTATAATGTACTTTCTTTCAAAAAGAAAGATGCACTAAGCTTGTAGAGCTAGTCTTGTGTCTAAAATTAACCTGTGAATGAACCAGCCAAATACAAGATCATGGTCTATATCCATGGTACAGAATTTTCTTCAAGAAGCTAACCCATAATGAAAGCAAACATCAAGGTACTTGCATTATTTAGGCCAGCTCCCCGCTCTAACCAAGGAAAGCTGGAAATGGGAGAAAGCAGCAATGATGAAACAGAAGACAGGGAGCACTCCTATAAATAGGAATATCAAAGCCTGACTGACTCCCAAAAGCACTGTTTGACTATTCAAAGGCATGAATCCTGCCAGTCCATTCAATCCTTCTATCTGTGATTCATTCTCTCTATTGTGTACCTGGTAAAACTCTATCAACTGAAAAAGGAACCGTAAATTATGTATTTCTTGAAACAAAGATAAATCAAGGGAAATATTGTAATTAGGGCAGGGGAGGGTGGGTGGGAAGAGATCAACCAATGAACTTGTATGCATACATGCATAACCTGTGGACACAGACAATAGGGTGGTGAGGGCCTGGGCAAGGGGAGATGGGAGTGGGCTGGAAGTGGTTTATGGGGGAAAAAAGGAAGACCTATGTAATAATTTCAACAATAAAGATTTAGAGAAAAAAATAAATAATATTTTAATAATTTAAACCAATATTGGGTTATCCTTATTAATGAAATCATAAAGAACCAAGATTTTTTTAACTTAACATGAAGTTAAATACTATTAACAAATATTCATTTTTTTAAAGAGTGAGAAATGTTACTTTTTTTCACATTTGAAAGTATTGCTTTCCTTATTCTTGGGTAGACCCAATTTCACTAAAGTTGAAGAGGACAAACAGGGTAGTATTAAGCAAACTCTTCTTGGTGAATTGGTGAATATCTCATCTAATCCTACTTAGAGCCTGTTAAAGAAGAGTTCGAATTTTAGAGAGCTAAAAATCGTCCTGTAGAAAACAGCAGGCAGTCCTCCCCAGAAGCTGCAGGTTCTGGACACTTATGTGAGCTAGCAGTGAGCCCCTGATCACAGCGTGAGGCTCGCAGACATGACACGTTCAGTGCCAAAGCAATGGCTCTAATTAGCGAAGGATTCCAGTCTGCTAGTAAAGGGCTTAACCTTCTTTGGGAAATAATGAGCCATATAATGTTTGAAGCTTCCATGTAAGTTTTAGAGAAGAATGGGGGTGCTGAGAACTGCCTTCAATGTGTTAAATTGACAGACACAGGTGACCGAACAATGAACTGTACACTTGGCAAAGAACGAGAAAATATTCGGTATATGCTAGTGTCCTCCAGAGCAGCATTCCTCTTTTGTCCCTAAATTAAGATGAAACAAGTTGATAGGCCACACAGTGGTTGAGTTGATAAAATGTATTTTCTGGAAACTTTGTCTAGATACTTACTTCTACATAAGTCAACACCTGGGAACTTCTTTGAAGATCAGAGACAAATCTCAGTTTAAAGGCTGCAAGTTCATTAGCAAACAAAAACATTCAGTAGTTAGAATTACCTAACATAATGTCCACACCCAGGGCCCGAGTGCTAAAAAAATGAGAACATATCCTCTTGTCTTCTAATATAAAAAAATATTACTACTCCCAAAAGTTGCTTGCATACATGAGTTTTTACTTTTTTTAACTATACAAGCTCTAAGAGTAAGAGTACTTTGACTTTTATTTCATGTAACTGCTTTGGGGGAAAAATACTTATTGTTCACCAAAATGATATATATGCATTCTTTAATAAACTAAGTAGATAACTATTAACTTCATCTTTGTGTTTTCTTATTCACCCATTCACTCACCTGGTTACACCTAAAATAGCTAAGCCTTCTAGGATAAACTAAAGTATATATACTATATATGAAAATGCTGATGTTTTACACATTTTGGTAATGCTGAATTTTCTTCCAGTATTTGTTTAGAAAGTTTAAAAACTCGGCTTAATATTAAAATGTTAAATGTGTTTCTAAAAGATTCATCTTAAGAATTATAAACCTCAAGTAAGTAAAGTTAACAAATCACTAATAGTCATCCTAAAGTCCAAGAACTGGGATTAGAAATTTTGAGTGAAGAACATTGCAAAACAAATATCTAGTATAGTTACTGTATTAACTCACTAAAAGCCAAGAAATTCTGAACCCTGAAATACATCTGTCCCCAAGGACTTCATTTCAGCTTTATGGAACTGAGGGATTGCGAATGACACATTTGTTTTCCCAGCCAGAACACTGAGAATCAGGGTTTTTGTCTCTAATAGAAATATTTTGAAATAGCATGAATATATAGATTCCAGAAAGAAAAAGGATTATATGCTCTGCATAGAACTATCCTCATTTCCTTTTGCTTCCCTTTTTGCAATGGGCAACCATTTCTCCTAGGAAAGAATAGTAAAGGCTCTGTTGCACAATGACCCCAGGAAACGCAAAGGCACTTTATCTGCCTCATCGCTTGCCAGGTAAGGGAGAATTAATAAGCACCCTGAGTCTTCCAGTAGGCCTCAATGTTCAAAGGCCTTATGGGACACAAGTTAGGCACGTTACCAGAAAGTTGGGCAAATGACTTGGTAATTTAAAAATACAAACTAATAGAAATGTAAGCTACTTCATTTGGAAGAAAGTTACTGAATTTGAAAAGCAATTGCTTGTAGGGGTAAATATAAACACTGAAAAGCATCAAAAGGTTTTAATTGCTCATAGTTATAAAATTGGCTGTTATAACTTTACTAGAGACCCGATGCACAAAATTCATGCAGAGTAGGCCTTTCTTCCCCCAGCTGCCTGCACCACCTTCCCCCGGGAACCGGGCTTCCCTCGCAGCCCCAGCTTCATCTGGAAGGTCATCCAGAAGGACGTCCAGAAGGATGTCTGAAAGGACATCCAGTCTAATTAGCATATTACGCTTTTATTATTATAGATACCATGTTTTGTTTGGCAACATAGTCTTCCTAATCAAGATTATATCTGGAAAATATAAAGTGCACCTATTTATTTTATTTTTTTATTTTAAATCCTCACCTGAGGGTACTTTTCCATTGATTCTTAGAAAGAGTAGAAGGGAGGGGAGAGAGGGGGAGAGAGAAAGGGAGAGAGAAAGAGAGAGAAAGAGAGAGAGAGAGAGAGAGAGAGAGAAAGAGAGAGAGAGAGAGAGAGAGAGAGCAATGTGAGAGAGATAATGGAAGAAGATGGTCAAAGAGAGAGGCCCTCAGAAGAAGTCAACCTTGCCAACACCTTGATCTCATACTTCTAGCCTCCAGAACTGTGAGGAGATAAATTTTTGTGCTTTAAGATAAACAGTCTGTGGTACTCCATTATGGCAGCTCTAGATAACTAATACAATGCCCATCTCATTATGTAATTGCTTCACTTGGTCGATGACCCCTTGTTCTCTGAATAGTAAATATTTAACATGTTTTTTCTCTTGGTTTTGAGTATCTATCTCTGTGCAACGTCCCTGATCTGAAAGACACACAAACGGTGTAATTCCTTCTGCTCCTCTGCCCTTCCTTTCCATGTCTTCAATCATAACCATAACCTCAGGGATCTTTGTTACAAATGCTCCCACCTCAGTCATGCCACTCCAAATCAATTCAACCTAGATTCCTTCTTTAAATTAAAGCTTCCTATATAAATCCATCCTTGAAATTTTTTAATATATTTTTATTGATTTCAGAAAGGAAGGGAGAAGGATAGAGAGATAGAAACATCAATGAGAGAGAATCATTGATTGGCCGCCTACTGCATGCCCCTTACTGGGGGGGGTGGGGGGGATCAAACCTGCAACCCAAGCATTGTGCCCTTGGCCGGAATCAAACCTGAGACCATTCAGTCTGCAAGCCGAAACTCTATCCACTGAGCAAAACCAGCTAGGGCCATCCTTGCAGTTTAAAGTACAAAACTATTTGGCTCCTAATTCCTACATCAAGAATTGATCCTTACTCCTGATCTTAAACGAAAAGCTTTCAGTTTTTCACCATTGAGTATCATATTAGCTGAGGGTTTCTCATATATGGCCTGTATTATGTTTAGGTTCTTTACTTCTATACCCATTTTAGTGAGTGTTTTAATCATAAATGTATGTTGTATCTTATCACATGCTTTTTCTGCATCTATTGATATGATTATAGGGTTTTTATCCTTTATTTTTTTTAATGTGCTATATCACATTGATCATTTTGTGTATGATGAACTATCTTTGTGCCTGTGGAATAAACCCCACTTGAGCGTGATTCCATTTGCTAGTTTAGGATTTTTCAATATTTAATCATCAGAGATATTGGTCTGTATTTTTTTTTATGTTATCCTTGCCAGGTTTTGTATCAGGTTAATGTTGGCCTCATAAATGTGTTAGAATGTATTTTCTCTTCTTCAGATTTTTAGAAGAGTTTGAGAAGGATTTGTATTAATCTTCTTTGAATGTTTGTTAGAATTCCCAAAATTTTAAGTATTTATAGAAATAGAAGTATTTTTTGCTATTTTCTATTTGCATCAACTCTAACCTTCTAAAACACTAACATGTAAGAAACCCTCAAGGGAAGATTAGCTCAGCTAGGAAAAGCTTAAAATCAGTGAGGTCTGTTATCACAACTACATTCTGCGAAAATCAATGTTTGCAAGTAAAAGACCTTAAAGAATTAAAAGTAAACAATTAAACAAAAATCCACAAAGCTTTCAATACACACACACACACACACACACACACACTTAAAAAACACATTTCAAAGGTACTTTAAATTATTAAAGAGAAACTATCATGCTTGCAATATTACATTCTCTATCACAGAGTGTATTCATTTCTGCTAGTAAGATTGCTACTATGAGGAGGCACTGAATACTAATTTTAGCAACACAAACTAATTGTTATCACCTTTACATAGGACAAATATCTTTTTCATGTGCAACGATCTCCAATATGTTTCTGTCAAAGGAATAATACCCAGTTATAATGGCAATTGAGAAAGTATGGTTTACATTCTCACTAGCTAGAAACAAAACCTTTAAACAAAACGAGTTCTAATTTATTGACATAATTTCTAAAAGGAAACATTTTAAAACAAAGCCAATAATAAGTTGATACTCTTAAAATATATCTTCTGATAGGAATATTATGGAAGGCACAAACCTATCTTCCTAAATTGTTTGATCATATCATAATATACAAAACAATAATTTAAATCATTTTATTATATATTTCCCACCAATTTCCATCTCTATACCAAAAAAACTAGACAAAGACAAAATAAAATATGTCCAGATTACAAAAGTTTACTACTAGTCTAGAACATATTCTATAGAAAGATAGAGAAAGGTATCTTATTTCTTGCAACTGAAAAAAATTTGAATTTCTGCTTTTGTTTTGTTTTGTCTTTTTAGCAAGTCCACTGACAGATCTGGAACCTTAAATAAAAATGTTTTCTAAGAGGAAAATAATGTTTATCTTTCAAAAACAGAGAACTCAATTATAACTAAATTTAGAACATAGGTCAAGCTCTTTCATGCTTTCTTAGAAAATAAAGAAGGAAAGCCAAAGAAATCTTCCCTAAAAATACAAATCAAATATTAGTTTATGGAAGTTCTAATTATTTTGGATATTTTCTGGTTAAAAACATGTCTTGTTAAATGTCTTAGCTATACAATATATTTTTAGAAGGAGAGAAAAGGAGTAGAATGAACCATTTCTAGTCTCTTGAAAAAGGCTGTTAACATTTTCTCTGGATGCGTGATGTAAAGGGAAGCACTGCCCTCTAGAGGAACAAAAGCTTTATAGAGCATGCAACTAGTTCACAATTATGTAACGTTGCTGTACACATAACTGTCCTACTAATTTTAAGTTTATGTTCTATAGCGCATAAAAAATAGCTTCATTGTAGACAATACTAAAAATGTTTTAAGTAAATATACGCTTTTTCAAGAGTTTGGTAAACACTTTAATTTATGGTACATTAATTTACAAACCTTCAAATAATATATTTGCATTGCACTTGTGCAATAAAGGTTTGTCTCAGAAAATAGAAAGTTTTTAGTTTTTCTTAAAGTATGTAGATATAAATCTAAGAGACTTTTCCCCAAGTTACTACAACCATAGAACCATGCATACAATACATATGAACTTAAATTAAAAAGAAAAATGGGTAACAAAATTGACCCATAATTTTGCTATCATATTCAAACTTACTTTTAGAGGGTTTAAAAGCAAGTAAAAAATAGATGAGAATTTAAAACTTCAACAGCGAATTGTGGCAATTCGTGTCAAGAATTTCCCCATTTCCAGAAGAGTTTTCAGCATGCTCACATTGTCCCAGGAATCAAAACCAGAATCCAAAGCAAATGACTTAAACATCTGGGTCTCTGTTTTTAATATAATTAACCAGTTTTGTTCAAATTATTCTCCCCAGAACCACAGCCAGGAAGAGGTAGAGGCACTGCCTCATCCATGCTTCCACCAGAGCAGCCTTTGTCTTGTCTTTCTGTTAGGGTTCCAAATAAACTTAAATGGTCCCCGGCTTTAGGAGGGTGTGAGGGAAGGAGGAAGGGAGGTAGGAGAAAAGAGAGAGGGGAAGTGTAGAATAAAAAAGCCGCTGAGAACTATTCGGGAGTAAAAGGGTCTCTAAATTCACTTCTTGGATTGATGTAAATCTATTTCCCTTTCTCTATCTCTCTCTCTCTCTCTCGTCTCTCTCTCTCTCTATCTATATGTCTCTCCATCCCTCTCTCTCACTCTCTCTCTCTCTCTCTCTCTCTCTCCTCTCTCCCTCCCTCCATCCCTCTTTCTAGGAGTGGCAACAGCAAGGGTCAGGTTGACTTAAATGAGTTCCTAAGATGAAAGATCATACCAAGTACAAACCCAAGCAAAGAAATAAAAACAGGGTAGGGCATTACATGTTCTTAGCATAGATTCTGCACTGTAGAATACTCTTGCAAAAGATACAGAATAGAAGAGCATTTTACAATGGGAATCGAAGCACATCAGCTGATGCAGATTACTTCACATGACATGGAATTTCTCTTCCTCAATGAATACCTGCCAGCCATCTCATAATGACTTTCATAATTAGACATGTCCCTTTTCCTTCCTGCCTCACTCCTAAGTGCCACAGTACATTTGCAGAACTATAAATATGCCACACAATAGCAGGATGAAAGGTTTCAATGAACTACTAATGGAAGTTTCCATTAATGGAAGTTTCTGGTTTGCCTCTGGTGTTTCCCACAAACAAAGGATTAAACTATAATTTAGAATTAGATCTGGAAGCCAAAGTCTTTTTTGCATCTTGAGATTCAACCATATTGTGAAATTCTCAGCCACTTGTTTTAAATGCAAAGATTCTTTGACCAGGGCATAAGGAATTTTAGGACACAAACTACATGTACTCGTTTAGTCATGGAATCCAAATTGGCCAGGCTTACCACACAATCCTGGCTTGTTTTCATCCCTCTCCACAAGGGAGCTACCTCACGTGGCAATACCACCCCAGAAGAAATGAAACTCTTCTTGAATAAGTTCAGAACGTCTCTTCCACTTTTTCCTGACACTCGCAGAGGTTGCTTCCTACCGTGGGCTTGTGATCAGCAGGCATTTCAGAAGCCCTTCTATTCTCTTGCCCATCCAGTTTAGCCAAATTTCATCACTGCTCCATCTCAAGCCTCCCCTATTGTTTCCTCCAAACCCACTTGGTAAACTCTAAATCCTTTCTTCCCCCAACCCTGTCACTTGTCTTTGTCTAAGGCCAAATAATTCGTCTTCATATAATGGGGCCTAAAAACAACTCTCTCACTTAAGAAAATGTCTGATATAACTAAGCAGAAATACATTTAGCAGAGACAGAAAATTAAAGAAGAACAAGATTTATCCCAGAAACGTCTATATAAAAATATTTTAAAACAGAGATGTTTAAAATTAGTTGATAATAGTGAACTCAGCTCTCAATCCAAATCCTATACATGATTTTCTTTCACACAAGCTGGGAAGATGTAATAATGTTATAAATTTCTTTAATAAGTCATATTCATGATGTAATTATGTTTTTTTAAAGTCCCCATAAATACAATCAAATACTTTATGTCTGTCTGACTGCATGACAGGTGAAACAATGTACAGAACTGATACTGAAGTTCCGAAAATACTTAAAGCTTTGTGGAGAGAAACGAGGCCTGGTACTCTTTCTTATTGAGAACCAAAGGTCCCCAAATTAAATATTATTCATGCACCTTTATGATAATAATCACATATACTGTGTAGTTACTATTTGTCACACACTATAAAACACTTTTTGTAAATTAACCAATCTTAAGAGTATAATCATTATTGGCATTGTATAGACGCAGATAGGAGGCACAGACAGATTAAATGATCTACCTAAAATTCGCCAGCTACTGAGTGGCAGAGCTGAGTTAGACCCACACAGTCTGCTTACAGGCCCCAACTCCCTGAAATGCCTCCAAAAGTCTAGTGAGGAAGTGTGGTATGGATACAATAGGGATAGCCCCCTCCTAAATTTTCAGTTTTAGTGGAAGACTAGAATAACTACTTATTCCTAGATGCCTATCAAATGCATTCTTCTCACTCCTTTCAGTCTGTCCCTACCCAAAAATTGTAAAAAACATTCAAAAAAGGAAAGACAATCCTGACATAAGTGCCACTTGATTAAGACTCAAGCAATGCACTATTTTTACAGAAGTTAAAATTGTGCTTTGTCTATTTACCTTCAAATCTGTAGTAATATCTAGAATACCTTTATATCAAAAGGGAAAAGATCTGAAGTCACTGGCAGCCAATTAAAGTTTCTCTCAATATTAGTTTAAAATGTTATTTTTGTAATATGTTTTTATTGATTTCAAAGAGAAGAAGGAAGAGGGAAAGAAGGATAGAAACATCAGTGATGAGAGAGAATAACTGATCAGCTGCCTCCTGCATGCCCCTACTGGGGATTGAGCCTGCAACCAACCAGGGCATGTGCCCTATGACCTCCTGGTTCATGGGTTGACACCCAATCACTGAGCCACACCAGCTGGACTAAACTGTTCTTATCGACAAGGACAATTAAGCACAAGTTTTGACTGAGGAATTAAATAACTGCATGAAAAAATAGTTCAAGGAAATGAAATAATGAGTCAAAATAATATTTGAAACTAAAACATTTTACATAATTATAAAAGAAATAAATTAGGATTATTCAGTTAAATTTCAAGAAAAATGTAAGGGTCAGATACAAGAATGTAGTGTTTTTGTGTATAATATTCCTCACTACTTTCCCATTTCTACATATTTATGGTATACTTAATTCTTAACTTTTTAGTTATTCTAAGCAAAGTAAATGACTGTGGTATTCATTTATTTACTGTGTGGTTAATGTAATGGATAAAATATGCTCTATGTGCACAAACCAGATTCAACTATTTAATCAGCAGTTGCCAAAACTACCCAAAGTTATTTTTCTCAAAAACTGTGAAAGTTGTGTAGGACTGTTTTTTTCCAAAATGGAAATATTTTGTTCATTTAGTTTTCAATACTAATGTAATTTTAAATGCAAGGCTACAGCACCTGGCAACTAAAGCCAAGTTTCACAACTCACATTTATCAGTACACAATATTGACATTATGGTGTCTATCTGATTTGACTTGTGAAATTCTGCTATTGCTGACTTCCAAGGTACTATGATAGCCTTGTAAAAGCTTTCCTGACAGTTTTGCCCTTATCATGTTAAAAAAAAAAAAAATCAAATGAAAGTCACACTTTGCTGCCAGAGCAATAGAATAACTTAGTTTTCTTGGTAAAGATTATGGATATTTTCCCCAGAAATGTTCTAAATACAAAATAGGCCATTCATATTATCCATAATAGTATCCACTTTTTTTATTTACTACTAGAGGCCCGGTGCATAAAATCCGTGCACTCAGGGGGGGTCCCTCAGCCTGGCCTGTGCCCTCTCACAGTCCGGGAGCCTTGGGGGATGTCCAACTGCCGGCTTAGGGCCCTTCCCCATGGGGAGCGAGCCTCAGCCAGCAGTCGGACATCCTTAATGCTGCTGAGGAGGCGGGAGAGGCTCCCACCACCACCACTGCGCTGAGCGGCACTCCCCCTGTGGGAGCGCACTGACTACCAGGGGGCAGCTCCTACATTGAGTGTCTGCCCCCTGGTGGTCAGTGCATGTAATAGCAACCGGTCATTCCGCCATTTGGTCTATTTGCATATTAGCCTTTTATTATATAGGATAAATTAACATATATAAGGGCTGCTCTATAAATGTGATCCCAATGTTGTTTTCTAGTCTAAACGTATCCTTATAAAATTCTGTGATTCTAGTTCTTCTGTAACATTAAATTCTCTATTTAATATGACATGTAAATTTATCATTTGCATTTTTAGTAAATATTCTTTGCAACATTGCAAAGTACTAAAAATGAACAGACTTTAGAAAGTACACATGATAAAATAAAATAAAAATAGTATAAAATGGACATCCTGTGTTACAAAATGTAGCACAGGAACAAAGTATTTGCCAAGAAAGTGCTCTAATTTCATCATTTATTCCTTATTTCTCCCTTCTTCACAGAACGTACACAGGCAACAAAGCAAAGACAATCAACACTTCTATCCCACTAATACTCAGCAGTGCATGCAGTATAGAGACTACCATACACTTTTGTAAGTGACTGATCACAAGGATCTAGAGCAGTGGTTCTCAACCTTCTGGCCCTTTAAATACAGTTCCTCATGTTGTGACCCAACCATAAAGTTATTTTCGTTGCTACTTCATAACCGTAATGTTGCTACTGTTATGAATCGTAATGTAAATATCTGATATGCAGGATGGTCTTAGGCGAATCCTGTGAAAGGTTTGTTCGACCGCCAAAGGGGTCACGACCCACAGGTTGAGAACCGCTGATCTAGAGAATGTGGCCAAAATCCTCAAATCAGTCCCATATGTTCCTCAATAATAGTAAATGCCAGAACAGCTCTGTATTGCCCATAGTTCCCTCAAGTAAAACTATTTTCTTAAAATAACTCTGTCCTACACTTTTAGGGGAGAAACTCAGTAGCAGAATGTTATTTGGGATAGAATCCTATACAATAAAGAGGTAATATGCAAGTTGACCATAACACCCTCGCACAAGATGGCCACCACAAGATGGCCGGCAGGGAAGGGCAACTGGGGGCAACCGGGCCTGCAGGGGAGGGATGGCAGTTAGGGGAGGACGAGGCCTGCAGGGGAGGGCAGTTGGGGGGACCAGGCCGGCAGGGGAGGGCAGTTAGGGGCAACCAGACTGGCAGGGGAGCAGTTAGGGGGTGATCAGGCTGGCAGGCAGAAGCGGTTAGGGGCAATCAGGCAGGCAGGCAGGCGAGTGGTTGGGAGCCAGCAGTCCCGGATTGTGAGAGGGATCCCAGATTGGAGAGGGTGCAGATTGGGCTGAAGGACACCCTCTCCCCCCCCCCCCCGCCCCCAGTGCACGAATTTCATGCACCGGGCCTCTAGTAAGTTAATAAAACAATTAGAACTCAATGAGTCTCGGTGATGACTGGAGATATTAAATGCTTTAAATACTTGACTACATCTAATACTTTATATGTCACACTTTTATCATTTGCTCTGCATGACCAGCCTATGAGACTGGGAGGTCAAAGTTTATCATAGTTGCCCTGGCCAGTTTGGCCCAGTGGATAGAGCGTCGGCCTGCGGACTGAAAGGTCCCAGGTTCGATTCTGGTCGAGGGCATGTACCTTGGTTGCGAGCACATCACCAGTAGGAGGTGTACAGGAGGCAGCTGATCGATGTTTCTCTCTCATCGATGTTTCTAACTCTCTATCCCTCTCCCTTCCTCTCTGTAAAAAAAATCAATAAAATATATTTTTAAAAAAAGTTTACCATAGTTTACAATAAGAAAACTAAAGGCAAGAGAATTTAAACAGCTTGCTTAAGGTCACATGGCTAGTATTAGAAGAGAGATAGTAGCACAATATACAGATCTTGTAACATAGAAACCCACACCTGAAATCTGTATGATCATATTAACCAATGTCATCCCAATCTACACTAATAAAAGAGAAACATGGTAATTGGCGTACGACCGCTACCCTTCCCATTGGCTAATCAGCGTATCCGTATGCAAATTAACTGTCAGCCAAGATGGCGGCCGGCAGCCATGCACTGAAGCGAGCAGGGAGGCTTGCTTCCTCCAGGGACTGCAGACTCCAACGTTCCCCGCCTCACTTGCCCGACTCTCAACTGCAACTCTAAGCAACTATTACTATGTTGCAAATAAGAAGCTAAACAAAACCGGCTGTCAGTCAGCCCCGGACCGCAACATTGTATCCATGTTTTCAGCAGTGAGGCCTCAGAGCTAAAGCTGGCCCAGAATAAAAAAAAAAAAAAAAAGAAAAGAAAACAAGGAGCGGTTGGGAGCTTTTAGTCAACTGCCAGCGGGAAAACAGCTCTCAGCCCCTCAGCCAGCCTGGCCAAGCACCCCAGTGGGGACCCCCACCCTGATCCAGGACACCCTTCAGGGCAAACCAGCCGGCCCCCACCCGTGCACCAGGCCTCTATTCTATATAGTAAAAGGGTAATATGCCTCCCGGCACCGGGATCAGCGGAGCAGCGAGGCTCCCGACACCGGGATCAGCGTGACAGGGGGCAGCGCCCAAACCCCCTGATCAGCCCTGCTCTGTGCCTGATAGGGGGGGAGCTCCCCAATCCCCCGATTGCCCTGCGGCTCTGTGTGTGACAGGGTGCAGCGCACCAACCCCCTGATTGGCCCTGCTCTGTGTGTGACAGGGTGAGGCGCCCCAACCCCCCGCCCCCACGGGCCCTGCTCTGTGTGTGACAGGGTAGAACCATAACCTCTCCATCGGCCCTGCCCTGAGTGTGACAGTGGCGGTGCCCCAACCCCCTGATCGGCCCTGCTCTGTGGGTAATAGAGGGTGGCGCCCCAACCCCCCTCCACGGGCCTTGCTCTGTGTGTGACAGGGTAGAGCCATAACCTCCCCATTGGCCCTGCCCTGAGTGTGACAGGGTGCAGAGCCCCAACCCCTTGATCCGCCCTGCTCTGTGTGTGACAGGGGGCGGTGCCCCAGCTCCCCTATCGGCCCTACTCTGTGAGTGACAGGGGGGAGCTCTCTCAACCGCCCTGATGGGCCCTGCTCTGTGAGTGACAGGGGGGGGCGCCGCAACCTCCCCCATTTGACCCTGCCTTGAGTGTAACAGGGGGCGGTGCCCCAACCCCCCAATCAGTCTACCCTGAGCGTGACTGAGGGTGGGCATAGAAACCTTCCCGATCCGCCCTGCTCTGTGCATGAACAGGGGGCGGCGGCCCCAACCTCCCCAATCGGCCCTGCT
>NW_005871048.1:23772059-23991950 GCF_000147115.1 Myotis lucifugus
GGCCTAAGCCAGCAGGTCCATATACCTCCCGAAGGGTCCCAGACTGCGAGAGGGCACAGGCCGGGCTGGGGGACCCCCCCTCTCCCCCCCAGTGCACAAATTTTTGTGCACCGGGCCTCTAGTATATATATAAAAGCTTAAGCGGCTGTTCAACTGTTCGACCTGGTAGCTATGACATGCTCTGACCACTGGGGACAGATGCTCCGACCAGTAGGTTAGCTTGCTGCTGGGGTCCGGCCGATTGGGACTGGGCAAGATGGGCCGAACACACCCTGGAGCCCTCCTGTGGTCCCCAGCCCCAATCATGCACCAGTGGGGTCCCTCGGCCCAGCCTATGCCCTCTCGCAATCCAGGACCCCTCGGGGGATGTCGGAGAGCTGCAGGCCAGGCTGAGAAACCCCACTGGTGCACGAATCCATGCACTGGGCCTCTAGTGTAAACATAAGGAAAGAGAGAAAAGTGGTCAAAGATCTGTTATTCAAGCACTGATAATAAATGCCTTAGTTTTTCTTCCTGCTACTTATCTTGCAGAAATATACTAGTAAACAGATGGGATATTTATGAAATAAAAAAACATCAAGTAATCCTAAAACTAAGGATATCACTTAGTATATTGCAACTTAGGATACTACTTTGAAATGAAAAATTCCAATTCTTATTAAATACTGCAATGTCATGATTAATTTTCCCTATTAGAATTCATCTACATACAGTACTTGGTTCACAATCCAGAAAGAATGAAAATATTTACCTTAAAAAGTTCTAATGAAGATAAACTAAATAATAGGTAAAAACTAAGCATTTTCAAAATCAAATTATTAATAAATTAATTTATTACAAATAGCTTGAACAGACCAATGTGCAAACAACCTAAAAATGAGGAGAATGCCCATGCTTTGTTCAATCTGATGTTTCAGATTTCAGGATGCTTTTAGGAACAGATATAACTCTTTCTTTCTTGAAAGATCCCTTTCAGGTAATTGGTAAGAAATAATGATTTTAAAAAATAAAAAAGAATACCATCGTTTACCTGTCATTTAGTGAGCACTCAATAAACATATTTTCAATAAATATATATTTAAGAGACAAATTAAATTAGCTTGTTTGAATTTCAGAGATGACCCTTCATCTAAATAAATATCTTTTTTATAACAATGCATTTAATAGTGTTCTCCCTCTAAAATCACTTAAAAATATGACCAATATTTTTAGCATAACATACAAATATGACTGTCATTCTAAGTAGACCAGCAGACTTGTGGCTCAATTCAATAACCATAAACTATACATATTTCTAAAGAAAAGCACAATAAAAAGAGCTAATAAGATTCTTGGGAATAATTACATGGATTTTTCAGTAGTCAGATCTCTGTGTGTGCTCCAAAAAGAAGAAATTACACAACCAGACTAAATAAAATCACTTCTAGAAAAATAGAGAAATGATAAAAAGCATATAAGATTAGAACTGTGTAACAGAAAAATGAGTCATATAATAAAGCTATAAACCCTCTAACAATTATAAATATGTATTCAAATATATATATTTTAATATCCTCCCCAGCCCATTTCAGTATTTCCCTGAACCAGTTTTATGTACATGTAATTTATATTTCTGTGTCAAACACCTGCATGTTATAAATATATTAGCACAAAAACCTATTTTGAGGATTTTATTAAATCAGAAGTATGTACTAGTGTGTTTCCATTCAGCTGAAGAAGTTAATACAAGAGTTGTTGGCTAGTTATGGTACAAAACTGAGCCAGGGAAAACATTCACTTATTTATATACTGTAGCACCTGAAAATGTTTCATTTACACTGTGCCCAGAACCACAAAATTTATCAAATAAATTTTCAGACTCTCTCATCCAAGTAAAGGCTACATTTCCAAATACACTATAAAATTCTTATTAATTAAAAAAATAAAAATTATTACCACATAATTGTATCTAAAAAAAATAGTAAGAATAGTATTCTGTGAACGATGAAAAGAATAATGTGTAAAGATTTTGTAAAATAAAGCATCTTATACAGAAACTGGGGAAATAATAATCCTAAGAACATTTTATGCAAAAAAAAAAATCAAGATTGCATATGATAAAGATAAAAAACCAGGGGACCTGGTTTTTACCTTAAAACAAGTTGGTATTATTATAACAAACATATAGTGAGACCTGAAATTACTTTTAGGTTATTTATTTATAATACTTACAATCAGCCTTTTAATTTAGCATGGAAAAATTACGGCATCGGAATACCCAAATCAAGTCAGCCAGCACCCACAAGGATGGAGCAGAGCTAAAAAGTCACATCTCTGTATTTCAGTGTTTCACACTAGGGGTGATTTTGCCTCCCTGGCCGCCCCTCCTCAGGACATCTGGCAATGTCTGGAGACATTTTTGGCTATCACAACTAAGGGGGCGGGAGGCGGCATCACGTGGAGAGAGGTCAGGAATGCTGTTAAACATCCTCAATGTATAGGACAGCACCTACATAAAAGAATTATCCGGTCCAGCCCTAGCCGGTTTGGCTCAGTGGATAGAACATCAGCCTGCGGCCTCCGGACTGAAGGTTCGATTCTGGCTAGGGGCAAATGCCCGGGTTGTGGGCTCAATCCCCAGTAGGAGGAGTGCAGGAGGCCAGTCCAAATGTCAATAGCACCCAGGATGAGATGCCCTGTTACACAGATAGATGCCTTTGTTTAAGACACACACACCCTAGGTCAGTGATGGCGAACCTTTTGAGCTCGGCGTGTCAGCATTTTGAAAAACCCTAACTTAACTCTGGTGCCATGTCACATATAGAAATGTTTTGATATTTGCAACCATAGTAAAACAAAGATTTATATTTTTGATATTTATTTTATATATTTAAATGCCATTTAACAGAAAAATCAACCAAAAAAATGAGTTCGCGTGTCACCTCTGACACGCGTGTCATAAGTTCGCCATCACTGCCCTAGGTGAATCAGCTATTACCAAGACAGCGGATCAAGTAGAACAAAAGATAGTGATCTCCATAAAAAATCCCTCAGAAAAGGGTGCTATATTAGAAGACAACATGATTAACCTAATATGTTAAGAAAACAAAGGGTACCTTCTTTTCGACCATCACCCAATTGCTTTGCACATCGCTGTCCCACCTCTCCAGGACTTCTACTATAGGAAAGTTAATTTGTTTGACTCCTCCATTTCGCTTCCTTTTTTCACTTTTTAATAGGGAAAATCCATACATACACAGAAATAGAATAGCATAATAATGTAGCCATCACCCAGTTTTCACAAGTATCATCATTCTGCCATTTTTGATCTTGACATTTTCATCTTTGGTTCTACTACTTTTTTGTTTAATGGTTGTGCTGGAGTATTTAAAAGCAAATCTCATATTATTTTACCAATTAATATTTCAGTTTCTCCCTATATTATTTGCTCCTGAAGAAGGATACTCAGGATGAACTGGATAGGATCAATCAGGAAAGTGGGCAACAAGAGAATGAAATTAATTAGGTAAAGTGAGGACAGAATAGTAGGAACCAGAGCAGATATCCCACATCTAGACATGAAGCAGGTCAATCCCTCTGTAGCTATAAGCAGTGAGCCAAGGGCTGCACGCTAAAAGATGATAAAGGCAAAGGTGTTTATGGTAGCTGCAGTCAGACACAGATCCAACAGTTAGGTCCTATATAGAATAAGGCAGCAGTGAGATGATATCACATAGATGGAAGCGATAAACCAAGTGTCTTTATGAGGAATGTTCAAAGTCACAATGCTCTTGCCAACTCTAACATTTTGATAGCTACCTGGAGTGTTGTTATAAGGATTCTAGCACTCCAAGGGGGGGGGGGGTCAAAAATGTGTAGGAAATAGGAAAATGGTAGCTCCTATGCCTCAGAGTTGTCATTTCTTCTCTGGGAGCTAAAGTAATAAAACCTGGAGAGAAAACAAAGCTTCCATGGAAAAGACAGGCATTGCCTGATATTCCAGGAGGAAGTCAAAGCAGCTTGCGTCATACTGCAGAGCCAAGGTCTTCTCCTTGGAATCCTGCCTGTTCTCTACCAAATGTGGGTGGCCCTCCACAGATTAAGTTTGTTCAAAAACTACCAACAACATAGAAACTGTGACTTGCAACGGTGCAATAACTTTGTCAAAATAAAAGAAGCTAAAATTTCAACTGTGTCCTCATGGGAAAAATTTAAAACTACTGGTTTAAATCAAAGATGCTCAACTCATAAACATACAGTCCAAAGGAAAGAACATGTATGGGAATTTTTACAAATACTTTTTCTGTATCTTTTGAGATGACTGTGGGGTTTTATCTTTATTCTCTCCATATTGTCTATTACATTGATTCAGGGTTCTGTATACTGAATCAACCCTGCATTCCTAGGATAAACCCCACTTCATCATAGTGTATTATCCTTTTTATGTTTGCTGGATTCATTCAGTTTGTTAATACTTTAATAAATTTTTAATTCTACATTCACAGAGATATTCATCTGTAGTTCTTTTTTCTTATAACATCTTTATCTAGTTTTGGTATCAAAGTTAATACCAGCTTCAAAGAATGATATGAAAGTTTTCCCTCCTTTTCTACCTTTTGTAAAAGCAAAGTAATTTTTTTAAAGTATTATACATGGGTCAGTGTGGCTCAGGGGTTAGAGTGTTGGCCCATACACCAAAAGATCAAAGGTTTGATTCTCGGTCAAGGGCATGTACCTGGGCTGCATATTCGCTCCCTGCCCCATCAGAGAATGCAGGAGGCAATCAATTGATGTGTCTCTCTCACATCCATGTTTCTCTATCTCTCTCCCCCTCCCGCCCTTCCACTCTCTCTCCATGGAAAAAATATCTCCGGGTGAGGATTAACAACAACAAAGTAATATAAGATATTCCATAGTCATTTAGTATTCAGATTTTTTGGGGGGGGGGGGGCAATTATAGAAAGGATTTGCAGAAGCACAGACTTGTGCTTTCAAATGAGGGTTCCAAACAAGTCTCTCCAGAGTGTGCCACTTGACATGCAACTATTTTGAGCTAAAGAAAATCAAAGCCCTAAAGACTCAGGCAGAGCTTTTTATGTCTCCCTGAACTGCCTAAAAGAATGTAGATAGTCTGTTTGATGCTTACATGTCTCAAACTCAGAGGGAAGGCAGGGGAGGGTGGGCAGGTGGGAAGAGATCAACCAAAGAACTTGTATGCATATATGCATAACCCATGGACACAGACAATAGGGTGGTGGAGGCCTGAGATGGGGGGGTGAGGTGTAGGGGGGTGGAAGAGGTCAATAGGGGGGAAAAGGGAACATACCATATTTTTCCATGTATAAGATGCTATTCTTTTCTAAAATCATTAGACTGAAAATCAAGGAGCATCTTATACACGGGAGAAAGCCTAGGAGGGAGCTGCACAGATGCATAGCTGCCTATACCTTGTCAAACAGGCTTCCTCCAGTCACAAGCCTTATTGTTACTGACGTCAGCTGATACCTAATTGCAAGTGGAGATGGAGGTGGAGAGTGTGCAGATGCAACATGAACCGAGCATTCTGAGCCCATAAAGATATCAAAAAATAAAAAGATAAATACAGGTGATTGTCTTACTCTGCAAAATTCAAACTGAATGTAATCAGCTATGCAAAGAGCATGGAAATAGAGCTGCAGAGAGACAATTTGGAACTCCTCCCACTGAGTGTATGATCAGACAGTAGAGAAAACAGGAAGAACAACTCCTTAAGATGCCAATAAAGAAGACCTTAAGAGGAAAACCAGCAAAATGCTTAAAATATTGATTTCTTAATTTGGGGTTGGAAAAATGAGGGGGCATCTTATACATGGAAAAAATATGGTAATAAAAACACACACACACACACACACACCTGGAAAACTTCTCATGTATTCTCTGTAATTGGAGAACACAGTAATCTTTTAAATGACTTTCTCCTAATAAAACTAAAGCAGAATAGACAAAGCTGCATCTGGGAAGTAATTACACTCCCCTTCAATGGCTGATCAAAATGTGTGACTCTTAACGACAAAATATGGAACTCACAGTAGGTATGTTCATTCAAATCAGGATTTTATCCCAAAAGACTACCTGGTTCCCTACTGTATACCGTTAACAGGATCACTCACAGGAGACTACAGGAAAGGAAGGTGAGGAAAAAGCATGCTCCTTCCTGTATGCCTCCTATTTCTGTCAGACTCACTCAATATTGACACTTTACCCCCAGCAGAAACAGTTAACCCAACGCAGCAGTGGGTTGCAGTTTCACTCCCAAAACCACCTTCACTGTGCCCCTCAGTGATATACCAGATGGCTGTCGCCCCTCCCCAGAGTTCTCAGCCCAGTACCCAGATTCCTGAAGTACAGTACTAGTCAAGCAATGACCCCTTCTTTGAGCTCTGCATCCCAACCCAGGATCCCTTTCTTGAAGCCTCTATGATGTAAAGATACCAACCGCTTTCTTTCTGTACCCCAAACTTAAAGGGGACACCTATTCGCTAGCACCTGATTAAGAATTCTTCATATAAAATTCTCTATTAAAACAACTGGTATAGTTCCTGTTTCTTGACTAGACTCTGACTGATTCACCTTATAGTTTCATGGTCCTCAACAAAATGTAATGCACAACCCATGAATATGATACTGTAAAATTTATCCTAAAGCCTATGCTCAACCAGGTGGTGACCACAAAGAGACCCACCTGGCATCACAGTCAGTCACTTCCAATAAACGGGCAAAGTTCTTTAACTCCTTTGAGGGTTGCCCAACCAAACTCTGGATGCAAGGATGACCTCAATACATCCCTCTCTTTTTGTTTTTTACTAGTAGGCCCCTCCAACCAGCCTTTTGACTTATTCTTAGGAGTGAGATAGTTAGCAGGCTCTATACACCCTAAATCCCTAGTGCCATATATGAAGTTCTCTAAACGGGTCTCTTCAGGCCCCATCATTTGACTTCAGGTAGAGGCCAACACCACTCTCCTCTCTGTGGGGAAGAGAGAGGGGAGGAAACATCCTTTTTTTAAAAACTACATAGCAGGGTGGGAGGTGATAGGTTAACAAGAGCAGAACTGAGTTTTGGAAGCCCCTTTTTCCAATCCTGTACACATGGCCTAGTGCTTAAACTTAGAATGCAGATATATAGTATCTATGAGCCTTGGCCTCCAGAGCCTCCTTTGAAACTCAAAGTCATCAGAAATTTTTCAATTAAAGCACCATCTGTATGTATCAGTTACCATATAAAGTAATTTTTGTAATAAAAAAAACCCTAAATACAGTAGGTCAAATAAGGTAGAAGTTTATTGCTCTCTCGTAACATTCAGAGGTAGCAGGAGAAGTGAATTGGGAAGGCAGCCTGCTCCAAGGGGTCAGCTAGGCTCAGGGCCCTTCCAACCTGTTTTTCAGACATCCTCTCATAGTACAGCTCTAATCTGCATGGTCCTTATCTGTATGGCTCACTACCACGATGGTCAAGAATGGAATGAAATAGAGGGATCTGCACACACATTTTTTTAAAGGCAAAACTCAGGTATATTTATAATTTCTGCTCACCTGTCATAGGTAGAAACTTAGACATTTAACCAATCTAGCTCTAACAGGCTAGGAAATGCAGTCTCTAGCTCAGGGGCCACGTGCCCAGCTGGAGATCAGCAGTTTCTATTGCCAAAAGGAAACAAAAAATTAATGGACATTGGGAATAACTAGCAGATTCTGCTAACAATCACTTATTAATAGTCAAAATTAACACTGAATATTGAAAAAGAAATTACTAAAATAGTTTAACATGAAATGCTACACATTCAGAATATACTTTAAAAAATAAAATGGTTAAAACGAATCTAAAATAATATTGAATGCAACTTGTAATTAAAAAACAAAATTAAAAACTATAATTGTTGACAAAAAAATTAGATGAAAAATTATTTTATTACAGGGCTGTTGTGTAAAAAATAAAACAAAATAATTTTATTTAAAAATTTAGTCCTAAAATATCTTAAACATGCATAAATTATTATCTACTTCACATTTAAGAAACTAATGTAGAGATAAACTTTCAGTGACCTAGAGAAATAGCAAAAGCAATGAAAAAAATAATAATGTTCCTTACATAAGCCACGACCCTTAATGTAAAGCCTTCAGACTATTAAGAAACATTTTATCAGAGCCAATGAAATAAAAGCAACAATAAAAATAGCATCATTTTCATTTCACCTCACTTTCTTTTATCCACTTACCCTGAGTTAAACAGGTAGAAAATGCCTAGAGAAGATCCATAAGGAAAAAGCCAAGATTTATTCACGAACGACATAATCAATTCTTCCAGAGACTGCAAAGAGGTCACATCTTAAGTACTAAAAGACACCATCTCTAATATTTATAAAAGTAGTGAAAGTTCTAAAAATTACCAGCTTTCAGGTTATTTTTGGCCAAACTACACAGTGTGAGCTTTATACCATACAGTCTTAATATAGGTTAGATATGTTCAGAAAAACAAATCAGTTCAACATGAACTAATATTCAGGCGGCAACCATAGATCAATTGAAGCCAACTTTGACTTCCTCGACAAGATCTCCCCAGTAGATTAATTAATTAATTTGGAATTTCAGCGTAATAGTGTCTATGAATAAAACCCAGCACTTTTTAAAAAGCTAATTCCAACATTTCCAGATATCCTCTGACTATAAGTGGCAGCTTAAAAAGTTGAGAATTCTAAGAGAACTGAACAATCTTATTCTTGGGAGACCTGTTTGAAAAGGGACACCTGCAGTAATAAAAGCAGAAGCATTTGAACATGTCTCAAAATAGTGATTTCTCAAAACTAAGTTGAAAGAACCCAGTATGTGAACTGTTCTGTTCAGGTGGGACTTTCAGCAAGCATGTTGGGGTATTTATAAACTTACCTATGGAAAAGAATTTGCTATATTTGGAGGTCTGGCACAATTACTGCCATTCATTAAGCTTAACTAGAATGTACTTTCACAATTTGGATCTTAAAGAATTTGTATTTTTGAACCATCACATACATTCTTATACAGAAAATAAAATTATTTTATAGATTATTCATTATAATGTTTCCACTGATAAACACAACTAAATAACTACATTTTCATGTTTAATTTATGTCCACAGACATTTTAAAGTACTCTTCAGCTAAGTTGAATACCTCATTTTTAATATTCTCTATTTGACCATTTCCTACTGAAAGTTAAGTACCATATTTTATATAAAGTCTACTTTCATGAGTACTCCTTATGAGCAAATAATATTTTCATGTTAAAGAGTACATATTAAGTGAGCCATGTTAAAAGGGGAATATTAAGAATACTTAACCAAGTTTGGAAATCAGGCAGTAGCTTGGACTAAAAAAGCAATTCTAATAAAGAGCCAGTTAAATACTACATAGTCTGGACAATATTTTTAAGGCCCAGATGTATTATTCAAAGAAAAAAATCATAAAACTATGTAAAATTTAATGTGTGGAAACATTTAAAATTCCAGCATTTGAAAGAGTAACTTGGAATAATTTGTCAAATGTTCTACTTTGCAACCAAGACAATTACATATATTATTTTAGGTAACTCAAAAGCCCTTATTCAATAAAATTCACTACCAGAATAATAGTTATTTTTAACTCTTGTAAACAACAAATCCTATATAATAAAAGGTTAATATGCAAATCAACCGAACAGCAGAACGACCGGTCACTATGATGCACACTGACCACCAGGGGGCATATGCTCAACACAGGAGCTTCCTCCTGGTGGTCAGTGCGCTCCCACAGGGGGAGCGCCGCTCAGCCAGAAGCTGGGCTCACGGCTGGCCACAACGGGGGTGTCGGGAGCCTCTCCTGCCTCCACAGCAGTGCTAAGGATGTCCATGGGGAGCAGGCCTAAGCCATCAGTCGGACATCCCCCAAGGGCTCCAGAACTGCAAGAGTGCGTAGGCTGTGCTGAGAGACCCCCCAACCCGAGTGCACTAATTCTGTGCACCGGGCCTCTAGTATAACAATAAATAAAAGCATTGCCCAGCCAGTGTGGCTCAACGATTGAGCACTGACCCATGAGCCAAGATGTCCCCAGTTCAGTTTCCTGTCAGGACACACGTTGGGGGCTCAATCCCTAGTAGAGGACGTGCAGGAGGCAACTAATCAATGTTTCTCTCTCATCAATGTTTCTATCTCTCTATCCCTCTCCCTTCCTCTCTCTCTCTAAAAAAAATCAATAAAAAAATATTTTTAAAACACAAGCACAGGACTGAAATAAGTTATATTCATTAATTGAAGTAAGGCAATGAAGTAGAAGACAAAAATCTGACAAATTATTTACTCTCTGAATTAAGGTACTTAAAAAGAAAACATCTCAAAACAGGCAAACCATAAAGATTTTGACTTATTTCTTTGTGTAGGTCTAACAGACCATAAAATAGAATCTTTTTTAAAATATTTTTTAAAATTTGTAAATTACTTTCAATTACAATTTACATTCAATATTAGTTTGTATTAGTTTCAGGTATACAGAATACTGCTGAGACAAATCATATACTTTACAAAGTGTTCCCCCCAATATTTCAAGCACCCACATGGCACCATACATAGTCATTACAATATTACTGATGATATTTTCTATGCTGTACTTTATTTACATCCCAGTGACTACTTTGTAACTAACAATTTGTACTTCTCAATCCCTTCACTTTATCACCCAGTCCTCCAACCCACCCCCCCCCCCAACCATCAGTCTGTTCCCTGTATCTATGAGTCTATTTCTGTTTTGTTTGTTCATTTACATTGTTCTATAGATTACACATATAAGTGAAATCATATGCTATTTGTCTTTGTCTGCCTGACTTATTTCACTTAGCTTAATATCCTCTAGGTTTATCCATGCTTGCTGTAAATGGTAACCCGTAGGGGATTTTAAAGAGGCGGGGTGGGGCTGGCCCGCAGCCTCCACAGCCAAGTGCAGGCCCAGAGAGGAGACGGCAGGTCCGCTCCCACGGAAGCAGCACGGCTCCCTCCCGCCTCCCGCAGAATCGATGCGGGCCCCTCCTGCTCCTGCGGCTGTGGCGTGGCTCCCTCCTGGCTCCCATGGGCGCCGGCGGCTCACTTCCGCCTCCCGCAGAAGCCGCATGGCTCCCGTGGAAGGTTCATGGCTCCCGTGGAAGGCGCATGGCTCCCGTGGAAGCAGCGTGGCTTCCAGTGGCGCTGCAGCTCCCGCCGGCTCCTGCGGAAGCAGCTGGCAGCCTACTGCACACGATATCGCGCAATGGGCTACTAGTTAAAGATAAAAGGCTACAGAAGATTAGAGGGAGAGCTTATTTCCTTTTGGAATTATGGTAGGTTGAATAATGTTCCTCATGCACCAAAAGATAGCAATATGTTCTAATCCCTAAAATCTATTAAATTTACTCTCTATTGAAAAAAATTTTTCAGATGTGATTAAGGATCTGGATGGGCCCTAAATGCAATTATATGTATTTTTTAAAGATAGAGACAGATTTGGATAAACACACAGAAATGGAGGAGGCAATGTAACTATGAAGACAGAGATTGAAGTGATGCAACCACAACCCACGAAATGCCAACAGTCACCAAATGCTGGCAGAAGCAAGAAACAGATTCTCCCTCAGAGCCTGCAGAGGAGTGTGGTCCAGAACTGTAAAAGAATACATTTCTATTGTTTAAAGCCACCAAGTCTGTAATAATTTGTTACAGCAGCCCTAGGAAACTATTAAAGGGATAATAAAGAAAAGCTTTATGGAGTACATAGCATTTGAAGAATAGAGGTAGGATTTACATATATATGGTAACTGGAAAGAAGGAAAAAGAAAAGGAGGAGGGATTACAGGTGAAAGAAAAAGGCCCCGAGACAGGAAATCAAGGTACTTCAATTATGCAGGCATATATGCTACTTGAAAATAAATAATGATGCAGATCGTTAAAGATCTTGAATGCTAATCTAAGAAGTTTGAACTTTAAGAAATTCATTTGTAGGTAATCAAGATCCTCTACAGTTTGTGCGTGATGGGAGTGGGGGTCTGGGAGGGGGAAATAACGTGATAAATCCTTTGCATACTTATGCCACACTCTTCTTTCACTTTTTATTCATCTCCTTCCACCACAAAGCTTCTGGGTTGGAAATGTGTTTCCCCAGTACCAAGCAAAACTTCTGGCATATTTGTATGATGAATCATAATTGAGAGAATGAGAACACTGCATTTTTTGTTTTAGTCATTACCAAGCATGGTATGATAGAGTTGAACAGAATCCTGAAAAGCACTTGAATCACTTTTACTCTTCAAATGTCTTGTTAAATAGGATATGGGTCTCAAGGTCTGGACATTTCTTACTAAATACTATTCTTGGTAAATATTAAAATGTAGCACAGTATTTTGCAGAGGCAGATATAAAGAGGATGAGCTTGACAGGACCCCAACTCGGGCAGCCCACTGCAAATGAAACGGAATTTTTGGACTGGAACACATGGTGTTCCCCTGGGCAGACTGGTTCCCGGGATTCTTTGTCCGTACAAGTCGAAAAATGAATCCACGGATGGAAGGTGGTATAGCAAAGGTGGAAATTTACTGAAGAACAAGTACAGACTCCCACATGGGGAAAGGGAAAGAATCTCACAGAGGGGGAAAGAGTCCCACTGAGTTCCTTTTTCCTATGGCTTATAAAGACTGTAGATCTCTGTGCCTTGATATCCCCTCAGATTGGTCACTATTCCCTTACTGATTACTATAGTAACTTCTGAGCTCAAAGGTTGAACCTCACATGGGATATGTGAGGTTTTCCTCCCCTCCTTCCTTAGTGTTTTCCTATTCCCTTTGGGCTTTCTTCTTCTCCTTCTGGATGAAGGGCCTCCTTCCCTTTATTTTGTAAATATAGACCTTCTGCTGTTCCCAGCTCCCTCATTCTACGGAAATGTACCTATTGCAGCTTTTCAGCTCTCCTATTCTATAGAAATATACCTTCTGCTGCTCTGCAGCCCTGTGCTTCTTCCATAGTCCCTAAATTTCTAAAATTTCCTAAACCTGTCTTTTTTACCCCTAAAAATTCCTGTTTCACAAAGAAGAAGTCAACATGTATTTAACCAAATGGAGTATGTAAGCAGAGCTAGGACTGTGAATACCCAGTTCCTTTATTTGGTGCAAGTAAATGAAACTACCTAGCAACAACTACACGTTCTTGAATAGAACTCAAAGAGGTGAACCCATTGAGTTCAGTAACTGTCTGATTAGGCTTATTTTATTTTAAAAAATATTAATACTGAAAAATAAGAGATTTGAGCTCTGTGTGATTAACCCTAGAAACTACTTCAAAACCAGGACAGCAATTCTAGCCAAATCCAATTAATTTATGAAGATTGTCTGGAGCAGACTTGAGAAGCAAAAAAAGGTTTATGCCATGATAGATTATCAATGTCTGCTAAAGTGCTGCATTGAGAGTAGATATCCAAATGATTTGTGTTTCTCATTCTCCATTGCTCCAGAAGTTAGTAATTTGATTTCTTTAAAACTTTTCATTTTCATATCCTCTATGTGAAGTATAAGGGGGAAAAAAAAAACCAACCTTCATTTCATTTAGCCCAGCATAGCTCATTAAAGATTTACTGCATGGGGGGACGGAGGAGGGGGGGGGGGGGAGAACCAAGGTTGTAGTGTAAAGGGGATAGAGGGCTGGTCTGCTTCCTGTATTAATGATTTCAGAGTACGACTATTCTGGTTGGAAAGGCAGAGCAGATTCAGCTGCCTTCCTTCTAACTCCAGCACACGATTTAAAATGGTGGTGGAGTAAGTGGATGCTGCACGGACATGCTCCCAGGTCCAAACTGGAAATACAACTAAAATCCAGAAAAACTTACTGAATAATCAAGGTAAGTCTCACTGGAAAGAACCCTGATAACCTAGGACCAAAAGTGACGACCACATAGAGACTGGTAGGAGGGATGGAGGTTCGGAAGGGCTGGCCGGGCTCCCACAGACAGCAGCTGAAGTTCTGGAGAGGTATTTCAGCTGTAGGGGGTTGCCACTGAGACTCTGGGGTCTAATTCCCAAGCTGCCCTCCCCTGCCCAGCAGACAGCACCAGAACTGAGAAGTGCACCCACATAATATCTGCTGTCTGCTAGGGAGCAAAGGCTGGAAATTCAGGCACCCTCTTCAAGGGCCAACGCATAAAATTCCCTGTGGAGCAACACATCTTGTTCTCCGACAGAGGAACAGCTGAGTGGACTGGATCTGGGTGAGCAGAAGCCTGGATCCAGGGCTCTGGGATTAGAGCTCAGAAGGCAGACACCGGGTTTCCTGTGCTGGGCCATTCCCTCAGGATGCAGAGGTAACCCTTCTCACCCAGACAATTGCTACACAGGCGACATTGCCTGGGGGGAAGACAGCTGACCCACCCTACTGGAAAACACTTTGCCCCTTCAGAGACTGAGAACAACAATTAGCCTCCAGGCAAAAACAGTTACCCCACCCTGTTGAAAAAAATTCTTACCACAGCTGTGGATGTTGCCTAAGGGACAATCAAGAGGAATCCTATCAATCTGCAGCCAGAGGCAGTCTCTGGAGGCTTCCAGGCTTTGCCTGTTTTGAGAGGCATAGCAGGTCCTAATACATAGGCACAAACCCAAACAGGCAGCCAAAATGAGGAAACAAAGAAATAACCCACAAATGAAAGGACAAGAGAATTCTCCAGAAGAGATAAATGAAATGGAGATAAGAAATTTACCTGAAACAGACTTCAGAATAATGATAGTAAAGATGCTCCATAGCATGAGAAAAGATATAGCAACTGTGAAAAAAAGAACAGTCGGAAAGAAAGAATGACATAGCACAAATAAAGAACACGTACTGGAAGGAATATTCAGCGGATTAGGGAAAGCTGAGGACTGAATCAGTGAATTAGAAGACAGAGTTGAAAAAAAAATCACTCAATCAGAGAACCAAAAAGAAAAAAACAACTAACTCCAGTACATGTTTTACAAAATACTCAGTAGGGCCTTGGAGAGAAGGAAAACCAGCACATAGGTCAGTGGAATCCCACCTGGGGGGGGGGGTGTTGTAGGGGGATGTAAATACAGAATTCCAACGTTTACATTGGGAGTTTTGAGACTGGACCCTGAGAGGGGAAACATCAGTGGCTGAAAATGAGATCAAAGCTGAAGCCGACTGCACAATCCTCCCTGACCACATGTAGCACCCACACCTCACCTGAGGAGTACCAAAATAATTGCCTTTTACAGTTTTAAAATGTAACTCGTGAAGCAGGATAGAAACACAAATACTACCATACACATTTTGTAATCCTCGTTGCTGTTGTATGGGACGGTAGAAGTTTCCTTTTTGTTTACTGCTGCTCGGATGGCCATTTTTGTAGCCGTCGGAAGGAGTACCAGGGCCAGTGTGGGCTGCTCTTTCCTAAAGCCCTTAAAACACACTGAGGCCCTGAGGATCCAAACCTTCTAGATCTGCTCGCAACCACCAAAATGCGTAGAAAATTCTGGAAACGTTCCAGAGAAGCAAAGACAACACCCCCGCCCTCCACGCCGCACACAAACCCCCCACCCCCACCAGGTGCAGGCGCACTCTGGGGTCTGGAGAACCAACTTACAACAGGTACAGGAAAACCTTGATATAACAGACTAATTCAAATGGACAAATTAGTTTACCTGTTTCTACTTATGCAGACACCTTTGTGAGGTTAAAATTAAGTATGTATACGGGCAGCGGCTCCGCGGTTGGACTCCCAATCCGGCACCTGCGGGTTGTGGCGGGATCTCCAGGCGGGGAGAGGCCTCGAAGGGGGGCGGTGCAGAGGGCGGCCAATCAGTGATCCTCTCTCATCAAGGATGTTTCTACGGTTCTACCTCTCCCCATCTCCCTTCCTCTCTGGAATCAATAACAATCTATTTTTTTAAAAAATTATGTATGAAAAGTTTAATGTCACGGAGAAGTTTTCTACCTGTATTACTGTAATTTTAAATTTACACTGGACGGGTCTAGTAACCGCGTGCACCCACCAGTCACCTGGGTGCTGGGCGCGGCTCCGCCCACGTGCACCTCGGGTCCAGGTGTGAAAGCCTCCCCAGGTGACCACAGAGGCAATCACCGGGCCACTCAGTGTGATCACATGCTAATCATTTGCAGAACATCGTTTACCAGAGGTGGCTTGGATTTAAATATGTAAACTATAGTTGTCGATACGTAATATTTGTTTAGGTCAGTGAAATTACTACTGTTTTTTCCAACATATGGCCTCTTCGCTAAAAATTGTTAAAATAACAGTGAATTAATAACAAAATAATAAGCCGTTAATTTCGTTATAAGCAAATCTTGGTTTAAAATATATAAAAATTAAGAGGGTGTTAATTTGTTCATATGACATAGAGACCACAAATGTGTCTCTTAAATCCGAAGTCCGTTAAACGGAGGTCGGAAACCGAGGGTTGACTGAGCCGAGCAGGTGCGAGAGGATCCGCGATCACCACGCCTTCTCCTGCCGGGAGCGGCCCGGGAGACCCGGGACTGCGTGTGTGATTGCCATCGTTTTTATCTTCAGGACCCTGATCGTCTAGCGTCCCGCTCGGGTTCATTTTCCTCCTCTGCTGTTGGAATTCGCTTTGCTGCTTGGGGATAAAACTTGGTAAAAATTAACACTCTATGCCAGTGATGGCGAACCTATGACATGCGGGTGACACGCGAACTCATTTTTTTGGTTGATTTTTCTTTGTTAAATGGCATTTAAGTATATAAAATAAATATCAAAAATATAAATCTTTGTTTTACTATGGTTGCAAATATCAAAAAATTTCTATATGTGACTCGGCACCAGAGTTAAGTTAGGGTTTCGCTTAGAGGTCCTTTAAGCGGTGGGTCCTGACAGATATGAAAAATAAAACGTCATTATTACAGCGTATACTTAGAATCCGCCAACTCATATACATGTAAAAAAACACTTTAAAATGCACTCTGCTTTTTCCATACTAGGGTCTCCATAAGACCCAGAAGACGTTTTACTGTCCCGTGCCAGTGGGAGTCGCATGTCTACTTATCAGCAAGGACCTGAGGGAAAAAAGGCGCGTGCGCGAGAGGCGGAGTCCCACGACCCTTGCGCGCTCCGGTTGTCTCCGCAGAGGCTGTGGCTCCGGCCTGGGGCAGCCATGGGGAAGGTGAACGTGGCCAAGTTGCGGTACATGAGCCGGGATGACTTCAGGGTCCTGACCGCGGTAAGGCACTCGCGGATCACCCCTTCCCCTGCCCGTCCCGGCCGTGCGTCCTGTTCCCGGAAGTTTCCCGGGAGCGGAGCGTGCTCTGGGCCCTGGAACGCGGCCGAGGTTGGGACTGGGGAAGAGAAGACCAGAGAGCAGAATTTTTCAAAAGCTTTTGTTCGGAAGCCTTGATCGTCTCCCAAGCGAGGACGGCAGAGTCCCCTCTTCTGATTGTGTCCTTCCTTTCTGCTCTCCCGGCGCGGTGGCCGCACGCATCTCCGCGGCCCGGGAAGTCATTCTGACCCCGGACTTCCGACCAGCAGAGAAGAGCTCAAGGCTCCTGAGAATTCATAGCCTTGAGCTCCCCACGCACAGACTCGGGCTCACGGCCTCCTTTCAGATCCATTCAATCCACACATTTGTCGGGTTTTTAGTACACTATTAGGGAATTCATCGGGGCACAGACAAGACAAGGGAGACTGGTCACCAAGTAAACGAATGAGTAAATAACAAGGATAACATCAGACAGTACGTCCTGTGAACAGGATAAAGGGGTAGGAGCCTTTGCTAGGGGCGCGGGAGAACGAGTGCTGTTGTGTAGCTGGAGAAGACCTGCTGCTGCGTGCAAGAGTCTCATCTGTTTACTGGTGTAACCAAACTTTTTCAAGAAGTTCCTGGGGCTCATTGGGTACTGAATGAATGCTTGCTAAGTAAAGAAAAGAGAGGAAGGATAGCAGGAGCTGAAGGAGAAGTAGCTGGAGGCAGAGGAAACCCAGGAGTAAGTGAGACGGCTCTGAGGCGGAAACAGTTTTTAAGGAATGGAAAGGCCAGTGTGGCTGGAACGTAATGGGCAAGAGGCTCAGTGGTTGGGGGTGTAACTGGAAAGGCTGAGGGGCTAATCAGGCTTACTAAAGAATTTGGGATATATTCTAAGTGTAGGGAAGCCACTGAATGTTTTCAAGCAGGGAAATTAAATTAAAAAACTTTTTATGGTCTTAGTTTCTGGCACAGAAAGCAACACATAGATTGGGCATTTGCAGAATAAAACAATACATTTATTTTAAGAGCTGTTACTAAACTCTCAAATGCAAATTCAGAATGAAATTTGGAAGACGCTTTTCTTTTTCCTCCAATAGATTCAATTCAGCTGGACTTTCTCTACCTACTATCACTTCTCTCTCTCTCTCTCTCTCTCTAATTGATTTCAGAGAGGAAGGGAGAGGGAGAGAGACAGAAACATCAATTATGAGAGAGAGTCATTGATCGGCTGTCTCCTGCTTGCCCTACACTGGGGATTGAACCTGCAACCCAGGCATGTGCCCTCACCAGGAATTGAACCGTGACCTCCTGGTTCATAGGTCAATGCTCAACCACTGAGCCATACTGGTCGGGCCCTACTGTCACTTTCTTCTCTACCTCAGCACATTCACTTATTCCCCTAAGGGAGTCAAGAGAAAGAATGTTAGAGGCTGGGAGAGATAGAACAAAGCATGGAAGATGAGTTAAGTGTAAAGTGTGAGGTTTTTGTTGGGGCATCAAAAGGATGCTAGATTTATCTTCTAAAACTTTGTCTCTGCAATATTTAAGTTCTTTTTTGAAGCTCATTAAGGAATGACCTCATTAAATATCATATTTCAGTCTCAGTTGTCTCTGACCAACATTGGTATTAGTGGCACCTCTCGGTCTTCCTTGGCACATCCTCTATCGATAATCATGCTTTCACTGGCTGCCCTTAACCTTTCAATGTAAACTTCCCCCAAAATTCTGCCCCTCAATGCTCCCTTTTCTGCCATTATCTCTTGCTTGATGAGCTCATCTACTTCATGGCTTCATCTCTTACCTTTATCAAATAATTGACAGTTTTTTCCCTCTAATTATGACTTCATTCCTGATTATAGATCTGCTTTTCTAATTTTCCTTAAACATCTTTATTTGAAGGACCTTCCAACACCTCAAACTCATTGTCAACTTTGTCAATCCCCTCTTTTCCCAAGCTCCATTAAATAATTATTACCATTATAATTTTAAAACCTGCTCTTCATCTTCACTTCAGCTTTAATTCATCTCCTTACTTTCCCACTTCCAATGCCAATTCCATATTGCTTTCAAAGATCTTTAGTTCTTTCCTTCTATTACCACTACCTCTTCCCTGTTAATGGCTTCTATTTCCTACGGCTTAGACTGTCATCTTAATTCTCCAATATACCACCTCCAGTGTTTGCTTTCTCTCACCACTTTTCATAGTTCTGCTAGATCAACGGTTCTCAACCTGTGGGCCGCGACCCCTTTGGGGATCGAACAACCCTTTCACAGGGGTCGCCTAAGACCATCGGAAAACACATATAATTACATATTGTTTTTGTGATTAATCACTACGCTTTAATTATGTTCAATTTGTAACAATGAAAATACATCCTGCATATCAGATATTTACATTACGATTCATAACAGTAGCAAAATTACAGTTATGAAGTAGCAATGAAATAATTTTATGGTTGGGAGTCACCACAACATGAGGAACTGTATTAAAGGGTCGCAGCATTAGGAAGGTTGAGAACCACTGTGCTAGATTAATGTTCTTAAAACAACCCTTCATATATCTGCCTTGCCTAAACATCTTCAAGAGTTTCCTACTTTCCTCTGTATAAAATCTAAAACTCCTTTTCTGTATTCACGGCCTTCCATATCTTACTCCAAAGCATTTTCCAGCCTTTCCATGAACTCTACATGCCATCCCATCTGAGCTACCACTGCAATAGCTGTTCCTGTGCTTTGTGTTTTCTTGCCTATGTGCCATATCCAAATCTTTTATTGTCTTTTCCTGGTATTCCCTTGTCTGCTTTTTCTATAATCCTGTATCTCAAAGTCTCAAGTGCTGCTACTTTTTGAAGCTGATCCCTCAGCTAAAAGTATTCTTATTCGGCCCTGAGCTACCTCCTTTTTTACCTTCTAATAGAATTAGACGTGCACATTCTTATTTCCACAGGTAGATAATATATTTTCCAGGGGTGGAGAGTATTTTTATATATTTTTTAATCTTTTACAATACTACATATGATACTTTCTCATTAATTCTTTCTTAATAAATATCTAGAATATCTGTAATTTTTAAAGACAAATATTTGGATGTCAAATATTTTAGTATTTACCACATGTCAGTAACTGTGTTAAGCACTCACATTCTTTTCTCTTAAAGTACATATCATTTAGTAGAGAGGTGGAATATGAATATCAGTGATTATATATCAAATCGTGATTTAACATATATCCAGAGAACATAGTAATTATGTCTCAGAATCGGATGGGGAACTGCATGGTCAGAGAAGTTTGAAGGAGAAGTTAATTTCTTAGCAAAGTTTGATAGCAGCTCTGTGTTGATTATGTTTACATAATAATTCCTTTAATTTCAGGTTGAAATGGGCATGAAGAATCATGAAATAGTTCCCTGCAGTTTGGTTGCTTCGATAGCCAGCCTTAAACATGGTGGTTGTAATAAAGTTTTAAGAGAATTAGTGAAACATAAACTCATAGCTTGGGAGCGAACCAAAAGTAAGTATTTGAGGCACCATTTGTGATTTTTCATTGTAACTGGCTTCCACCAGAGCAAGCCTTCCAGGACACAGGAAGTGGAAGTTGCCAAACCGAAACTTCCACAGTATACTTTTGTGGTCTATTGGTTAGAGCAATCAGAGGGCCCACCCACATCCAAGAGGGTGGAAAAATAGTCTGTACCTCCTGGCAGAGGATTAGCAATTCCAGTCACATAAGAGCAAGCAGGATATAGATATTGACACTGCCATCTTTGGAAAATACCCTCTGCCACAAGATTCTGTAGAACATTACTTCTTAACACTATTTGTGGTGAGGGATGAGTTTCTATTTTTTAGCCTATCGTGGATCTATACTTTCATAAAATAACACTAAAAAAGTCATTACTAGAAAAATGAAACTGATAAAATGTAGGTACAAATTCCTTATTAGAGTTGAAGACATAAAATAATTTGGTCAAATTGATATAAAATTGTTTAACCACTTCATTTCAGTTTCTGTATCTTGTCACAGACTAGTAACATAGACTGGTGTCAGTCTGTGGTCACACTTTGAGTAACACAACTCTAGAGAAGGAACACAAATTATAGGAAGAAATACTAAACTTGTAAAACTGGATAGCTAATCTTTTCCAGCTAAGATTTCCCATGTTTAAATTCTCATGACTTGAACGGATGTGACTTAGTGGTACAATGTAACTAAAATATGGTCTTTCTCATTTGCTTTTCTCTAGCTGTCCAGGGCTATCGGTTGACAAACGCAGGCTATGACTACCTAGCTTTGAAAACACTTTCTTCTAGACAGGTAGTTGAATCTGTTGGAAACCAGATGGGTGTTGGCAAAGAATCAGGTAAGTGCTAATGGTACTATTGAATGCATTTTCATTACCCTGAGTATAGTGGATCATTACTTTGTCATAAGTATTGAAAATTAAGTATACCAAGAATGAGTTTTCCTCTAATAGTTGAAATCTTTGGCAAATATTAATCTGTTAAATTGGATGTTTGTAATAGCTAAAATATATAATAACATAAGGAAGTACTAGAAGACTGAATATCTAAAAACCACAAACTTTTTCTTCACAGCAATATGATCATTAAGGCAAAGTTGGGTATGAATATTATTCATTGAAGCAATTGTAGAAATGAACTTATTTTTGAACAGGAAAATATTATTATTAAGTCACTTCTTGTACATATAGGACACTAAGGAACAATTAGATGTTTTCCCACTAAATTGAGTTGAGCATTGATCTCCTTTAGAAATGATATCCTTGGATGAGGACACATTTGTAATACCTTAACTAATAAAAAAAATGTGGAAAAAAAAAGAAAGAAAAAGAAAAAAAAAACAAAAAAAAAGAAATGATATCCTTTGACACATTGCATCCCTGTTTGTTTGGTTGTAGTAGATATCAAATACATGTCATCATATCATTTTGGATTGTAATTAAATAAAGAAAAATTTGCTGGCTGGTAAGTATTTCTGGTATTTAGGAAAGATAAAATTTGATACCTATAAAATCAGACAAAGTTAGAAATTTGAATTGCTTCAACTTTTTAGCATAAATAATAATGTGTTTTTTTTTTAAATCTTGGCTTTAGATATTTATATTGTTGCAAATGAAGAAGGCCAGCAATTTGCATTAAAGCTTCACAGACTGGGAAGAACCTCCTTTCGAAATCTGAAAAACAAGCGTGATTACCATAAACACAGGCATAACATGTCTTGGCTTTATTTATCTCGTCTCTCTGCCATGAAAGAATTTGCCTATATGAAGGTATTTTTTAAATAATTGTTCATTTTTTAACCAAATAATACCTGAAGCTGAAAAGCTATAGTGACAAGCATCAGTCTGCTGCCCCTATATCTAGCTCCCTACCTCCAGTCCCAATCCTTACAGTCACTTTTAACTCTTACTGATTCGTTTCTGCTGTTTCTCTGGTGATTTCCTAGGTGTTTTTCTAGGTGAAGGTTTCAATTGTTATAAATGTATAAAGGCAACATATAATTGACAATATTAACATGATAGAGTAAGGTAAAATACATTTATGATGTGATAGTCTCACAAGGTGTTATGTGTGAATGTTTATTTAAACTGTACGTATGTCTATATTTGATAACATATCTTCAGTAATATTTAAATTAAACAGAAAATAACATTACATTTTTTTATTACTCAGTGGGATTTATTTGCTATAACATCTTCATTTTTAAAAAAATTAAATTACTAAAAGTCATCTAATGGATGACCACTATTTCCTGGAAGTTTCAGTTCGGTGTTAGTAGGTTATTTTAATTCATGTGCTTTAATGTTTAGTGATCATGAGGGAAAATTCTCAACACAGTATAAATGATACTGATACCATACATGTTATATATTTCTTGTCTTATACTAATGGTTTAATATCCTGCGTTGGTCAATAAGTAAGTAGGCATTTTGGTAGGAATCATTACATAATTTCCCAAAACTATATTAAGTATATTCTCAAGGTGTGTACATGAAGATACAGCAACAAAACTTGATTGTGTTTAAACATGTTCTTAAATACATTAATATTTTCCTAACAGAATAAGATAAAATTGAGCTATAGCTTAAGGGTTAAGCTGCGGTCTTGGGCTATGACAATAGTTAACATTACTATATGCTATTGAGCTGCCAGGGAGTGCTCAAAATCACTTGCTTTGAAGAAAAAATTTTTTTAAGCCAAGCAACCAATTTAAGTATATATTGAGTTTCAGCTGTGTGCCTGTCACTCTATTAAGTACTAGGGTAGGATGGGGTATCAGGCTAGATACCGAAAGAATAACCAATGCAGTCTGTCTTAAAGTTCGGAAGATAACATGAACACACATAAAGCAAAGAACAATTTAAAAATCAAATTATATGTGTTTAGAGAAGGAGGTTTCATAAAGTGAGTGGGAATTGGGTAAAGTTAAGCATGCATATGATTTGGCGGTAAAGAGAAGACAGTAAATCAGTACGTTTTGCAAAGGAACCACTTTGGGTGAAGACAGCAATATGGGTGTAAGCTCTGTGTGTGTAGGTAATAGTCACTGAGGTAACTGTCCTGATTTCACTCCAGAATGCTTATTGGGAAAAGTAGGACTGGTTAAGTGGATTAAAGAGATTTTTGAAAACTAGAAAAAGTTGTTCAGACTAAAATCAGTATTTATAGCCATTGCAGGTTTTTATATTTATTTTTAATTTGTTGAGGTGACATTGTCAACAAAAATCATAGATTTCAGGTATACAACTCCACAATACATTATCTGTACTGTGTATTCACCACCCCAAGTCAAGTAGCCATTGTAGATTTTAAAAACTGAGCATTTGACACAAGCATCTTAGTTTCCTATTGGTACACAGAATAAAGGTTGGGTATGGTGACAAGAGCTAGAACCATTGGAGTAATTGGGTATCAAGGACAAAAGCCTACTTTGAAATGGTAGCATTTCAAATGGCAGAGGTCATAAATCTAACATTTTGAAGAAAGTAATAACAGGACTTTGTAATTAAAGGATAAAAAAAGTTAAGCATAGGAGGAAAGATGGATCTGTGGATGATCTGAAGTAACTTTCTTTGTTTTGTTAATCCTCATCCAAGTATAGTTTTTCCATTGATTTTTTTCAGAGAGTAGAACGGAGGGAGGGAGGAGGAGGAGAGAGAAAAACATTGATGTGAGAGAGACACTTCAATTGGCTGCCTCCAGCATGCGCCCCAACTGGAGCCGGGGATCGAGCCTGCAACCCATGTACTGCTGGCGACCCTTCAGTGCAAGGGCGGATGCTCTAATCACTGAGCACACCAGCCAGGGCTGAAGTAACATTTGACTCCGACTACTACAATGTGTATATATTAGATTTATATAATATTTGGTCTGAAGGAAAGGTCAGTGCTCTATAAACTAAAATGCCTAATCTATTGGAATATTTCATTTCCTAACGTGTCACAAGACAGAGTCCTTCCTAAGTCACAGTATATTTTTATTTGATTTTTTTAAGCGTGTTCCAATAAATGGCAGAAAACAAAAGTGTACAGGATATATCCTAAAGGCAGAGATTTTTTTCACACTCACTTTTGTAGTCCTAGCACAGTGTAAAATATTTAGTAAATGTTCAATAAATGAGTATTTGAAAATGTGAATTAAGTAAACTGGCTTAATTTTTTTTTATGTACAGCTCATTCTGTGCTGTGAATAAGTCATATACAAATAATCATGTGTTGTGTTAACTGTAATTTTGTAAAGGCTTGGATTTTTTTTCTGGTTGTGAGCAGGTATATTTCTTTCATTGTTCCTTAAAAATTATTGACCTCTCCATTAGTTTATACTGTTTGCTATGTTTTAGGCATTGTATGAGAGGAAATTTCCAGTTCCAAAGCCAATTGATTATAATCGCCATGCAGTGGTCATGGAACTCATAAATGGCTATCCTCTGTAAGTATATATTATTATTATTATTATTATTATTATTATTATTGAAACTGTGGGTCATAACAAATGTAAGGTTTAGTTTTTAAAAGTAAAATCTTTTTAAAACTAAATGGAATATTATTTCTGGGAGGTTAGAAATTAACATATTATCAGTAGACTCAGAGGTAAATTGAAAATGCAGTTTCATTAACTATGTATTTTGTTATCTCTATGATTCATTCAACAAATATTTATTACCAATCTAGTATGTGCCAAGCACTGTTCCAGGGTCAGCAGTAAACCAAATCTCTGCCCTCGCAGAGCTTACATTCTGATGGAAGGAGAATATGTAGTAAATAGCTAAATAAGAAAATATAGGGTGGGGCAAAATAGGTTTACAGTTGTTCATATGGAAAATAAATAATAAATAATAATACAAGACTAAACTCTGTGCCCTGGCTGGTGTGGCTCAGTTGATTGAGCATCATCCCATGCACTAAGGGGTCTTAGGTTCAATTTCCAGTCAGTGCACATGCTCAGGTTTCAAGCTCCATCCCCAATAGGGGGCATGCAAGAGGCAGCTGACCTATGTTTCTCTCTCCCTCTCCTTTCCTCTTTCTAAAATCAATTTAAAAAAATTGAAAGAAAAAGAATAAACTGTTTTGGGTACTCACAACTGTAAACCTACTTTTGCTCCATATGTATATATCAGATGGTAGTAAATGCTATGGGTAAAAATAAAGCAGGGTAAGGGAACAAGAAGGACTGAGATGGGTAAAGGAGGCCGCTGTTTTACATGGGGTGGTCAGGGAAAGTCTCACTGATAAGAATCCTGAATAAAATGAGGGGAAACCATGAGGATACCTAAGAAGATTCCAGCCAGAGGGGACAGCAAGTGCATAATCCATGGGGTGGGGGTATTCCCAGAATTTTAGGGAACAGTGAGGATGATGTCACTGTGGCTGGAACTGAATGAGTAAAGGAGAAATTGTAAGTGATAATATCCTAAAGACAGCAGGGGATCACTTGATCTTAGCCAAAAGGCCGAGAAGCGATGACAGCAGGGGATCAGATCACTAGAATTTGTAGGTCATTTCAAGGCCTTTTAATTTTTTTATTGAAATATATTTGACATATGATAAAAATTATGGTATGTTGACTTGATACTTTTATATATTGTAATATGATTGCCATTGTAGTGATATTTAGCACAAGGACTTTAATTTTGATTGAGATAAGAAGCCATAGGACAGTTTTGAACTGAGAATAGATATGACCTAACTAATGTGTTAATAGGACCGCTGGCTGCTCTATTGAGACTAGACTGAAAGGAGATTAAGGACAGATTAAGACGACAATTGTAATCACCCAGTCAAGAGACAGGTAGTTTAGATCAGTTATAGATGTCAAGGTGAAGAAAAGTGGTCAGATTTTGGAGATGTTTTCCAGGAAGAGCCAACATGACTTATTTAGGATTGGATATTGATATGAAGGAAGGTGCAAGTCAAAGGTAATAACTGGGTTTTGGACCTGAATGATGATGTAATTGAGATAAAGCTGACATTTATAGATGAGCTGGAAAACCTAAAGAACAGTGTGAAGTTAGAGGATGGGGCAGACTCAGAGTTATAGTTTGGGATATAGTAAGTTTGAGATACATAATAGTTCAGAGGAGAAATCTAGATTGAAGTCAGTATTTATGGTGTTTAATGCCATGAGCCTGAATGAGATCACCAGGAGTGATTTTAAGTAAGAAATAGGTAAAATAAGAGGCTCTAGGATTAACCTTTGAGGAACTCCAAAATTTAAAGGTCAGGGGGGAAAAAAGAATTAGCAGAAAAGACTAAGAAGAAATGATTAGTGTAGAAAGAGGACAAAGGGCAACCCAAAGAGTTGGAATACCAGGAGTCAAGTGAAGGCAGTGTTTCAAAGAGGGGGAAGAAGTTAACGGGAAAACCAGAAAGGATGAAGACTGAAAATTGACCATTGGATGTAGCAACATAGAAGTCATTGGTAGTCTTGACAAGGACTATTTTATTGGAACAAAGTGGATGAAGAAATGGTTTGTTAGAGTTGGGGGAAAGCACATGTAGAGGAGTTTGGCTGTAAAGAAGATCAAAGAAAGGATGTGACAATGAAAAGACAATACAGAATCGATGCAGGGTGTGGCTTATTTTTTTTTAATAATAGATGGACGCTGTTGTGTCTAAATGCTGATGGTAATGAAAAGAAAACTTCTAGGGAGACAAATGGAAATAATGTATACACACACTTTCATTAAAATCATAAATGAGTACAAATAACTTATTTTATACTTAAAATATTTTCAGATGTCAGATACACCATGTTGAAGATCCTGCATCAGTATATGATGAAGCCATGGAACTAATTGTTAAACTTGCAAATCATGGATTGATTCATGGAGATTTCAATGAATTCAATCTCATTTTGGATAAAGATGACCACATCACCATGATTGATTTTCCACAAATGGTTTCAACTTCTCATCCCAATGCTGAATGGTATATGCTGAAATTGATTGTGAATGTGGGTGTGCTTATCTGTGATGCAGTCATTTTTTATTCATAATTTCCAACTTTGTAATACTGTCATTTGGGTCAATAACTATTTGGAAGTGGCTGATGTCAGTGTCTAAAATTCTGGGTTTTTTAATATTAAATGATATCAAACTACTAAGATATTTCCCCTGAAAGAATCTTATTCCTCATTATTTTAAAGGGGAATGCACTTTGATCCAGTTTTTAAAACCTGCTCATTAGCTTAAGTTGTGTATTAAACATCTGAAGAAACTGCCTGCCTTTATAAACCATTAAAACAATTTGAATTACTCTTATAATCTGACAGACTTTCAAAAGTCAAATGAACCCTTTATTCAAACCAACATTTAGGTGGAAGCCCAGTTTTTAAAACAAACAAAAGTAGGGACATGGAAGGAACCCCATCTTCTCTGCCTTTCTTTCCCCTCTTCTTCTCTATGGTTGCTTCCAAGAGGGCTTCACCAAGCATAACTTAATAATCGTGATGGCCTTAATAAAAGTTATGGATTTGGATTGGACTCAGTTGCCAAACCAATAATATCTCTCATGTCATTTTTAGCTTTTGTTTTATTATTAGAAAATAATTCCCATAAAACCTCATCCCTGACACAGAGCAGAAACACTTTGTATACCATGGTAATTTTATTCCTCACATTGCTTAACCATTTAAACCAGCCAAATTGTGAAATATGACAATATTTTTCTTTATTTGTATTCCTTAATGCAGTGGAGCATAATTCAATTAAGGGTATTTTTTTCTCCTCTCCTTCCAAGTTATAATGTGAGAAGCTTCCCCTTTTCCCCAAAGATAACTGTTATCACTTATGTAATATGAGCAAAGTTTGAGCTTAAACCAGTTTGTGCTCAGTGAAGCTCTTCTTCCTCCTGATTTTTATTAGAAAATATCTACACTTACTCTAGAGAAAGGTCATTTAAAAATAAACTTAAAGAGTATTCCCAACAAAGGTGGTTAATATATCTTTGGATAATGACAAATTACCATTTTATTAAAGTGGTGCAGCATAGTCACACAGTAAAGGAACATCTAGGAACCCACAGAATTAGAGACAGAAATATAACAGATTATGACATTCCAAGTTAAGGGTGCATTATTCTTGAATACATTGTGATTTAATTTGAATTTTTATGGGCAACTAATTGGGAGAAGGAGTTCTGTTAAGCACAAAATATCAACTTAAAAATTAACTTGCCATATTCAGTCAAACATTTAATTAACTCACCCCTAATGCCTTGGCAGGGCCAGACCAAATGATTTTGTGAGCCTTGTATGGCCCTCAGACTGGACGTTCCTTCCCCACCCCTGCAGAGGATACCTGCTGCTCCCAAATTACAGGCCCATAGTCTTCTTCTCTGATATATATATATATATATATATATATATATATTCATCCTATTGCATTATAGGAAAACCTCATGTTGCATTATGGGAAAATCTTGAGTTTTCTAACCATAATGCTATATGCCTTTAACAGCTTATATTTCTTCTTAGTTCCTCTGCTTTTACTTTTAGTACTTGAAACTTTCAAAGATTTTTTTTTCTTTTTTCTTTTAAGTAACATCCTTTTTCATGGTAAGGAGTAGAAGTGTCATAACAACAAATACTAAGGATATTGTCATTGACTAATAAGGAAAAAATGAAAACCTGTATAAAAATTGATTCTTTATTTTGCAGGTATTTTGACAGAGATGTTAAATGCATTAGAGATTTCTTCATGAAACGTTTCAGCTATGAAAGTGAGCTTTATCCGACCTTTAGTGATATCAGGTTTGTACTTTGCATTGCTGAAAACTAGAACTCTGTTAAATACCTGATTTATTTAGTTTTAAAAGTTAATAGTCTCATCTAAAAGATGTTAAGATAGTGAGTGAGCTTTGACATATTGTAACCATTGTTGAGTATCAACTGTGTGGTATATAAATGAAACTTAAAATCTAGAAAATACCTGGTTTTTATCCATCAAGACAATATTACTGAATTTGGGGAAAGAACACACCTAGTTGCTTATAAATTCAAGAACGTTTATTCATTGTAGGAATGTTATGTGAATAATCCATTTGTAAGGGATCAAGCCAAGTGTTTATCAGAATTTGTGTTTTTCCTTTACTCAGAACTGGAGCCATCTGTAATTGATTCATGGAACCTAATTATAAATACGTTCTGAAAGCCAAATCTTCTCATTTATTTTACACTCTTGGTTAAAATACTGTTTTCTAGTTTGGGATGGTTGACATAACTTAAAAGAAGAAATCTTTAGTCCCTGTTGAAAGTTAGTTTATTAAATCAGTAAAAACCAACAAGTTTCTTTGATCTTTCTATTAATATCTATTACTTTTCACAGTCATATTTTATTTGTAAATAACAGCCAGCATATATTTTTTATATTTGTATACTTAAGTAACTTAAGTATTACATTTAGGGCAAAGGAAAATATTTAAAATACATAAATAAACTCACTTAACAATTACAATTTTTTTCAGAGTAATAAATATTTATCTATATCAAGTAGATTTCACCTGAATGCTTGACATTTCTTTTCCTAGGAGGGAGGACTCTCTTGATGTAGAGGTTTCTGCCAGCGGCTACACAAAGGAAATGCAGGCAGATGATGAACTCCTTCATCCAGTAGGTCCAGATGATATTGAAACAGAAGAAGGATCTGAATTTTCATTTTCTGATGAAGAGGTATCAGAAAAAGCAAAGGTTTATAGATCAGAAAATCAAAGTGAACGAAACTCTGTCAATGAATCAGTTGACTGCTGTGGCCGATTGTCTGGAGACCTTGAACAAATAAAGGAAGATGATGTGTCAGAGGAAAGTGCTGATGCACACAATTTTGACATGACTGAATTCAATCAAGCTTTAGAAGAAATAAAAGGGCAGGTTGTTGAAAACAATTCTGTAACTCATTTTTCTGTGGAGAAAAACAGCACTGAAAATGATACCAGGCAAGATGGCAAGAGAGGTCATGGAGGAAGCCCCACGGGCTCTGAAGAGTATGAAGATGAATGCCCTCATCTGATCGCCTTGTCATCATTAAACAAAGAATTCAGCCCTTTCAGGTATAGATTTCTGTTGATTGATTTTTTTTTACTTTAATCTGGAGACCTGTACTTTCTTCGATTCTGGTAACTGAGTATTTTTTCAAATAACGTGGCAGGATTGTATTCTGAGCTGGCTTTTATGTATAAAATGAAAGCAGATAACCCTTTTGTTAAAATTCCAATTAGCCTCTACAATCGACCTGATGCTAGACAGCATATTGATTCAATTTTAAGCAGTCTATACAAACTGATTACTTTCAAAGAATTAATACAGATCTCATTCAGTTGATCATGTTTTAAATGGATAAGTTATTTGAATCTATCCTATCTAATAATAGACAAACATGGTAATTGACCGTACCTTCGCTACACCTCCCATTGGCTAATCAGCGAGATATGCAAATTAACTGCCAACAAAGATGGTGGTTAATTTGCATGCATAGGCGTGAAGCGGCAGAGCAAAGGCTTGAAGGCAGCTCCGGCCAGAGCCGCGAAGGCTTGAAGGCGGCTCCGGCTAGAGCGAAGGCCTGGGTCCCGGGTGCCGGAGGAAGACCGGTGCCGGTAGCCAGGGGAAGGGAAGGCCTATTGCACAAATATTTTTGTGCAACAGGTCTCTAGTATATATATAAAATCCCAAGCGACCGTTAGGACTTGTCGACCAGTCACTATGACGCACACTGACCACCAGGGGGCAGATGCTCAATGCAGGAACTTCCCCCTGGTAGTCAGTGCACTCCCACAGCCAACCTGTCACAGCTAGCCAACCTCCTGTGGTTCCTCCCCCGGCCAGCAGGCCCTGATTGGCTCCAATAGCCAGCCAGGCCTAGGGACCCCATCTGTGCACAAATTCGTGCACCAAGCCTCTAGTATTTTCATAGTTATATATCTAATATTTGCTCTCTTTATAATGAAATACAGTGAATTTTCTCTGGTATTTTGAACCTTCTTCTGTTCTTATTTGTTCATGTAAAACAATGTTATAACGTTATTATGTTCTTTTTCTTTCGAGAACTTTTTTCCTTGCAAATATTAATCAGTCTCAGCATAGATTAGCAAATGATCTAAAATTTAATTTTTAGATTTGGGATAGTTTATCCAGAATCAAATAACTAGTTTAATGAAATATAGTTTTATTTATTTCAAAATAGTAATATGACAATTAAAATTAAATTAGTACATTTATTAGGCATTTCTCAATACATGTTCTGGCTTACATTCTAAGGCTGCCTTTATTGTTAGTCTCATTATGAAGCAAAATAAAGAATATTGTTTTTTTTTCTATATAACTGTATATTGAGACTTAGGATTATTACCCCTTTCATAATAAACATGTAAAACTTAATATTAAGGCTGCAGGGGTCCAGGATTTATAGTAATAGAAGAAAATCTACATAGCTTAAATAGTCTTGTAAGCACAGAATAATTTGTTCTTACTCTCTAAACACATGTTGGGCAAAATTTTTATTCAAATTAAAAGTATAAGGTGTTTCTGAAAAATATTGACTGTTAAGAATTAATATCATCTGAGTTTCTTATACATTAAAACTTTGAACAATGCATAAAACAAATTAGACAGTTCCTACTGGCATCATTGCAGTTTTGTCAAGGAACTATTCCAAGGATTTAGATTGTAAGAGTCATATTTGTGTATAGTTCAATGAAAGGAAAGGGGAAAAAACATAAATTGTGACTGAGTGATAATAAATTTTGATGGCCAAAATAGTCTACCATTTTGAAATTTTGGTAGTGACTATCAGAATGCTGAAAAATGGAAATTGTTAATATATTTGCCTGAGTTGTGGGTAGTTTTACCTTCACAGAAATGTTAAATATAATGGTATTTCTGAGGAATTTTATGTCTTTAAGTTTTATCATCATGTATGGAATGATATAAATTAATGATATAAATTAATCTAATCTAATAATAAACAAAGATTGAAATTGACCATACCTTCGCTACACCTCCCATTGGCTAATCAGCGAGATATGCAAATTAACTGCCAACAAAGATGGTGGCTAATTTGCATACTGCAGGCAGATCCACTGTGCCGCCCCAGCGCGAGATCCGGGCCTGCTGTGTCTTGGGTGGGGTGGACGGGGCGGGCAGGGCGAGTGGCAGCATGATCCGTGAGAGGGCACAGATTGGGCTGAGGGACCCCCCCCCCTTCCCTGCCAGTGCACAAATTTTTGTGCACGGGCCTTCTAGTATATTTATAATTAATTTATAGTTAACTATAAAAATTAACTAGTTGAATTGTGCTGTTTTAATTTTAGAGATGAAGAAAACATGGAAGATATTAATCGATATAGAACAAGAACTCTGAGTGTTACTTCTGTGGGCAGTGTTTTAAGCTGTTCAACAATTCCTCCGGTAACCATTCCCTCAACGTTTACAAGTGTTTATTAGGTCACTACTATAGTCAGATTGCATGTGAAGGTTACATGCTGTTCAAGACAGTTTCAGCATTTGGGCCTCACATGTTAATAGTATAAAATTATAACAAGTACAAATTTAGTAATATAGGAATGATCAAAGCTTTCAGGAAAAGGGCAGCATGTACGTTAGCTTGAATTTGAAGGATAAGATCATAGAAATTTAAATCAAGGGGGACTTGGCAGTCATTGGCAGCCTGTGTCCTAAGTAATAAGAAATCATTTGAATTTATGGTCATTCACTATGAGAAAGCATTCAGCATCTCCCAAAAACTGTATGTAGACTTTTCCATGCGTAACTGCTGCTATCAGGTCATTTCAGCGGTTCTCAACCTGTGGGTCGTGACCCCTTTGGCGGTCGAACGACCCTTTCACAGGGGTCGCCTAAGACCATCCTGCATGTCAGATATTTACATTATGATTCATAACAGTAGCAACATTACAGTTATGAAGTAGTAACAAAAATAATTTTATGGTTGGGTCACAACATGAGGAACTGTATTTAAAGGGCCAGAAGGTTGAGAACCACTGGGTCATTTCGATACCGGAAGTTATGAAGGAACTATTTTTGATATATTTTTACCAGTAATGAATGCTTTCAAACATAATTTTGTGCCGCAAAGACATGCCTCTAGAAAGCAGAGGAACAAGTAGTTTTTATCTTTGTTTTGATTATTTTGGTTTGAGGGTTTTTTTTCTTTCTTTCTTTAAGTTTTCCTGATGGACACTAGGTGGCACTATAGTAATTTTTTTCAAAGAATTGTGACTACTATAATATGTATTTTTGTTAGGAATGTAATTTATTTCATAACAGTTTTGGTTTTTATTGCTGATTTGTATAATACTGTTAGTATTTGGAATTTTAAAAATACATGCTTTTAACAGAAATTTGAAAAATATTAGCACTTTTACTGAATGTTTACTTTCTATCAAAATGGTTAATTATCAGTGATACTTATTATTGAAATCTTTCCAGGAATTGGTGAAACAGAAGGTGAAACGTCAGTTGACAAAACAGCAAAAATCAGCTGTCAGACGTCGATTGCAGAAAGGAGAAGCAAATATATTCACCAAGCAACGGAGAGAAAATATGCAAAATATTAAGTCAAGCTTGGAAGCAGCTAGCTTTTGGGGAGAGTAATATATTTAAGATCTTAAATATTTTTCAAGAATTTACTGTGACCCCTTTCTAAGCCACCTTTAGTCTTATTTGGACCAACGTAGATAAATAAATAAACAGACTCTCTTTCCTGTATAAATTTGACTCGTTCAATACATGTTTTCTAAAGAATAATTATGGTAATACAATTTTCCAAATAATTTTGATGACCGGTACATTTGCTAAAATCTATTTTTCAGAATAATTTTGAATAGCAATATTTGGGTATTTTTTTTTTTAATCTAAATGTAGTTTCTGTTGTTTTTTTTTGTTCTCTACCAAAAATAGGTAGATTTCTTGCTTTCAGATTATAGCTTTAACACTCACTAGTGGAAACAACCTTAGGCAAGCCATATTTCCTTCCCTCTTTCACCATTATCAGTTTTTCTTACTATTAAAATTAGATTTATATGGACCACATGAAGCAATGCACAGAAAATACGCTTTCAGTAAAGTGTGGGTATTAGAATCATAATTTTAATGATGTTTATCTTTCTGAAATGCTGCTTAACTTGATTACATTATAATTAAACCACTGAAAGAATTCACTGCCATCTTTTTTTTATTCTCTAGTATTAAGGATAAGTCAGTAATGCATAATTGTATTTTCTGCTATTAAATTGGTAATGTCATGGGAACAGAAACTTCAAATAATTCCACTACAGCTTTTACAGTTGCCAGTTTTTATGCAGGCCTGAGTAGAAGTAGAAGAGTTAGGGGTATGGGGAGGGGGAAAAAAGGAGACATATGTACTACTATTTGTAATAACTTAAACAATAAAATAAAATTTTATAAAAATGTAAAAAAATTTTTAAAAAGAAGAAGAGTTAGGGGTATGGGGAGCATGGGGAAGTTAAAAGGAAGAGTAAAAATATTCTTTCTAATAGTCTTATCTGGATGGGTCCAAAACATACCATATTTCACTTCAACATTAACAGATGTTTATTGAGTTTAGTCAAGAAAGAAAATACGTGAGACATGGTTTCTCCCTCAAAGACTATAATACAGTGAGACTTGAAGATGGGCGCTTAAGTATACGCATCTGATGGTATTCAAGTCCCTTCAGCATTGCCCAGGAGGCCAGAGGAACATCACCTGCAGCACAAAAGGACCACTAGATGGCAATGTCACTGCACAGTTACCAGACAGGATGTCCTTAAATTATGTGCATCTGTGATTATAAGCTACCAGAAGCAATATCAGCACTTTTTTTTTTTCAAGATTGATCAGGACAGCAGATTTACTTTCACCTTTTCAAAATTAATTTTACTGGCGATTTGCAGAGTAGCAGTGATAAGTTCACTTCAATATAAGTGCAAGAAAATGTCAAATTTCATTTCCTTGAAAAGTTAATTTTGAAAGTACGTAGCTTTGAATTTAAATTTATGTATTTTTTATAATCTGTCTAAAGCATTTTAACAAAATTATATTGACAGCTTAATAGAACCGTACAATATATATTTTGGAATACGTTTTCTCATTCAGAGTGTCAAAGTGAGTTGGGAATAAAACACATGACTTCATCCTGTCAGCTTTACTGAGTTGACTCAGTCAACTTTGGGGTACCTACTACATAAAAAACTTACTACTATTTGAGGGACTTAGAAGACAAAACAGATCTTTCCCTTAATAGCCTAAAATTTTCTGTGGATCACAGTACAAATTAGTCAAATGCACAAATACAAAATTAATCAGGGTTTGAACCAATGACCTTTCGGTGCATAGAACAATACTCAACCAACTGAGTCACACTGGTCAGGGCTGTATCGTGATCCTTAACAAAGTTTTTTTTTACTCCTGGAGTTCCAAATTTAAATCCTAGTTCTACCACTTCTCAAACTTCTGGTACTGTCTGTAGCCTCCTAACCTCACTTTTTGATTTGCAAAGTGACATTTAAAAGTGCCTGTCTTAGGGTTATAAAGATTAAGTGAAATATAACATCAGTAAGAAGTTTAGCACAGAGCCTGATACATAATGTACACTTGCTTATTAGTTGCTAAATGTGCATTATGTATCACATGACTTAAGATTACCAAAAGGGAGATTTCAAAGACATCTTTCCTGTTTTCAAGGTCACTAATATTTCAATTATGATCCTTTTGGTGTTTTGCTTTTTGTTTTTATAGAGAAGAACACATGCTTTGCTTGTAGCCTTGCATCATCTACTGCCCATTTCTGTTAGATAAGCTCTTTTCTTATTGTCTAAAGTTTTACATATGTCTCCTTTTTCCCCAATTGACCCCCTCCCCCATATTAGATAAGCTTTTGCTACAAGACATGTAGTTTATTCTTGTGCTGATTTGTGGTGTTGGTAGCCATTGCTCTGTTCTTTACCGCACAGCTGGCTTTCCCCAGAACCATAAAGATCTTTAGGTACAAACTAGAAGGTTAGTACAGCTGAGGTAATCATTCTTTTAGTTAAGTATGCAGTAAATTTTCTGGGAAAACACACAATTGCCTAATTAAAGAACTCAGCAGATAAACTTGCTGCCCTACAGACTTATCAGCCACTCCCACAGGTTGGAGGGATGAGTTCTTAGGTTGTCAGGAGAGCACTTCCTGAGGTATAGATTTATTTTCTGTCACATTCAATACTCTGGGTGGGCTAAGGCTCATCATTGTTCACCTCGCCTCAGAACATCTTTAGAGAACATCAGATCATGTCTTAGTTTGACCTTGATTTGCTTAATGAAGTACTAGAACCATCTTATGCAACTGTATAAGGCTGGGGATGAGGTAAAGTTCAGAATAGCCATGAGCTAACAGTTGTATAGGGTGTCCCAAAATTCACGCAAGATTTGCAATTCAATTCAATTGCAAATTGCAAATCTTGCGTGAATTTTGGGACACCCTATATAATAACCAGGAGTGTGGGAATAACTCCAAAGCCTACAACACTCGCAAAGACTAATATAGTATATTTTAAAAATTGCAAGTTTTTTAAACCTTAATATTGCAAATAATGATTACATTAAAATTCTATATAACATTTAGAATCAGATTATTGTAGGCTTAATTCTGTAAGTAGAAACATGCCTCATAATACAAATATGTTATTTGGAATGTCACAATATTATTTGCTTCCATTTTTTAAAAGGAACCACTTGAATTTTTTTTTAGAAATCGTTTACTATTGGTAGAAGAGGTTTGGCCTTCATTAAAAGAAAATATATGTTCACACATCAGTTCTCCAAGTGTTTGGTGTTGTATAAAGTGATATCGGGAGGGAGTACACAGATTTTTTAAGGTAAAATTTCTGTTGGCTAAAAGCCCCACTGCTTCTGAAGAGACAGCAATTACACGACAGTACAAGGTAGTACACCACAGAGCCTCCTCTCATTGATCTAGTGCCTAGGAAACTGTAAGGATAAGTGAAAGGCCAGAGTGATTTGGTGAGTTGTCTGGGGGAAGAGGGATTTGGTTAAATAGGAATACTGACAAAGAGAAATGCAGAAAATGCAAAGGACAGAAGTGAATGTAGAATGCTTGTTATGCTGTAGTTGGGAAATGAGTGTTGTGCTACAAGGGACCAAATTAAAGATGATTTTGAAAACATTTTTAAATCTTTAACTTGATGTATCAGGAAAAAGCTATAATCAATTTTGAGCCGTGCAATGATTTGATTTTAAAGGGAGATGGAGTAGAACTAAGGAAACTATCCCTGTCAGACAATGGATTGATGGGAGGGGGTCTAGAGTCTAAAAGGTTTCCCACCCAGTCAGTTTAAAGATTAGGTTAAAACAATCTGGAATATAATCCTATTATATCATTCTGGAGTTATAGAGATTCTTCGCTAACTTGTTTTTATTTTAGAGATGAGAAGATACCTTTGGATATAAAATTACTTGCCCAGAGTCACTAGAGTGAAATAAGGTTGGGAGTGAGTGGGAGGAAAAGATGGAATCGATATGTTCCAGGGAAGTCAATGGTAGGAAAACCAGCAGTCAGGTGCTTTGGATCTTTGGGGCCCCTTCAAAGTCACTCAGACCCACAAACTCCAGGCTGTCGTCCTGGTCCTGAAACAGGGGACAGCCCTCACAACCAGTCCCAGGTTTTGAGTCCTACTCTCCCCAAAGTTTCCTTCCTTTTAGAAAACGAAGTTTGGTTATTTATCCCCCTGCACCCCTATAATAAGCCTTTTTATCTTCTCACAGGCCAAGAAAACCCATCTCAATAAACAGAAGCCCTGAGTGGAACATTGCTGGTTTCTTGTGGGGAGGTGGGAGAAGAGCAGTGCTGGGAGCAGTTCTCTTTCTTTGAGCTCAAGGCTATGGAGGTACCTTGAGAAGATCAGAAAAATATATTATTCTCTAACTTGGTCTTTCTCCAGTTTTCAATATGTGGAAAAATAGGTCTTTCTATGAAGTTTCCTATTCCTCCTTCTTTAAACAAATTTTGAAAAGTCATATTTCTTCTGTGTCAGCAGGATGCATGCTAAGTGCAGTGCTCTGGTGGTGACTACATAGGAAGTAGAATGGAAATTATAGTTTACAGCGTGAAATGGATGGCACAAGGCTTTTATCTTAATGTAAGCATATCCATAAGTGTAGCCTGAATTGAATTAAGAGCCTACCACTGATGCAGTCTTACAGGAAGCTTCATCTAAAATAAATGGAGCTGTGAAATTACTGGCTTACTTGGGCTTAACCTTTCCATCAACTAACCTCAGATTTAAGTCATTTGTTTAAAACCAATAAACATTCTCCCTAGGTTTGTTTTAATCTAATATTAATTTTTTCAGAGTCTAGATTTTCATTTTAATATGCTCATTATTATTGCAAATATTTCAACATCTCATACAATTCATACCCTCAGAAACATGACTTTATCTAAAGAAGGAAAAAGGTAGCTCTGATTAGCTCTTGTAAAACTGAGTGTGTGTCTCATTTCTCAGCATGCCCCCTATTGAAGACGGATCTCATCTCTTTATTTGAGGAGTGGCTCAACGACTCAGCTAGAGTTCAGATACCTCTTTTACGATCAGTCTGATCACTTTATAGCCACAATTTGTATAATATTTTTTCTGAATACCCAACAAAATAAATTGCTGTTCTGGACAGTAGGATCTGGTGGGTGGGTGGGGGTGGTTTGTGAGAAAATGCAGGAAGAGGGAGAGGAAACAATAGTTACATACATTTTTATGAAAGAGAAAATATTGTAAAGGCACTGGCAAAATCCACTCTAAAACAAAAATTTAAACTTTCTTTTTAAAAATACATATAATGCTGAAGTCAACCAGCTATTGTTAAGATAATTAATTTTCACCAAACACATATCTAATGACCCAAAGGCTTAGTATCATCATCTCCAATCTTGTAAATTTGAGCATCCAAATTCTTCCACCTTTAACTGAATTTATCCTGAAAGTGTTAACCTGTATATTAGCTAAGCCTTCCTTAATGATATCTTTGATCTATAAAGTGTTTCTTAAAGAATCAATTTTACTTCTCTTTGGAAAGCAAATACAGTGGCAGACCTGGATAATTGTTTACACAACACAGTCAAGGTGACAGAAACTTATTCAGGATCCCCTTCCACACATAGAAGGCTCAGGTAAAGGAGGGGCTTGCTTTCATGATGCCTTCTGGTTAAGGGTGCTGACTCTGACGCCCTGGCAAGGGAAAAGGGCAGTTCACTCACGGTTTTTATCTGGTGGGAAGAAAAATTATTTCATGAAAGCATTTTATATAGTTTTCTATAAAAAATGAGGAAATGTACATTCTTTAATCTGTAGATAGGATATTGTTAATTTCTAATTATTCATGTTCTTAAATATAGTGAAATATCAATGAACAAATGTCTGAGATTGTTCTTTTATTTATTTTTTTTTCATTTTAAGTTTTTAATGAAAGTTGTATATAATATTACTTTATTCCTGCATCTTCTCAATTGTTTCTTCCTTGTATTTTCCCTTTTCCTTTCCTACTTGGTGAGATTTGGCTTTACGTTCAAGGATCTTTTTGTGGTCTTTGTCCAGCTTTAGTCTAGTGATAACCACCTTGCTGGGGTGAATGCCCACATGAACAGTTGTCCCATTAGCTTTCTCCCGTTACACTCGTTCAATGTACATGACATATTTCTTCCTGTAAACCTGGACTACTTTGCTAATTTGCTGCCCTTTGTAATGTCCTCAAACAACCTGATCCCCGTCATCCTTTCGGATGGGCGTGGACCGAACACTGTACTTCTGTTTCAGCTCTTTGGAAAGAGGAGACGACATGATCTTCCTTCGAATGTGGGAAGGTGCACTGAAATGCCTTTTACGGTTCTTGCTCCAGTCAGAAGTCACAAAGAGGTTGAACTTCATTTTGACCGCTGGCGATCCTACGATGGCCGCCTGAGATTGTTCTTTTATGTTGCCAGTGTTTTTAAATTTGTTTTGTCACCTAATCTGAAGTTGCCTTTCTAACTGACCCTCTATGAGAATACCTTGATTCAAACTTAGGTCCCTTCCCAGTTGAGAGTAAACAAAGTTGATGCTAAGCAGCCATTCATTCCTTCTACTGTCTTTTCCTCGCTGACACTAAACAGTCATTAGTCATTACCTCTGCAAAGTCAGTTTCTCCATGGCCTTTCTTCATCCTCACACTCCACTTGGACCTTCTTTGCCAATCAGCAGTTAGGCCCTTCCAGTTCCCTCCACCCATCTCCCATTGGCATCTGCAGGGAGCTGCTGTCAGTCATTTCCCATTGCTTTTGTAAACTACTTGCTCTCTGTATTAGTTTATTTAACTGCATGAATTCAATTTTTTTTCATTTTGTTTACTTTATCTTAAGTTATTTAGTTTTTAAGAATAAAGGCATTAGTAAGTAATTGAAAAAATTATTTTAGGGAAGATAATCTTCCTAAATCTCATTCATCAGCTCTCCTTCCCTGAGTCACCTGATGCCTTAGAGATGAGTAGTGATAGATTGGCTCAGGCTCAGTGACTGCAGGCATATTCTATGGAGTCTGCATGCCTTATGCTGAAATCTTTGGGATCTGGAGTCTCACAAAACCTCACTGCAGCCTCACCTACTGGCCCCGCTCCTGCTTCACTTAACCTGATCTCTTCTTCCAGGGCGGAGTGGGTTAGCAAGTGGGGAGGCAAGGAGGATGGTGGGAGTTCCTTCCTGTTTTTAACTAAAGATGTTTCTTTGGTGCATTCATTGTTTTCTAACATTCTGGATGTTATTTCAATTAGTGCCCCCTGCCTTCTTATCATTTTGTACCTGAAATGAACTATTCAACAACAAAAATATCATTGCAATGATAAGAATGAATTTTCTTTACCAGCAAAATTAATGTTTCCATAGACTGTTTGTTACATTGTGCACGAAATGGTACAAAACATACCACCTTGATTTCTCATCTCAAAGAGTTCTGTACTTCCTGGAAGCTTGGTGAGTGTGCTATTGCACTGAGCCTTCCCCTTGCACCATGGGATGACAGCTTGATTGCCGAATATGTCAGTTGGGCGCTGTTTCTCATATTTCTGAGTAGTACTCTAACAGGATTTGTAAAAACATCATTTGGTTTTCACTGTAGTCATGTACCCTTGTCTCAATACTTTGATTTTGCTTTTGACACATTCCTACAGATGATTGAGGCTGACATTGAAATCTAACATATGAATTATATGTAGACTCTGTACCAAAATACAGGGTATCCAAAAAAAATGTATACACACTTTAATGGCTGATAGCTCAATTTTGAAAATGAAATGTATTTTAATAAACACTGCCTTGCCCTACCTGGTTTGGCTCAGTGGATAGAGCATTGCCCTGTGGACTGAAGGGTTCCAGGTTCGATTTCAGTCAAGGGCACATGCCCAGGTTGCGGGCTTGATCCCCAGTGGAGACATGCAAGAGGCAGCCAATCAACGATTCTCTCTCATCATTGATGTTTCTATCTCTCTCTCCATCTCCCTTCCTCTCTAAAATCAATAAAAATGTATTTTTAAAAAATAAAATAAATACTGCCTTTATAATTATTCAAAATGTGTGCGTAAATTTTGGGGGGACACCCTATAGACACACTGCCCAGGGATTTCTCAGGTTCTTCCATCAAAGAGAATGATCAGAAACTGCTGAATTTTTCTAGACTGTCTCACAATGGCACTTTAAGATGAGACATCTTTATGGGTAGACAAGGAAGAAAAAGGGTTTCAGAAAACTGCTGAATGAAAGGGCCTCATGAGATCAAAGAAACTATAGTAACAGACTAATGTTGTATAACCTTCCTTCCTAGAATTCTTATTTTCATTTTTTAAAATATAACATTAAAGAACATGATATTTTTATGAGATTATCTTTGCAAAGCTGGTTTTTGGCTCTCTAATTTGCCTTCTTTAGAAAAATCTTGTAGAGGTTGAAGACTGGTTTATTTAATGAATTCTTGCCTTACACTTTAGTTAGCGTTAGTGGTATCTCTGAATCACCCTATAAATTTGTGTCTCTCATATTGATGCATGGATATGCGGCCGACTGGGGGAATAGAAATGATTTGTTTGAAGACTAGTCCAGCTTTTAGGAAATAAATATATGTCTTTCCAGAAAGCTAGAAAACATTTGAGAATATTTGTGCTCATTTGCTATATTAGATCTGAGAGAGAGCATCCAGCTCAACTCCCTAATTTTCTAGATATGGACTCTGAGCCCAGAGAAGTTGAGTGACTTCTTTAAAGTTATTCAGATAACAAAAGTCAAATTCTAGATCTTATATTTCCAAATCTACACTGCACAACCAAATATTTTTATGTAATTGGGATTAAATTTAAGCCCATAAAAAATCCATTTACCAATTGAAATCCCAGCATCAATCATTTCTAATTTTTGTTTTTGTATTATCAGTCTCAGTCCTTTGAGAATTCATATTTTTCATGTTTCCCTAGTGGGAAACTTAAATATTTTGGTTTCCAATTGAATATCACACTGAAAGTACTTACATTCATTTATACTTTGTGTCCAATCAATGTATAACAGTTTGGGGGGTTTTTGTCTACAAAACATCCAATTTCCCTTTAAGTGATAAACTGGTGGCAAAGCTATTGATGATTTTCTATTTGGTACAGCCCATGATAAGTATACTTTGGGACCCTAAATACGTTTCTTAACATCAAGTGCTACTTCTTTCAAGTTTTTTTTTATAATAATAGGTGTGCACTCTGGGGCAGCCTCATGCCTGTTGTGTGTGGCATATACTCGCTGTGGGCATTTGCTAACTGACCGTCATTATAATAATAATTATTATTACAGCCCATTTCTTCGGTTTCCTTTTATTAAGCCCACCACCCTTCTACCAACTAGCTGAAGAAACTGGTCACATGGAAAACATTTTATTTTTATAGACTTTAAAGGACTGGTTGCAGTTAATCATATAATACAACATAATTGTGGAATCTGAAAATTGGAAAGAACACTGGTAAGCAACCTCTTGTGTCTACTCTGGAAAAATATTTTAAATAAAAGTAAAGAAGTCTTCAACAAGTTTTCAACAACTAACGTAGGTTGTAGCCATTAAAATCAGTTCTTTTATATCTGGTCCAAATCCTTATTATCGCACTGGCAGCTCATGACTTATATTTATGTCTCCTGTGGAAAGATGAATGCTGTGAGTGGTATAAACAGAAAAAGAATCTGTTTTCTTAAGATCTTTTAATAACTACCTATATTCTCTTGAACAATATCTTTTTTTTTCTTCTGCAATTTTTCCCCCTTTGGAAATGGCAAAAAATAACATTTTATTAAAAGGAAAATTTGGAACCCATTAAGTTAATGTACTTATGTGAATCTCCTGCAATTTTTAATAGAAGTAATTATTATGAAATGAAAGGAAGTGAATGATATCAGAATTCATTAACGTCAATCTTGGGAATGATTTGCCTTGAAGGATAAATAGGGTAACAAAGTTCCCAGGCAAGCCGAAAGTCAGTCCGTGAGATTTTGTTTGCCACTGCTCATCAGGCTAAAGTGACTATAATTTGGGCCGGGGGATGGGAAGAGTGGGGGAGGGGGACTAAAAACTAGGCTTCCAAATAGATGCTTCTGAATTCAAATAGAGGCATAATCTGGTGCCTGGCTACATTCACAACCTTTATAGCATTTCTTTACCAAATAAGAATTTAGATTATACTGATTCTGAGCTGGAAGCCTTGAGCTGGAATCTCCTTTGTTACTAAGAAAATGTCCTTGAGAAAGAACCTTCTTGCTTCTACATGCCTGAGAACAGCACATTTGAAGATGGGAGACCAAAAGAAATATCCAAGTCAGAAAGCTGCAAGCCATTCAGGCAAAATCTGGTTGGAGAGGAAAGCTGTTCCCACGATTAAGGAGCTTCCCCAGCTAGCCTGTAGGTGGGTGTGTTTAACAGAAGGAAGCAATGGAAACCTGCCTGTCAGCCAGCCTTTAGAGCTAATTAGCTCAGCACACAACAAAGATAAGTGAGCCTGGGAGGAGGGCCCCCTGAGGGGTCTTTAGAGTCTGGGAAATGTCTGATTGGCAGATGTTAAAAGGGATTCTTTAGTAATCCTGTGCATCAATGAGCTGCACAAATTCAGTCCAGGACTCCAAGAATCCAGGCATGAGGACACTGTGCAGCAGGCTCACACAGGCAGACCCAAGATGGACAGAACCTTGGAATCCCTGAGACACATCATTGCCCAAGTCCTGCCTCACAGAGACCCAGCTCTAGTCTTCAAAGACTGTAAGTACTGAAGGGGAAAAGTTGTTTTACTTTTTTTAGAAAATAGTCCTAAACATCTAGTCACATCCTATTTAAATATGATTTCTTCTAAATCTCTGTAGTCGTGTGCTGTGGTCTAGTGATGTTTAACTTGTTCCTGACTTCAGTCAGAAAAATGATTTCATTTCATTTTACCTACAGGGTATTAGTTGCCGGGTTATTTTGTCAGTGATACATCTTGCGAACGGTTTAGAAGTCTCTCTTAAAAATCTAAGGCTCACCTAAGACTTAATGAACTTTTCCAGATGCTTTTGTAAAATAAAGCAGACTGCTACTAAGGTTAAAATTAAAAATAACTTGCATGTGATAATAAAATATATACTTGCTAATCTGTTTAATCTTTAATAACATATATTAGTTATGTTAAATCAAGTATTGTGCTTGTCTGATATTTTTTTGTTGCAAACAAAAGTTAATAAATCACCACTGAGCTCTTAAATTTTGATAACAAATTGTAACACATTAGTTAAAAGGCCAATGAAATTAGTTGTCTTCCCACCTCTGCAACACCCTTCCCTTCTAAAAAATCTAAACAGCTATGGCAAAGTTATTTAAAAATCTTCTTTTAATGATTATGAAAAATAACTCAATCAAGCTTTCCAAATCTGGCAGTACTATTAAACCATTTGTCATGTAACTTTGTTTCTGGAACCAATTTGATTTCCTGCTGCTGCAAAACAGACTATCTTCCCCCTGTATCTTATCTACAGTGGGTTTCATATTACAAAGAGCTTCTGAAATAGAACTTTGCTATGGAACTGCCCAAAAGGTAAAATGCATATGGATTTTTTTTTTCTTGTGCTTCAATAGGTTACAGCTTTCTTCTTTGTAAATCTTGCTATGTTTGTCTCCATCAAAACTTCAATGGTTTGGATTTTTCCTTTCTGATTGCTGAATAATGTTAGTTTCCAGATGTCCTTTTAGTTTATATTTCTCATATGTGTGATGAAGAAAAAGAAATGTTAGGCCATTTTATTCTATACATTTTTCTTCTTAGAAATTAAATTATAACTAATTTTCCCTTTAAGACATAAAATAAAAGATCTTTCTTTCTTTCTTTCTTTCTTTCTTTCTTTCTTTCTTTCTTTCTTTCTTTCTTTCTTTCTTTCTCCTTATATTGTATTCAAACATGTGTCAATAGCTATGTTAGGACTAATAAAATCACTCCCTACCCTAATCTAGCCTGGAGTCTATTCAGGTTTGGTATGTTTCTTTAAGTGAAAAGGGAAGGAAAGAATGTGTGTCTCATACAATAGCCCTGAATTCACTAGTGAAGGGTAAAGGGCTCTTGTCCTGCCCAGAGCTTTGGATAAATTGTGTAAGACCAGGAGGTCTTATGCTGAGGGCTTGGTTAGTGGAAGCAGTAAAAAATACAGGGAAAATTTTTCACTGAGTTCATTGATCATTGTGAATTTAGGAAGTTTAATCTGAAATCATGGCCCACTTTTTAAGATGAATTAACCCCAAAAATTGTTAACAGTTTAGCATAGAGAATAAAACAGAAGAAGGGTTAAAATAAAGCATACATTATGTTCTTTCTGTCATCTAGGTCTTTGCAGAAACTCTTTTATATGGAAAAATAAAGGAATGTCCCATTGTATGTATTTCACTCATTAACATAGAATAGAAATTTGACCAGATAGCATTGCCTGCTTACCCTAGAATGGGCTGCTACTCTGCAACTGACTGCATTGCTTAAAGGTGTGAATATTACAACCCATCCTCTCCCTCAGGTGTTTCTAATCTGAAAAATGACCAAATGAAAGTGAGCCAAGTGGCAGATTTCTGCACCAGGAGTTTTTATAACATCAAAACATCTAGCCACTCACCATGCTCCTGGCATAAACGGGAACAGGCTTACTACTTTCTGGGGCAGGACATCAAAAGTCCGCCTGGGCCTTTGCCATGCCTCGGCAACCTCCCGTGTGCGTGCCAGAGTTTAGCACACGGACTTATTTTCTTTGGCACACCTGTAAGTTGCTGCCACCACCTTCCTGTTTTACACAGCCTATAGAACGCTGCCGCCAGCCTTGAATGGCAGGTTCTGAGCAGCCTCCTCTCCTCATCCCCCACCCTGGCCCAGGCTCTTCCTTGCAGAAGAAAAGGCTAAGCACTTAAGCACATCACTGCCAATTGCTTAAGAAAAATTGTTACCTTACTTTTCCTGCGAGATGAAAAGGCAATCCAAGAATTTTAAAAGCCCAGCACAGTTGAACAAAGGAGCGTTAAAAAAAAAAAAAAGAAACCAACAACACTGTAAACGTGTTTTTCTAAATTTCTTTTCTATAAATGCAAAGGCAGTTTTTTCTCTTTATTCTTTAGAAACACATAATAGAGGGGATATAAATGATCATTTTATTAATTTCTTGCTCTCAGTTGGTTTGTGATTTTTTTTTTTTTTAAAAAGCACTAGTAAATTGAATTTTCTCTTCACATTGGTGAGGAAAAGCACCCAGAGTTTCTGGTCTGAGACCAATGCCCATGGGGATAGTTACAGTCATTTAAATAAATAAGATTTGAATGCATGTCTCAGCCAAGGAGGCCTTCCAAGTGGCATTTTGCAATTCATTAAATCCCTCGTTTGTTTTAGGCAAGGTGTTCATCTGGCTGCTGCTGTCATTTGTTTTTCATTTTCTTTCCTTTACGTATTTTATTCATAAACATAGAATAAAACAACATTTTTTCCCTTTTCCCTATTTTACACCTCAAATGAAAAATAATGGAAAGACATTTTTAAAAGGTGGGCTCTCAATGTGCAGTTTGCTCATTTAAGCTGTCTCTGACTGTTCCCCATACCTGAGTGTCCCCGCTGTGTAACAAGAAGCACCGGGCGTCGCCACACCACCGGACAGATACTGGGCATATCTCCCTGCTGCCTTCCACTCGTGGCTTTCTGCAACAACTCATTTCTTTTCGTGTCATGTGTCACAACCAAAGATGAGCTATCCTAAACACAGCCCCTGTCAGGTCTTTTAAGAGAGTGTGTGTGAGCTTCCTATTTGTTTGCCACTGTTTGACAGTTTCTCACATGCTTTCTCAAAGGAAACCACCGCATGATTTCAAGGTGGCTGCACTGTCAGATTCTACTCTGAGTGTTAACTCTTCAAATTACAAGAACACAGTATGCTTATCTGCCATCTTTGGGACCTTTCTTCATTGATGGTAATGCCAGGATGCCAAGACACGATACTAGGAACATGAATCCTTCACAGTAATGCAGATATTATTGTTGTTTATAGATGAGGGAACTGAGGCTCATGAAGGTTAAGGTGACTTGCCCAAGGTCACACAGCTAGTAAGTGATCGAGCCAGAATTCAAATTCTATCTTCCAACTCCTCACCTTTAGTCACTGCCAGACATTGCCTCTCAGAGGCGTGAAATGATCATGTCATGGCAATATCTTCCAGGAAAACAGGGGGGATTGAAATGAACTCTTCTGGAAGTGTAGAGGGAACCCATTTAATGGGCACATCTGAACAGTATGACAGAGAGTGAAAGGGGAAGGGCATTTTTGAGGAGCGAGAACAGCTTGTCCAAAGGCAGATCAGGCAATACATACAATGCATGGGCCGGGAGGAGCAGGGGAGAGGGAGGCAAGGCTGAGGCAGGTGGAGTCACTCTGGCACGCAGGCAGTCGGGAGCCATTGGAGTTAACAGTGATCCTAGATTAGTTCTGGAAGTTTATGGCTTTCTGTTGCATTGGGGAAAAGATTATAGTGACATCTGTAGGAGGTACACTTCCTGATACTAAGTTGGGAGACAATTACAGCTTTTTCACAGCAAGAATTATTTTACCCGTTCCGGCAAGATGCAAGATTTGTGAATGTAAACATGCCTCTAGGGAGAAACCACATTCACTGTCTGAAGGCCAAAATCAGACAAACTTTCTCAAGCAGATGGTTAAAAAGCTATCTGAGTTGTCATTGAAGCCATGAGAATGTGTTGTTTCCAGTACTGATTTATAAAGTGACATGTTAGATTTCACCAACATGTTTCCCCAAATTGTATAATGAATAAAATAAGATGGACCCGTTACTAAACATTGCACAATTAGAAGGAAATATCTCACATATTTGAGGTGCATTAACTCTTCCATTTGGGGAAACATTTTTCTGCATAAAAGGTCTTATTTATATCAGATAGGTGAATACTTCAAAAAGTATTTCTTACCCTTTGGAAAAGTTAGACCAGACTATAGAGCTATTAAAAACCTCTTAGTAATCATGAGTCTGGCTGTGTGCAATGCGAAAGAACAAGATCCTCAAGAGTCAAGTATTTTCTCCATTTCATGCTTTTTAGTGTAGTTATCTAACTCTATAAATTTAATGGTACATGTGTGTTTTTTGCATTTCACAGAAAAGAATGGAGTAGGATGTAAGGGATGAAGGTATTTGTGCAGTAAAATCTCTACACATATTGCACTGAATTCACCATGTAAAGTATGTCTGGAAGAATATGGTTAAAAGAACCTTCACTGCTCACTAGCTCATTTTAGAGAAATTATTACATCATAATTACAATAATTTGAACTGTGGACATCTGGTTTACTGATGCCAATTTTACTTTAAAAATTTATGCTGAGATAATAACAACTATTTTTATTTGAAAATGCGGATTTCAGTTCAGATATCAGTGGGATAAGCACCCTTCTCCTTTTTTTCAGTAAATACCCATTTGGCAGAGTTTAAATACTGAAAGTCTCAGCCCCAGAGGGAAATTTTTTTAAATGGAAAAAAAACTAAGTGGCTTCTTGAGCACTTAATGGCCATATCTGTCCTAGTATATTTATTTCTCAATGTATAAATAAGATTTAACAGATCAAAATAAAATGTGATTGACATTCATCCGGTGATCAAATCAGGTGCCTCTTCATGGTCTGCTGTCTCTTAACATAGGCTTTTTTTTTTAACAGTTAAGATTTGTTAGCCTGAACTCAAACTTTAACAACTTCTGAAACTCATGTGTTAAGTTACAGCCCATAATAGGATACAGCTGCCCAAGGGTGAGTTTCTAAGTTATGAATTTTCTGTTTAAATGATACGGTTTTACTGATTATGTGCTACAGATTGATTTAAGAAATGTAAGACAACTTTAGAAGCCTTTCATAAAAGAATCTTCTTTATTTAATACACTCCACAGTGAAGTTTTAACCCCAAAGACTCATTTCTTTTCCTCCATGTTCAAATGCTCATGTAAGTTTAGTCTAAGGTAGTTAAAACAATCTTATTTTAAAAGAAAAAGAAATAAAGAGAAGCCTATTGAAAGTTTAATATTGACAAAACAGGCAATTATTACACTCCCTGCAGTTCTCTCCATTCTCTCTCTGGTGTCCATGGAATGCTGTTTGAATTATGGTTTGGGCTTTTTCCCTGTTGCGATGATAATCAGTTGATCCCTATTTTGATCTCATCCTGTTAGGCAGCTGTGGGAACCCATCATTTAGTCACCACTCCTTTGGCGCTTATGGCCTGTACTGTGTAGTTTATATTTCTCTCATGTGGCTCTGCACTGTGAGTTATGGCCTCACTGGCATGTTTTTGTCCACACCTAAGTTGGAAATCTCAGGAGGGCAAAGTCACAGCTTGCAGGTCCATGGAACCCCACAAGGCGCCTCCCATGGAACCAGTACCTACCAGGTGCCCAACAGACCTGTTCTGATTGTTGGTTGGTTGATTTCCTCTTTCACAACCGGAGGAAGATTTTTCCTATTGTCAGGTGCTGTTCTTTATGATGAAATAAACCGTAACGAGACCTTCTAAGTCAGTGGTTCTCAACCTTGGCTGCACATTTAGAATCACCTGGGAATCTTTTTAAATCCTGATTTCTGGGCCTCAACCTCCGGAAATTCTGTTTCTTTGTTACTAATGTTGTGGCCTCACCCCATAACATAGAAACAGAATTTCCGGCGGATGAGGCCCAGAAATCAGGATTTTAAAAAGATTCCCAGGTGATTCTAATGTGCAGCCAAGGTTTGAGACCACTGTTCTAAGTCGTCATCCCCTGACACCTTAATCACAGCCTACTTGCATGCAGGGTTAATTTGACAGTCAGATGAGACTGGAGGGAGCATGGAGTAAGAGGGGGTTCTGAAATAAACACAGCCCTCAGGCGACTTCCCTGAGTGCTGCCTCAGGTTGGCCTTGGTAGAACAGCCTGAATCATCCCACACACCAACCGCATTGGTGCGGTGACTCAGGTTGCCAATCCTCATACCCTCAGGCTCTACCCTCCCTCAACTGTGAGGGACCAAAGGCCCTTCACCATCCTCTTTAGGCCCAAACTCTGTTCCTTGAACATAAACCCTCATTAGATAGCTGTGGCAGGGTTTTGAAGAGCTTTTTTATAACGATTGTTCCCAGGGATGATACGTTATATGTGTACGGCCACATTTGCAAAGATTTGACTATTTTAACTAAACAGAACTGGTCAGTGAAGTAATGTGTTTTGTTCTGTTTTTTTGCTGTTTGTTTGTTTGTTTAGTCCTTGGTTGGTAATCTAAAATCAACAGTCCTACAAAGTCTCTTAAGTACAGAGCATTATCAGGGCCCGATGGAACACGAAAAGATACAGTCTTCCTGATTGGTTAATAGATTACATTAGGCTTTTATTTTACGTAGCTTTTGTGATATACGACATCATCTTACCTATGGTGCACACATACTCCACACGTGGGAACTCAACTTGCTGCTGAGGTTTACTTCTGCTATACTTAATGACTCTTTTTTCATTTGTCTTTGCAACTCCCTCTTGCCCCTTCATATTCTCTCCCCTCTGCCTTTAAAAAATATCACCATGTACTTCCAAAGATACAGAAAAACAAATGTTAATTTAAATTTCTTCCCACCAAAGTTCAGCAACTTTAAATTCTAAAAATGAAAACTAAACCAAAAAGAATGAGATACTTCTTGCATATTTTGGAGAATTTGCTTGACTTTGTAAAACACTTTGTAAAGGATCATGATTCCCTTGAGAAAGTGTTCGGGGTAGAGGATGGGGACCAGAAGAGAAGAAAAAGCCAACAAAAGAAGAGACATCGCTGAAGGAAGGAGTTGGGCACTGGCAGGAGTGTTCCCAAAAGACAGTTTCTCTGCTGGGAGCAAAGCAGGACTCCAAGTGTCTCAGTCCTGCTGTGTGGCTGTGACCACCTTTAGAAAGTGTCTACACAAAAGAAAAAGAGGCCCAAGTTTCCGACACATCGTACCCGACATTCGAGCTGTGTCAGCAAGATTCCATTATGTGGCCAAAACTTGGCAAAGCCTGAGGATGGTTATAAATGATTAGACAGCTGGCTGGTGGTTCACCAAGCCCAGCACACAACACGAAGGTACCCCATTTTGCAGTCCATTTTGCATGAATGGCAAATTGCATCATACCTTGAGCTTAACCCAAATGATTTGGGGGTCCTTTCCTTGTTTTTGTTTTTTTTTTCCCTCAACAAAACTAGAATAGCACATTGGCAAGAACAAGTTTTAGATGATTAAATTGCAAGCATAGAAAGTACTAATTAACTTTAAAATATCATCTGCTAAGGCTAATTTAATTAAAGGTTATATTAAAATATTACAGAACATAAATCCATCTGTTTGGAGGCAAAAAATCAATTTGAAAATATGTTAGTCATCGAGAAAGCCTCTTAATGATGTATCCTTAAATGGTAGCCTTTTCAATTTGTCTTTAATTGTTTTTGGCAGGGTACATTTTACCCAGCTAGGATTTTTTCTCATATAAGGCATAAGGAAAATTGGTTCTTCTTTTCTGATAGATTTATAACATACTTTTATGATTCCTTTTTGCAGACAAATGATTGTCTTCCATGCAGGACTTATATTAGGTAATTGAACTGGGCAATGAACTATAATATTTCTACTTTCTTGAAGCATAAGCAGTCATTAAACATTAAGTTAAAATAAAAGTTAGATACTTTCTGCAGTTTTTGCTAAGAGCAGGTCTATTGCCTTTAACATTCATTAGAAAGTAAAAAAAAATTAGGATAAACATCCATATTTCCAATTTTGAGACATGTACCATTTCATCTATTTTCTGGCTATAATGAAGTTTTGACTTTACTGGTGAGTGATATCAAAAGAGCTTTCTCTTTTCCATCCCTGAACTCTCCACATATTTTGGAAATAAATTAAATAGCACAATGTATACAATTAGAGAATTTTCAGACTTATCGCCTATTTTTAGAAGGTTTAATGATATGGTTTCTAAACCAGGAGTCCACTTCAAAGATGCAACATGCAAGTATATAAGCAGGCCTTTTCATTTCTTCCTTCACCGTCTCTTACCACAAATAATAGCTAACACTCTGGAGCTTATTATATTAAAGCTCTCTATTCTGAGCATTTTCCATTTTGAGCCTTACAGCAACCCTGTGATGTAAGTACTGCATTTACAGACAAACCTGGGGCAGTTAGGTCGGTACCTGACACTGGTAGAAACAGGAATCAAATTCAGGCATTCTGGCTCCTGAGTCCATAATTTTAACCACTGAACAAATTGCCTGCCTGTTGATAAAAGGTGGAGAGACAAGATGTGGTCTGAATTTTATTGTGTTTGAACCAGTGCCTTTACTTGAGGACTCTTCTGTGACATACTCCATAATCCATGGGGCATTTGCATCCACTACATTTGCAGAATTCCCGTATGAAAACATAGATCATGTGTCCCTACCGGCATCTCCATTGTGTTCAGTCTGTGAAAATGGCAAGCGCTGTATCTTTAGGATAAAAGCCTTCTGAGTGCCAGTTATTGATTTCCTTCTCCGATGGGACTCTGTGCTCTTTCCAGGAAGCAAGACTCCCTTGCTTGATTCACCTCCTCCACACTTAAAAGACTTTTTTTTGCCCAAGCTCCTCCCTGAGAAACATGCTTCTTGTGATAACCCAGATGCAAAAGAGCAACCACACGTTCTCTCCAAGTGTCTGGGCCCTTCCTCTTCATGGATGGAACCACCACAGGCAGCATGTCATGTTAGCAAGGGAAAAAACGGCATTCTCTGCTCCTGGTTTTCTCTCCCTTTTGGGTATAGCTGGGAACCCTGGACAATGGGGTTGGTTTTCAATCATTAAAAGGAGCTAAGTCCCCTTACCCGTCTCTTATTAAATCATACTCCCTTCCTCATGGCACCCTTTCCCATCACTCCCTTATACAATCCCTCACTCCCTTATACAGTCACCCCCTTATACAATCCCTCAGCTGAGGCATTAGTAGTTTTCTTACTCTTTTTTGTCAAATACCACCCTCTCTCCTTTGGGAGCACAGTTTCTCTTCTCCTATCCTAGTCTCCATCTCATGTCTCTGAGATGGCTCAGTGTAGGCCCCACTTTTATGCAGATATTTCCTGACCTTTTCAGCCCAAATTCATGTACTTTTTTCATTCTATTGATTTAATTATTGTATCGTCAATTTTTAAGTTTTAAAGTCAATCACTTTAAAATCAATCTCTGTTCTATATTGTAGCACTTTAACATTTTGTTCACAATTGTATTGTGAATATATTATTTTGGGCACTGTGAGACAAGAGTACCCATCATCCCCCATTCGGGATTTTCCTAAGCCCTACCTATTACGAAGGTAAAGCCCCAACTGCCAAGTGGCTAGCTATCACTTGTCTCCTCTGACCAGGCTTCATCCTTCTGCATATACTCCATCGTCTCCAGCTGAAGAATGGCTGCTACCACCACATCCATGCTGTGTGGGCACCATGGTGGTTTATACATGAAACTTGCCATTCCAGAAGGAAGTGCTGATCTCTCCACGAATCATAGTGACTTCACTTACCTTCTGTACGTTCATTCAGTTGCACTCAAACTGTTCGGATATATGGAGTTTTCTTAGATTCCAAATGAATTTAACAACTGCTTCTAGATGAATAGCCCTGTGCTGGATACCAAGGAAGCTCTAGAGAAGAATGAACCAGAGTCCCTGGCCTCTAGACTCTCACAGTCTGCTGTGAGTTAATTTCCAGAAAACTGCTCTACAGGATGAACTATCACAAGGTGTTTCATTCTTCTGGCCAGAAGGACATCCAGCCAAATCTGACTTGAGAGAGTTAGCCTTTGCTGAAGCGGATTGAGGATTCCTGCTAGAGTGAGTCAAAGGGTGGATGGTGAAGGGGTTAACATTGCTGGATGTCTTCATTGGTCTAATGTCTCCTGTGAATCCCTCAATGCTGAACTTTATCATCAGAAAGAAAGCTTGAGGAAGGGGAAAATGAAAACATCATTTATGAGAGACTTGCTTGGGGATCTAATTACCACTCTGAAAAATCTGTCATGAAGAAATTTCAAAACACAGTGAAAAAGAAAATAGCCACACAAAATAGTCTATAAACGGCATAGCAAATTGTCTTGGCGTCAGCACACAAAATATTTAAAACTGCCAAAGAGATTTATCTTAGTCAGCTCGGGCTGATGTAACAAAGTGCCATAGTCTGGGCAGCTTAAGCAACAGAAATGTATTTCTCACAGTTCTTAAGGCTAGGAACTTCAAATTTCTAAAGCTTCGGTACTTAGTGAGAGCACTCTTCCTGGCTTGCAGATGATGGTTGGGAGAGGAAGCTCCGGTGTCTTATTCACAAGAAGGAACTGGATTTTTATGCTATTATTCTTAGAATAACGACATTTTCTTTTAGTGTCCATTGAGACAAAGTAGAAACTTTTGAAAAAGAACTTTACTAAGGTTTGGGAGAAATAATGCCTGACAAAAATGATGTGTTCCAGACTATAGCTTCCTGGCCCTGAGGTGGGGGGCACCAACACACAGACCTGACCTTGACTTCTGCTAACGCCCCCCTGTCAACACCCTCTTCAGTCTTTTGTCATTTCCTCTTGTTTCTCTTGTGGTCTCTCTTAGCCATCTTTCCTTGAAAGAAGGTACTCTACTGGGATGCCTAGTCACAGCCCCCTCTGAGCACATAATCAGTGGGTATATTTGTACCATTGCTTTAAACCAGAGCAAAGTGCTGGCTGAAGATTGGTCATCAGGATACCTGTCCACATACACGCAGACTGCTCATTCCATGTGACAGTGCCAACCTGGAAACATGTCATATCACTTGTACGAAAAAATATTAGCTTTTGCTTCCTTTGACTTTGTAAGAACAAATGTCAGGAAAATAGCCCCTGGGAAAAGCTAAGTGAAGTGATTTTTATGAAGAGCCTCCTATGCCTCCCCTACCAACAGCCTCACAAATGCAGCCTATTTTCCATTCCTCTGACGACATTCAAATACGCAGCTAACATTGTTTATGCTCCTACTATGTTCCAGACATTGTGAGGAAAATGATATAATTCTTCCTCTGAAGAGAACTGTCTCTTTATACATGAAAACAACTTAAATTCCATCATAATTAGGGCGTGTCTCAGGATAAATGAAGAGCATATCTTATACACTTAGGCAAGAACTAGGTTTAAAATCCCAGGTCTAAAATTGAGTAACTGTGTGACTGTACCCTAAGCATCTTGAACTTCTTATCTATAAGTTGTGGGTGATAAAAACCTATTTGCGGGGAACATTGTAAGGATTAAATGAGGAAAAGCATGGTGCCTGGCATATAGTGGGTACATGGTAAAGGAGATGAGAATAATGACTTCTTCCTACAGCAGGACTTCTCAAACTTCAACGTGCATCGGGTTGCCTGGCAACCTTGTTAAGAAAGCAGATTCTGGTACAGTGGGCCTGGGTGTGGCCAGAGATCCTGCCTTTCTAACAAGTTCCCAAGTGATATCCATGCTGTTTCTCAGAGGACTGCAGTTTCTGTAGCAAGGAGTTAGAGATTTTTGTTGTTGTTGTTTTGGTTTTATTTCTTAGGAGTTGATACTGGGGGCAAATCTTAAAAAAAAATGAGTAGGTACCATTAAAGAAGACAACAGACAGTGGAAAGAGGGCACTCCAAGGAGAGAATGGAAATACGGGTCTTTCCAGTAACATAAGAAGCATGGGAGTGTGGAAGCCTGGAAGGTCACTTGAAGAGAGAAGTTTGGAATGAGAAAGAATATCAAGACATAGGGTTTCCCATGCCTTGCCAAGCAGTTATTGATCCTGTAGGTAATGAGGGACTCACGGAAGGATTTAAGAAGCTGTGAGTGATTTGATCAGCTATGAGATTCAGAAAGATTTTCCTGGAAACAATTAGAGGATGGGTTGGATGGGAGGGTGATTGGAATCAGAAGGGTACTGTGATATACTTGGTGAGCTATGAGCCAATGCAGCAAAGGCAGGATAAACTGAGAAGTGGGGACTATGGAAGATGTCAGGATATGGAATTGACAAATCTTGGGCATTTATTTGGCTAGAGAGAGAGGAAATGAAGGTTTCTGCCAGGTTTCTGATTTAGGTGACATCACACTCTAAGTAATTCGGGAGGAAGAGAAGAGTTGATGGAAAAGAAAATAGCTGAGTTTGGGAATATGTTAAATCTGGGCAACATACAAATGGAAGTATTTATTAACAAAGCTGGAGTTACAGGAGAATGTTTGGGAGCTGTCAGTGCATATTATGGTAGATAAAGTTAGGGGGGTGGGTTTTGTCATTGGAGGAGAACAGCAGAGAGAAGTAAAAAAAAAAAAACGAGGACAAGATTGTCATGCAAATCAACATTAGGGGTGGGCAGAAGGAGAGAAACCCACTAGAGAGACAGAAGAAATGATTAGATATAGAGAAGCAGATCAAGAGGACTGCTGTTAGAAAAGCCTAGGGATAGGAGATTGTCTAGAAGAAATTGATCAGTTGTGTCAAATGCAGTTAGAAGTCAAGTAAATAAGGACTGAAAATTAGGAATTGGTGATATTTGCCAGAGTAGTTTCAGTGGGATAAAATAAAGGAAAGCCAGATGGTAGTAGGTTAAAAATGAATGGAAAATAAGAAAACATAGATTATAACATAAGATATTTTTTTCTAGAAGTTTGACCATAATGGGAAAATTTTAATAATTAGTAGCCAAAAATAGCCTCAATATTGAGTGTTTCATTTGATTGATTGATTGATTCATTCATTCATTCATTCATCATCTTAAGCATACTTATGGCAACTGAGAAGGAGTGCATAAAGAAAAAACATCTAAAAAATAGGTCAAGACAATGACTACTATAACAATGCCCAGGAGAAGCAGCACAAATTCATTTGAGACTTGAGGAATTAAGGTGGAAGTGGGCACCTGTGTAGATGAGCCAGTCCAGATAGCACATGCTTGATAGCCCAAGTTTGTTCTGTAACATGAAGGCAGGTTCACTGCAGAGCATTGAAGGTGCAACTGCAGTTCTCTAAACTATGTGGGGCCTATTCTCAAACTTGGGTGGTTTTCTTTAGCAGTTCTTGACCCTCTGCTCATATTTTCTTTGATATTGTCCATGAACCTTGTTGTTGATACTTCAAAAAAATAGAGGAGCCGAAACTGGTTTGGCTCAGTGGATAGAGCGTCGGCCTATGGACTGAAGGGTCCCAGGTTGGATTCCGGTCAGGGGCATGTGCCTTGGTTGCGGTCACATCCCCGGTGGGAGATGTGCAGGGGGCAGCTGATCGATGTTTCTCTCTCATCGATGTTTCTGACTCTCTATCTCTCTCCCTTCCTCTCCGTAAAAAATCAATAAAATATATTAAAAAAAATAGAGGAGCATGTTTTTCATAAATAGAGTATCCTCTGATATTTGGATCTTTGGAATTCCATATAACAAGCTGGACTTCTTCCCTCTGCACTCCATTCATCTGGTTTTGCAGTCGTCCAGAGGAGATAGAAATAGGAAGATGGATTGTGTGTGTGCATGGACATATGTTGCACTCTTTAGAGGTGATGACATACATAAAACCATCAAAGAAATCTTCCAAGGTTGCAGAATGAAAAATGTGAAATCTGCTACTTTTATTCATGTAGAAATTTTACTGAGTACCTACCTTCAAACTCTTTAATTCACATAGCTTTATGTGCCAAAATTCTTGTGTTCATTTCACCTAAATAATCATGAGTCTTCAACTTCCTACTCTAGTTCTCAGCTGAACATCATTCAACAATGAACTTACTTAAAATAGCGGTTAATATGCTTTGGTGACTATCAGAGCAACAGGGCACGGGCTTTGGTTTTAGGCTTCAATCTTCAAGACATCTCTGCTGAATTCTGGAGGTCAAGTGCAAGTAGAAACACAAATCAACCAGTTCAAAATCCTTGTTTTTTTGGGGAATAGGAGGGAAGGAGGGGGGTGAACAGAAGAAATATAATTTATAAAATAAATGTTCTAAATCTATTTTGAATTACATTAACTGGTAGAAAATAGCATTTCAAATATTTTTGAGTGAATGGAAAAGCTCTAGGTGACCAATCTCAATTTGACCACTTCAACTTGTATTTTATATTTTAATTCAATTATCCCCTCTAGTAGTCTTCCATTTTCCCAGTTTCTTTACAAACCACTTCTTAAAAGCTAAACAATGCACAATATAGCTCAATAAAGCAGGGGGGGGGAGGAAAAGAAAGAAAACTAAACACTGCAGTATTTAAATATACACAGGATTTCAATTCCTTAGATGTCTCGATAATTTGCCTGAACTACATACTGTTAAACTGATCTGTGACCTAGGGTGAGGTAAAGGAGTCAGGTGCTCTAGAAACAGTTTAAAAGGGGGTTGTGCAATGTTTTTGCCTCCAAGTCAATGTGACTCTCCTGACTCCCTCAAAAATATCAACGCCCAGCATTTTGAAGTACATCCAGGAAATTCCAGAGAATGTCAAAGGGTATATAGACCCTATGTTACACAAAAAATGCTTTAAAGAACAAAAGTATTATTAATTATTTTTTAAATTCTCACCCAACGATATTTTTTTCCAATGATTTCTAGAGAGAGTGAAAGGAAGGGAGGAGGGGGAGAAGGAGAGGGAGACAGAGACAGAGAGAGAAGAGAGACACATTGATTGGTTGCCTCCCGCATGCATTCTTACTGGGGCTGGGGAACCTACAATAGACTTAGGTGCCCTTGCTGGGAATCGAACCCTCAGCCCTTCTCAGGCCAATGATCTAACCACTGAGCAAAGCTGGCCAGGGCAGAACAAAAAATTATTTAATCTAGAACTTAAGGAAATCAAAAGTGGTTTGTATTAGTATATTTTCATATGCAAGTGAGAGACACCAGTTCAAAACGGTTTAAGGAAAAAGCGGATGTGTTGGTGCAGGAGCTCAAAGTCTGCTGTCAGGACTTAGTCTTTCTCCATCTATTGGTTCTGTCCTTCTCCGCTGGTTTTCTTGTCAACTTGATTCCCCTTTGCTTGGGCAGCAGCACACTTAGCTCCTATCACCCTAGCAACCCTAGTGAAAAAAGAAGAATCTAGTCTTCCAACATTTCCAACAAAATTCCTGGACTTACCGGCGGTAGATGACGTGGCTTTGGTCAAATTCCCACCCTCAGCCCTGGAGAAGACATGGTTGAAGGAAAAGTAGTTGTTTAAGAAAAACCTTTGTGCTATTTCCACAAAGAGAGGAATGAATCCAATGGCAGGCAGGTAAAAACAACAGACGCCCTTCACTGCCTTCAAGTTATGTGGTAGGCTCTCTTGTGGATAAGGGGATAAGCTTCTAGGGGGCCCCAGAAATGAACTTTACAGAAAAGCAGATTTCAGCTCAGTCCCAAAAGGACCTTTTCACAGTCAGAACCATTAGCACTTGAAATAGGCTGCCTCAAGGTGTGCCAAGTACCAGGTCTCTCCACGTGTTCAGGCACAGGCATCTGTCAGTAGCGTTGAGCAGGGAATTCCTGCATTAGGCAGAGCTTTGCCTGCATGACCCGCAAGTTCTACAATTCTATTATCCTTGTTAATTTCCACAATTCAATTTGCAGTACAGGATAAACAAACCAACCTAATTTGATCTGGAAATTCTGCAGGCTATCACAGGTCATTTAATCTAAAACACATGGCTCCAGCCATTACCATGTTTTCTGAAGTCATCTAACAGACGTGGTCCTTAACAAGGTCTCCATGTTATTAGTTTCACTTATGGCTTTTTCCAGCCTCCTGCTTATTACACAATTGCCTTTCATTCTTAAGATTGGGTGGGGAGAAGCATGAAAGACTTTTCTTCTTTCTGCCTTTTTTCCTCTTAAACCTTATAATAGGCGAGTCCCAGTTAAAATTACATTGCTTACATCTTTACCTTCAAATTTGGCTTTCACTTTGCAGGTTTAAGAATCTATGAGAAATGGGAGCAGAGGCCCTGGGTAATTATAGGTCTGGACAAAGTTTATTAAGGCAAATTTTCAAAGAAGAAAGAGTGAGATTTTTAAATTTGATATTAAATTGTAAAGTCAATTTAAAATACTGCAATGTGGTTAGAATTAGAGCACCAAGTCACTTGACCCATACTCATGAAGAAATAAACACATTTGTGTTAAGTAATATTTGTTTCTTTCACAACTAAAAGCACCCCACAAATAAAACTTTGTTTTGCCAGAGTATGTCCATTTTGAATAACTGATATTTTTCTTGTCTTTTTCAGTGAACGTTGTGTCGATGTTGCAGGAATTCTGGGAAAGCAAGCAGCAACAGAGGGCTGCGTTCCCCAGTGAAGGTGTGGTGGTGTATGAGTCACTGCCATCTCCTGGGCCTCCCTTTGTGAGTTATGTGACCCTTCCAGGGGGGAGCTGTTTCGGCAACTTTCAGGTAAGAAGCAACCATACGTTGGTCAGTGAAAGTTAAAATAGAGTAAGCCCTTTAATAAAATGGCAACATTATAAGTTTTCTTGGTTGCAATGAAAAAAAGCTGTGTCATATTCCATTATATATATGTACTAGAGGCCCGATGCATGAAATTCGTGCAAGGGGCTTGGCCCTCGCAGCCTTGGCTTCGTCCAGAAGGTCGTTCTGCTGTTCATCTAATTAGCATATTCGCTCTTTATTATATAGGATATGTATATATATATGAAAATTGGTCAGATATTTCAATTTTTTAAACTGGAAATATTTTACATTAGGGTATCCCCTAATAATTCTTTATGGAAAGTGAATTTTACAGCATTTTATTTGCCTGACAGTTGCTGCCTTTTTCCCAGAAAACATTTTGGAATATACCTTAAAGAACAAAGGAACTTTGGTAAAGTCCTTCCATCATGACCCTTCCACCAGTAGATAGTGTCCACTTTCCTGAATTTTGTAATCAAGTGCTAATCAATCTACTACATGCCAAAGCATGAACCAACAGCAAAGATGAAGATTTACAGGGCTGGGCTCAGGCACTTGTGCTAAGTTCAAATTCTGCCTCTAAATAACTGTTAACCCTTGGGAAATTGATTTAACTCCTTGATCTCCTCAACTTTGAGATGAGAAACAATACCCACAGGATTGGTCGGGAGCCATGAGATATACATGCAATGTGTTTATTTAGGATTCCAATTGTTTTGGTAATTATTGTAAAGACTTCAGGTGGTTAAATCTTTATGATGTTTATGAGGGGTGTAAATGATGATTCATTTCTAGTTGTACACCTACTCACACAAAAACATTGGCCTCATCAACATCTGGTTATCAAGTGTGTGTAACAAATACTCACTGAGTGACTAGGAAGTATCCAGCATCGGGCCAAGTAACGAGGATATGGTTCACACCTTGAGGGAATCAATGTACAAAAACATTATAGTAACTACATAGGATTGTATTTGAGGGTCAAGAAAAGCATAAAGGAAGGAACTTCTCAGTTTACCAGTCACCTTTGTAAGTGCCTTTTTAGTACAGTAAACTATCTCTTAATTTGCAATAACTGGCAAAATGCCTTATTATAGTTTGTGGAAAATGTGAAACTCATAAACATTTAAGTTTCCCTCTTACCTTTGACAAGCAGGAAGCCCAGAGTCAACTTTTCAGTGTATCTCTTTGTAGTGTAAGTCTACAGAATTTAATGTCATGTAATACTTAATATTATTTATATTTCCACCTCTAGTGTTCCTTTGAACGTAGTATGTCTCACTTACTTATTTTATCCTATTACCATGTATCTGTTTTATGCTATTTTACATATTTTGTGGAGCGAGGAGAGAATATAGTTTAAATAAATAGACCCACAAACCTGACGCCTAGGGGAAGCCAAAGAAGGGTTCATGAGGAATGCAATCACAAGCCGAGATCTGCAGTTGAGGGTGTCTTTGCCAGTAGGTAAAGGAGAGGTGACATCATCAGCATAGAGAATGGTGAATGCAAAGGCATGGAGTGACAAAAACCACACACACTTTCAGAATTTTGGGAGTTTTCCTTTGTGGCAGGGAAGTGGTGGGAGATGATGGTCAGATACCCATATCAAACCATAAGGGATCTTCATGCTTTGTAAAGGACAACAGGTTTTATTCTATATAAAATTAGCACTACTCAAGGATTCTGAGCAGGAGAATGGTATATTCACATGTGTTTCAGAAAGTATTCTGGCAGTAGTAAGAGGTAATTTAAGGCTAATTTAAAAACTGCTTTCAAAACTGCTGACCCAGCCAGTCAGTGAGGTCCTGCCTTCTACCTTGAGCAATAGTCACCAGTGGATTTTGACCTCTGGCCAATGAAAGTGAATTGCTTGATGAGAATGATGTGAAAGTGGGTCTAGAAGCCTCAGAACAGAGCTTGTTGTAGCCCCAGACACTTAGACAAGAATGATGGGCAGGGAAGGGGGAAGAAAGGCAGCCACTGCAGAAAGGATTCTCTAACCCGTGTGACTCTGTAGTACCATCATCAAACGTACTAAGGTGAAGCCTGCCCACAGTAAAGTAATAGTCTCCATCAGACTTCCTGTTTCAGGGGAGACTTCCTCGGGAAACAGACCTACTCACCACCGAGTGGGCTTTTGAGAGCCACCTAAACAAATCTATTTCTTTGTCCATGAATGTCAGTGGACTAAAGATCACCAAACATTTGAGGAAAGCTAAAAGAATAAGAGAAAAGTTCAAGGCAAGCAAACAAAAGAACATAAATAATTCAAGTAGTGAAGGACATAAGAGAGTATCACAATGAGTATCCTCAAAAAATTGTGAGAAGATATTTATCCCTAAAATATCCTATATAATAAAAGGCTAATATGCAAATTGTCCCCTTGGGAGTTCGACCACTTGCTGTGACATGTGCTGACCACCAAGGCGCGGCGCAGAATGAAGGAAAAAAGGCCCCGGTCGGCAGCCAGAAGGCTCTGATTGGCCCTGATCGCCAGCCAGGCCTAGGGACCTTACCCATGTACGAATTTTGTGCACCGGGCCTCTAGTCTATGATAAAAGGAGTAAGTAGGGAACAGGAAATTTAAAATATGACTGCCAAATTAGAAGAATAAATAAATAAAAGAGGAGTAAGTAGATAAGTGGACATAGATCACAGCCAAATTAGTAAAGATAACAAAGTAAAAAAATAAATAAAAATAGTAAAGTAAGTCTTCTAGAACTTAGAGCACAAGACAAGAGATTTAAAAAGATAGTACAGGAGACATGGGGATAAATCTGGAGGTAAACATCCTAAATAATAAATAGCTAATATGCTAATTAGACCAAACAGCAGAATGATCTACAGTCTTGACAACCATCCAGACGAAGCCAGGGCTGTGAGAGCCAGCCAAGGCTGCGGGGGCTCCAAAGACCAGCCGAAGCAGCCATGGCTGCAAGGGCTGAGCCCTTTGCATGAATTGGTGCATCAGGCCTCTAGTTAATTTAATATTAGTTCTAGAAAGAGATAAAGGAAATAGCTAGGTAGAAATAAATAATGGAAGCAATTTTCTTTGAGTTAAAGAAAAGCACAGATTTTTATTTTGAAATGGTCAATCATATTCCAAGCAGAACCAGGACAAAAGAATCACTTAGCTCTGTGACTGTGTAAGACTCAGCATTCTGCTTAAAAGATGGACCAGGGGACTTTATTTGATATAGCATTTGTACATTAATATAACCATGTGTTTGTTTTAACATAGACTGAATATACATGAGGGTAGCTTTGGTGGAGTTCATGAAGTAGGGCAAAAACTGACAAACCAGGTCAACAAAACCAAAAACTATTTATTTGAAAAGATAAATAAAGAAGACAAATCTTTGGCATTTCTGAGTAAGAAAAAAACCAACACATATACTACACTAAGCATGAGAAAAGGGATGCAATTATAGGAACATAATATAGGAATACTACATAAACAATTATATTTTTAAACATGAAAACTTAAATGATATTGAAATATCCTGAGAACTCTCTGTATTATCATTGCAACTCTTCTGTAAATCAAAATTCATCTCAAACTAAAAAGTTCTTTTTTAAAAAGACCTCAATAGTTTCCTATTACCTTCTTATTATAGACTAAATTTTGTAATCTGTCAATAAAGATAATACGATTGTCCCTCACATTTTTTTCCAGCTTTATCTCCCTGAATTCCTCTCCTGACACTCAGTGATTCATTCTAACTGTTCTTCATTCTTGCCTTGACCTCTTCTGGCCCCTTACACACTCACACTGTGACCTGCTCGTGAGTGCTGTTGCCACCTTCCCTTCATGTCCAAGCCCTGCCCAACTCCCAGGACTCCACTCAAATGTCACATCCCTCATGGATTTTCCCTGAACCCCGTGCTAGATTTCTCTACTTCCTCTGATTTCCCAAAGCAGTTATATCAGTTTCACTTCTAATATTTTATGGGTTTGTTTTTACCATAGGCTACAGCTACTCATGTGCATGTTCTCTCTCTGTAACAAAATGTAAGTGCCTCGGGGACAGGTCTGTATTCTTATATCTCTATGATGCTAAGCACTGTACTTTGTATATAGTAAGTGCCTAATACATTTTTTTGAATGAGTAGCTAAATGAATGAATGACAAGTCCCAAGAATCAATGAGTTTATATTTGTCCATTTTTACATATTGATTGATATACAAAGTAGCATATACTATTATATACTGTTTAATATATAAATTAAGATATTTCACCTAACTCTGCAAGACAGTGAGCTGAGACGGAAAAGACAGTAACATTAAAGTCAGCTCATATCTGTGGTTAAAGTTTTGCAAGTGGATTAATTTGGAAGTACTGATTTAATAAACCTTCTAGCCTTGGCCAGGTGGCTCAGCTGGTTGGAGCGTTGTCCTGTACACCAATAATGTTGTGGGTTCAATTCCCAGTCAAAGCACATGCCCAGTTTGTGGGTTTGATCACTGGTCAGGGCATGTATAGAAGGTAATGGATGTATGTTTTTCTCTCACATTGATGTTTCTTTCTCTCTCAGGTGTGCTCTCCCTTCCTCTCTCTAAAAAATAAATAAAAACATATTCTTGGGTAAAGATTTTTTTTAAAAATCCTTCTAATTCTCTCTGCATTTAATTTATACATTAGTAACTTTGCCTCAACTCTGTACCCATGACCACGAATAACCAAAATTTGGCCATACTCACACCCAGGTATGCATTATATTTGTTCATATGTAATAAGTACACTTATTATAACTATCTATAATAATAAAAGCATAATATGCTAATTAGACTGGACAGCTGAACAACCTTCCGGACGTCCTCCCAGACGTCCTTCCGGACAAAGCCACAGAGGCAGGGGCTGAGGCAGAGTGGTTAGGGCCAATGAGGCAGGCAGGCGAGCAGTTAGGGGCAATGAGGCAGGCAGGCAGAGGCGGTTAGGGGCAATCGGGCAGGCAGGCAAGTGGTTAGGGGTGATCAGGCAGGCAGAGGCGATTAGGGGCAATGAGGCAGGCAGGCAAGTGGTTAGGAGCGATGAGGAAGGCAGGCAAGTGGTTAGGGGTGATCAGACAGGCAGGGAGGTAGGCCAGTGGTTAGGAGCCAGTGGTCCTGGATTGCGAGAGGGATGTCCAACTGCTGTTTTAGGCCCAATCATGGGATCGGACCTAACCCGGCAGTCAGACATCGCCCAAGGGATTCCGGATTACAAGAGGGTGCAGGCCAGGCTGAGGGACCTTCCCCACTCCCGTGCATGAATTTCGTGCACTGGGCCTCTAGTCTAGAATATAATGCATTTGACAGATCCGTGAATGGATTAGAGGCATCAGAGTAAGACATTCTATGCTCTTGTTTTTGTTTTTGCTACTTTGAGAACTATGAAGTTTTAAATTGTCTCATAAATTTCTACCCAAAATGATAGGACTTCCCTTAGGAAGTACATGCAACATCCTCTTTGTGGTCTTTTAAAAATAGAAAACAAAATGAAAAAACAACTTTTCAGCAGGGAGGAGTCTTGGTGATCTCTCTGATCATTTCAGGGTCTCCTTTTCCTTATGTTTAAATCATCATATTTTAAGGTTCTCAGGAGGATTGTTAACATCCTCGCTTTAAAAGATCCAGAATTTCCTGAATCAAATATGTTTTGAAATTGTGTTTGGGTGATTGACTGCCAAATCTGGCCCCTTAACCCATTTGGCCCTCCAAAATATGATTTGAGAAAGAAAAACCAGGAAGGAAAAAAAAAGAAAAAAAATTTCCCCTAAAGCAATGTCCTTGCACTTTTCTTTGTCAGTTCAGAAACCATCTTAAATGATATTTTCATCATATAACATTTCATCCTGTTTTTGCCAGCATTTGGCCTGTGAGAGCCTACATGCTCATTCCTGCAATGCCTTTAACGTAATCAAATGTCACCCTTGTGCACTGCAAATCATTTCATGATGGATTATTAATGCCAAGACCATGTGCTGAGACATGGAGAAGCCGTTATGCCAGCAGTAGCCTTCTTACTGAGCTGTGGACGTCACCTCCAATGGTGCCAAGTAATTGAAAATACTTGAAGTGTAGTAATGGACTGGATTGCATACTACACTAATCCCTCTAGTTTCATGAAAGCTATAAGAGATTACACTCATTCATTCTTTAGAAGAGTGGTATTCAGACTGTGCTTTCGTTTTCTGGCTAATACAAAGGAAAGCAGTCAAAAGGTTCTGATGGACACAAACCACTGGTTTTCTGCAAAGAAACCTCCTATTGAAGTAAAATGGAAGCTGTGTCCAAGACGACTAATTAAAGAATTTTCCATTAGTCTTGACACCACAGCCCCCCCAAAAACAGAGAACTAGAGGGAAAGAAAACAGCCATAATCCTGTCTTTAACCCATTCCTGCATAAACTACTGTAGTAGAGGAAAAGAAACGTGAATATGTGATTCATTTTTTAATTTCTAAACAACAAATAAAATGACCTATTGATACTAAATTATTTTTCTTTTAGAAAGTTATAATGAAACACATTAATACTAATTGTGTTTTCTATAAAGGAAGCCATCTTCTAATATTACAGGCATTAAGTAGGAATTTGTGCATTTTGGATGTTTTTTCTTAATGCCATTTTTATCTAGGCAGTTAATCCTTCTCTCGTCACATATCATTACCATGACAACTGGCAGGTATTTCCATTTTTTTTTTACAATAGGAGCAACACAAGGGCCATCAGATCAACCTCTGGCTCCCCTCTTGATAAACTAAGAAGGAAAGCTGCTCATGGTTTCAGTAGCTGTTTTGTTTCCAAATCCAAAAGGGGAACTTAATTGAGTGTTTTATCTTATTTTACATTTTATTAAAAGGTTTGTGAGTCAAGTTTTATTTTCAAGCCAGTGACATGGTCTTCCATATAGTCTGCTAGAGTGGTTTGGATTAATGAATTTTATTCTTATTTGGAATAAAAAACAGAAAATCCTTTGGGTATTGTAGTAGACCATGGGATTACTTATGTGCATGAGTTATGGTTGAATAAAAAATGTGTCCCTTGGCTGAAACATGGATGTGAGAGCTCAATTTATTTGAAGGACACTAATTCATTGGGGTGTCATATCTTTTTCACAAGCTTTTGTTGTTAAAATTGCTCCACAATAATAAATACAGGCGCTACACACTGGGGTCAGTACTTAGCCCATTTGTACAATGCCAGACACCACAGGAAAGTGAGATGTAAAATTGCCATAGGCAGCCTGTTGACTGATTTTGTTGCTTGTTTGTTTGCTTTTACCCAATGTTTGGTGTTGCATAGCAGGACTGCACAGCTGGGAGACGTGACATGGAACCCTCACAGCAGACGAGTTCCTTGCAAAGATCTGTTTCTAAAAGGCCTTTAATTCTTATGCCACTTAGTTTTCAAACCAAAGCCTTTGCCTATGAAGAGACCTGGAAAAACTACTTTCAAAGGCTCATACTGGCTAAAAGAAGACTAGGGTGTTTCACTTTTACCTACCACAGTAAGCATACTTCACCTATGTTATCACATATAAAACATATATTTTATACTTTCAGGCATTGAAAGATTCTTCTCAAAGTTCAGGGAAGTAAAAGGATACTTAAATCACAATAAGCTAAGTTTATAAAATTAAGTTTTTCCCAGGAGAGAAGGACTAAGAGAAACTTTGATTAAATCATGGACTTGGCTTAATGGGATTGTAATGCTCTCTTTCTACCAATTATTAACTAAGGCCTCGTTCTAACATTCCATGCCCTAAGAAGTGAGTTAGTTTCTGCCATAAAATTGAGACTGTTACCCTTTACTAATGCTGTATTTCTATTTGAAATCAGCCATGACCTTTTTGTCTCTGTCTCTAGAGTTGTTTATTTGACTCAGATGCACAGCATGCTACGCATTGTAACTTCACTTCTAAAGGAGGTGTTTCTTGGTAGAAATCTTCACAGTAAAGCATCCTAGTTTGTAACTAATGAGACACAAAGATAAGAAGATTAGCTGTAACCCCTTCCCATTTAAAAATCATATGTCAGCTAATGATCAAACAGCAACAATTTGCCCATGAAACTGCCAAGTGCATATTACTTTAAGGAAACCTTATATTTATTCCCCAGCCCTTTATTTTATGTCTTTTCTTATCAAGCACAATGAATACAGGTGCTTGGTGTCCAAAGAGAATAGCGGAGTGTAGAGAAAGGAACACTTGGGAAAGGGCTTCTTGGTAAATAAAGGCTTGAGGCTCTCCATCCGCGTCTCCCAGCTCCTCGAGGCAAATTTTAGGAAGATGCTCACTGTGTCAGGACTTGCTGAATGAGGAAGAAAGGCTGCCTCCATCTTCCCCCAACCCCCCTCCACCCCTCTCCGTGCAATCAGAGCCAAGTCCCTTTACATCAAAGCAACTATAAAAATAAACCAAAACTCTGAGCCCTGATCAATTCATCTTGTCTTCACCTTAACTTGAAAAAAGAAAAGGGAAAAAAGAAAAAAGGGAAAAGAAAAAAACCTCAAGGAGCAAAATACAACATGGTTTTGTAATAGTTACCAGGGCCCTTGGTCTAGGTATGTGTGTAGAATAGCATGTGTGGCAGAGGTAAATGAGGAGGAGGCCAGGTGGTTTGTATTAGAAAAATAACATTCTGACCCGCCATGTGCATGAAACGTTTCTTTCAGTTGACAGGAACTGGTGAGTTTTCTCTGAAAATTGGACTCTCAGACCATTCCCCTCCCCCGTAGCTAGCAAAGAGCCCCCATTCCCTGCATACACAGAACTCCAAATTGTTCCCAACATGACCTATAGAGAAAGACACATGATATTAACTTGGGTGACCTCATTTCACCGGTTGCCCTTTTTTCACATCACCATCTGGAAGGGGGGAAATGTTAATATATCTACAATTAGATAAATTGGAGCACATGCAAATGTTCATGCTTAGACGAGGGCACACAAGGTCTTAAAGAACTGAAAGGGGGACAATTAGCAGCAGGGCCTGGTTTGTGGCATTCTTGGTGCTGATGGCTTGCTGTCAGGATGGAACGGAGGTGTTGGTGACACTGACCAGAGCTGGCAGGCCATACACACACACTCCACAAGTCAGGTCACTTGTTGAGACTTGGACTCTGAGTCACAAACCACCTGAATGACAGACACTACAGCCTAAAGGATTTGGGCAAGAATTCTCACCTCTCACAGAGTCAGTTTATTTGGTTTTGCCACCTGTAAAGTCCAAGCTCAGGAGATCCCCTTGGGTACCATGTGCTCTTGAGCCCAGTGAATGCCGCCTACATAACACTGACTTGCCCTGGAGTCCAGGGAGGACATCTTCAGCTTTGAGTTCCCACGTAGGGACAATCTGTCACACTTGCTATTACATGACTGTTCTTTTTCAAAAGCCTTGCTCTTCATAGACCATTTCTCAACTGCCTGGCTAGCCTTAGTAGGCACTAAGTAAAGTGTGACTACGTGGTTTTATACGTTTTGGATCTGCAGACCTATTTTTTCTTGATGTCTTTAAAATACGAATAATCCTAAGAGGTCTGTCGTATGTTTAAAATGGAGAGATGTTACTTATATCAATGTCTTTTCACCTGCTTTCCTAAAGAAAGCACTACAGTTGGGATGTATGTACAGTAAGCGCTTGGGGTCAGGAAACAGCTGCTCCACGCATGTATCCTACCTATTTTCTAATACAAAACATGGGGAAAATTATTAATTAAATAAGGGCCACGAGGAAAGTAATTGCTCAGAGTATAAATTGTGTTGGTCTGGCTATAAGGTTTTTCTATGAATAGTAACACACATCAATAATTTTAAAGTATTTAAGAAATAATTAACTATAAAACTAGTTTCTTATTATGCATTTCTATTCTTATGACATGTTCATGACTACCAAAATTGTATTTCAATTAACTTCTGTGCATCCTAAAAAATTGACTAGCCACTATTCTATATGGGGGTGGCATATGGCCCAATTAATCTTGGTTGATTACTTTTTCATTGCATAGTGTGGGCACTTTGGAAAATTATCATGGAAGAAATAGAAACTACTGAGCAGAGAAAGAAAATTGAGACCTTAGTTAAGTCGGTAGTGTTTATATACTTCCTAAGGGCCTAAATTTAGAACTGTCATAAAGGATTTTTTTTTCCAGCTTGAACACTGCTTTCCTTGAGATGTTTCCTTGTGAGAAATTAGCATTTTTGATGTTAGCAGCAGTGGATTTACCATTATGGTACTGTGATTTATAATAAGAAATATATATTTGTTCTTCAGCCTGGTTTCTGGCACAGAGCTCCTAAAACCCTTTGTTATTCATAACAAAATCCCTTTCTACCACACCTGAGTTTGTGCCAATAAGGTGACTTTTGGAAAGCCCCTAAAGATGGGGACTGGCGGCTGGGCAACCAACCTTGTGATTAGAGGGTTAGAACTTTCAGCTCCGCCCTCTGACCTCCTAGGAGGGGAGAGGGGCTGAAGATTGGCTTACTCACCAATGGCCAAAGATTTAATCAATCATGCCTACATTATGAAACCTCCATAAAAATCCTAAGGGTGGGATTCGCAGAGTTTCTAGGTTGGTGTACATCTGGAGAGCTGGGAGGATTGTGCCTAGAGAGGGCATGGAAGCTCTGAGCCCCTTCCCACATACCTTGCCCTGTGTATGGTATCTCTTCCTCTGGGTATACCTTTCATAATAAATCAGTAATCCAGTAAGTTGTTTTCCTGAGTCTGTGAGCCATTCTAGCAAACGATGAAGGAGGGGGGTTATAAGAACCTCTCGTTTATAGCTGGTTGATCAGAAATGCAGGTGACAACCTGGACTTGCAGTTGGTGTCTACAGTGGGGACAGTCTTGTAGGACAGAGCCATTGGGACATAGAACCTCTGTTTCCGCATCTGCAAAATAAGGATAACAATAAACCCAACCTCATAGGATTGTAGTAATAACTAAATGTGACAATAAACATAAAGTGCCTAGCTCAGCAATGAGGATTACTATTATTGGGCTCTCCATCACAGTGGGCTTAGAGCAGCGGTTCTCAACCTGTGGGTCGTGACCCCTTTGGCGGTCGAACGACCCTTTCACAGGGGTCGCCTAAGACCATCCTGCATATCAGATATTTACATTACGATTCATAACAGTAGCAACATTACAGTTATGAAGTAGCAACGAAAATAATTTTATGGTTGGGTCACAACATGAGGAACTGTATTTAAAGGGCCAGAAGGTTGAGAACCACTGGCTTAGAGAATTCCTTATTACCTGACATGAGCAAAGCCTTTGTATTAGTCATCTACGGCTGGGTAACAAATTGCCTCAAAACTCAAGTTACCTCACACTGTTTCTGAGGAGCAGGAATCTGGAAGCTCTGGCTCAGGGTCTCCTGGAGGCTGCAGTCAAGCAGTCAGGGACCTATAGTCACCTGAGGCTTGATGGGGCCTGGAGGATCCGTTTCCAGAGTCATGGGCTCCTTACCACGTGTGCCTTCCTGTAGGACTGCTCACAGCATGGAAGTGACTTCCCCAGAGCAAGTGCTCCAAGAGAGAGTAAGTGTCAAGACAGAAGCCACTGTGGCTTTTACAACTTAATATCAAAAGTGACATGCTGTACCTTCTGCCATATTCTCCTGGTAGAGTACAGCATGAGAGGGGCTGCACGAGGGTATGAACACCAGGAGGCAGAGATCCCAGGGGAGGGGGGGCTCTCTCAGAGGCTGGCTACCACTGCCTTACATAGTTTTCCTTAGCAATGCCACAGACATGCTTTTTTTGCTTTAATTTTAGATTAGAGCCAGGAGGCTTTGAAATGATTACAGTGGTTTATAATCTACCAGCAAATGAAAGGCATCTGAGCATCAAGATAAATGTCTGAGTGGGGTCTGCTAGCCACTTGAAAAGCATGTGGTTCCACATGCCTAAGAAATCCACAGCTGACTTCAGTAAAATCCCGGCTATTAAATATTCCAGCTCTGCACTTTCACAAAGTGCAAAGGACAGAAGTTGTCTCTCTCTATTAACAAGTAAGAATGGTTAGCAGATAAGGCACGGTTTGCAAATCTGTATTTATGATTGGAGTCTGGCTGAAAACAGAATAAACCATACGATCTGGGAAGTCTAATTCTAGCAGGAAGTTGCTTTGAAATAACCCCATGCTTCGCTCACTCTCCAACTGATGTCTTTGATGACCGGTTTGGACACGTCAATAAAATGTTCTGTCACTTACTATATGTTATTTTCTTGCAGCTCTTCCCACTGTTTGATGGTAACGCTAACCGTGCCTGTTCTCTCAGCAGAATCCACACTCTGATTCCGATTTGCCAAGCAGATTGCTTTTGGCTAAATGTCCTGCCCACACACAGGTCCTTCAGGTTCGAGAGGCCCCATTAAAAGATCCCTAAAGAAAATACGCGGCCTTGACTGACTTGGATTTGTAGCTCCAGCTCCAAAACTTAGAAGAAAGCGGCTGGTTAACATTATAAACATTTTGAAGTACTTGTCTTTCAGAAATGCAAAGAACCATTGTAAGAAAAGCCCTTTGATGGCTCAGAACGTATTGTATGTGCTTATTATTAATTGGTACACTTTCTCCCCCATTTCAACCGGAGATTCTGTACATTGCAACAATGAAATAAGTAAAGACATGTGTCCACTTTAAAACCTTGCTATTGGTGCGGTCTCCTAGACCTAGTCCTTTCCCGTGCTTTCTGGGTAAAGGCTCCTTCCTTCCCTCAGCCCCTCAGCACTTTGATCTCAGAAGCAGTGCCATTTGGTTGAACTAGTAAGTGTATGTGGTGCCTTTGATCTGGTACTTAGCGGGGCTTATTTAAAATAGATAGCTTCTTTCATCTAAATAGTGTTTACTGGGTCTCTCTCTGTGAAGGACGGTTTCAATTGCTATTAGATAGTTCTAGAAAGTTTCTTAAGAGTGCACAGGTCTGAATCTAAGTTCTGAAACCCCAACGGCAATATTATAGATTTTGGAAAGCAAATTCCTATTAAAATGAGCTGCTGCTATAGATGTCAGGTACTATTTGCAGAAACTTTCTCTGCTTTTTAATGAGGAACTGACTTTCCAAAGAATAATAAACATATCCTATACTTAGACAAAAATGGTAACCTCAAACTGTCTGAACTTAATGTCCAATTATCCCTCTGAAATTCACGTATTAATATATTTTTACATTACTGGATTATGCATAGTACACAGGGTATCTTTAAAAGGGACTTTTTAAAAATAGCAAATATGTATCTTTAATTCTCCTCTTTAAGAGGATTTCTTGAGCATTTTATTAGGTGCATTCGTGATTTGTGTTTAGATTTCCTAGGCAGCATTTAGTTATTCATTCAATAAACTGTGTTGTAGGTCCAGAGACTTAAAGATGACTAAGCCACAGACTCTGCCCTTAGGTTGCTCGCAGCCTGGAGTCTGGGGGCAGGTACTAGCAGGCAATTATGTAACAGTGTGTAAGTGCCTCTCATGGACAGCGGTCCTCCCAGCCCGCCTTAAGAGTGATCAGGGAAGACTTCCTAAAAGAGGTGGCACCCATGCTTTAGTGAGATACTTGCTGACTCAGAACTCAACGTCCCATAAATTCCCAGTCAAGTCCATAATGCAAAGCCATGCCTCACGATTTAATACAGGTGGCCTACACTTTGGGAGAGGTCTAAACCTTGAATGGCTTTGCTTACTGCCTCAAGCTACCCCAAAGTCTTCTTTGGAGAAAAACCCAAGCTGCTTTTCACATACATTTTAGACCTTCAGCTTACTAGTAATTCTTTATTTAGAGGTGATATTGGAAATCTCTTTGTGTTGTTTTTAATTGTTCTTTTTTGTTAGGGTCCTGACACATTAGGAGGAAATCAGAGGGGCCAGGGCCTGACCTCAGGAGGCTTATCTGGATTTGTGGAGTTGGGGAGGAGAGTCTGGGCCTTTAGATGACACACTATTGTGAGTTCGGAGTGTTCCTGGGTCAGTGCAGGGATGGTCAATGTGCTGCAAGCAAACCATAGGGCCTTGACCTTTTCCCAGTGGTGCTACCAAGCCACTGAGGCTGTGAAACTGCAACATGAAGTGGGATCTTTGCTACTTTCTCTGTTTTTTCACATCAGTCACCGAGCACTACTGATTCTGAGAATCATGCATTGTAGGTATCAGGAGCCTTAAAATCAAAGAGGCTACCGTCCCCACTTATTCAGTTAGGAAATAAGCCCAAAGTTCTGGCATCCCAGTCTCACCGTCACTGAGTGGCAGAGCCAGAGGTGCACGGCCACCGTGTTGACCAGGACCTGGGCCTGGGCTTCTCTTTCTGGCTTGTTTTCCTCTAAGAGTCTTGGCATAGGGTCTAGGACCCTGGACAGTTCACAGGAACTGTGGGAGAGAGGCCATCACAGTCTGGGGTCCTCCAACAGGGGTGGGCTCGGGGGACAGTGCAGTTCCCATAGGACTTCATCCCTCTCTCTGGACTCCCAGGGTCCACGCCAAGCCAGAACTGGAATAAGAGTTGTAGTTGGTAAGGAAAGAGACAGAATAGGAAAGAATCAGGATGTATTGAGCAGACTTGTGTGAGCCACAGGAAAGCCAGGCTGGGAAGGAGAGCAATATTACATTTGGGAGAAATGAATATTTTTTCTAATGAGTTACTAATCATGGGCTGCCTATGGCCCCTAACTTCAGGAAGGCCAAATGTTGACGCAAACTGTGTGGACGGAAACCAAGGTGGAAAAGGGGGCCCTCAAGAAAATCAAGGAACTGTTATTAGAGGGAAGGTGGAAAGATAAATGCTGGAAAAGCAAAAACAATAGATTTCGACAGCAGCCCCTTTGTCCTAACCTGGAGGTAAAAGTATAAGACTGGAATGTGCTCATAGAGTGTTACCATGTGTAAGGTAGACTCACTACTTTACCTATATTAACTAATTGAGGCTATTCTCAAACCTATTCCATAGGGACTACTATTATTCCCATTGACAGATGGCAGAACTTGAGTCACCGAGAGGCTAATTTGCCCAGGGTCTTTCAGCTAGCAAGTGCCTGAAGCCAAGCAACCTGACCCCAGAACTTCTGTCCTTAATTACTTCCCAGCTTCCTTACATTTTTTTCTCAAAAATAAAGATTTGAGGAAGGCCCTGATAATGAATATAACTACCTGGCACATAGAAGTAGCCATTATGACTTTTGTGATTATTTATTAACAGTATGTAAAGCCTCTGGTGCATAGTAGCCATTCAATGACTATGAAATAAGACCAAAAACAGCATTTATAGGCCTACCAAGACATTTGCATGGAATCTAGGGCTGAGAGAAAATCTGTATGATCTTCAGGGGATTAGCAATGGATGTGACAGAAGAGGTACAGACAGTAAATATATGAACAGATATGTCTAGAGACCCACTGAGGTAGGGACAAAATGGTGAAATGCTGAATCCTTTAATGACTCCCCTTCTCCTTCCCTTCTCAAGTGCTGCTTAAGTAGAGCCGAGGCCAGGCGGGATGCAGCTAAGGTGGCCCTAATCAACTCCCTGTTCAATGAGCTGCCCTCTCGAAGGATCACCAAGGAATTCATTATGGAGAGCGTGCAGGAAGCAGTTGCCTCCACCAGCGTGAGTACCCCAGGGAAGGGAGGAGCTGGCTGCTCTTAGAATACTGAGGCCTTTGAATCATGGGAGATGCTAAAGTGAGCACATTTTTAAAGAATTGGGCAGATTTAATTTTTATCCATTAAATCATTAATTTTCAGCAAAAAGAACCCTTGGATTGGAAATCACAAAATTGGAACTGGCTCCCTCTTCCTGGACCACAATTAATCAAGCCTTAAATCAAGGCGGATCATTTGATCCACCTTGATTTCTTTATTTGAATATTTTTGCTGTTTGAGGAGCATTGATTTGTTTGAGAGCCTGAGACCACACGCAATTAAATACTGCTTTACTCTAGAGGTAAACTAGCTCATTTCCCCCGAAACTTAACTAATCTTACAAATGATGTGAAGTTCTTAAAAATGCTAACCCCCCAACCCCCATGACTGCTTAGATATGGGGAAAGCTGTATGCCCAATATTTGTTAACTATTAGAATTGTCATGCTTAATCAATTACTTCTTTCAGAGGGCTTTGAAAATGTTTGTAATGGACATAACTAAATACAAAGTGCTTATGAGCAAAACACTTTGTCTTAGAAATTTAGGTAGGATGGTTTCTCCGCGATCCAGGTGTAGGCGAGTTACCCCATGAATTATGTGGAGCTCCTGATCCTTGATACCTCCAAACCATAAGCCATGGAGGAAGCCTTGGGTCCCCACTGTGGTAGTTGTCTCCCTGTATGTCCTCCAAGAGCAGGAAGTTGGCATTGCCAAAGGGGCTAGTCAACTCCTGGCTTGTCTTTAGCATGAATAAATCTGACCTGAGATTTTCATTCTCTGATTCCCTCAATCGGACTGTAAAGGGTCGGTCTTTCTGGAGAAGCTGTTGACAATGAAGGAGACATTATCACACCAGCAGTTACCTTTTTTCTCCTTTTCTTTCCCCTCATAAATGCTCTTATCACACAGAGGAGAGGGAAGGAGGGGCAGAGAGTGGCTGACCAGGCGTGGAGACCTCAGGAGCTCTGTTCCATATCTGCTCTGAGGATGAAAGGAAGCCTTTGTTTCGCTGCCCTGCACATTTCAAGTGCCTTTGAGGAAGAGAAGTTAGAAAAATGATGCCTGATTTCTATGTGTGGAATTTACTCAGGAGCAGGGAGGGGCCCTCAGTGTAAATGTAATTTATCATTTTTTCATGGAAATTTCTAAGGAAAGAAAATATATAAGATTTGCAGGCTTCTGGATGGATTTCCTCTGGGATATTTAAAAAGCCAACATAAATATTTCAGCAGCAGTGTTAATGTTATTGCATTCAAAAGCTATAAATTTGCTGCTATCTGATGTTGGCAGTCCTATGTTCAGCCTCACAAAGTCATTGCCCACCTTCTCAGGAATCCAAGACCAGGGGATATTGAAGGGCAGGCCCCAGACCTTATGTTAGCTTTTTTATTGCCACTCCCCCTAACCAAATTGAAGGAGAATTCCATTTCTACACATCACCCACCCACCTTGATTGCTGGAGATTAAGTGATCCGGAAGTAAAAAAATATAAACCAAGATCCATGTTTCCAGGCTGAACACCAGCATATTATGAAAAGCTCCCATTAAGAATCATGGCAGTAAAATATGAATGGTCCATACAACTGAAGAATTCTTTCCCTGTCAGTTACATAATCTTGCCTGGTTATCATTGGAACCAGAACAAGGTCATCATTTCAAGATTCCAATAACACCTGCAGGCAGCCTAAGTGGGCAACCACTAGAACATTAACGCCACTATCAACAAAACCCTTTGCAAGGGCACAGGAATTTCTGCTTTGGGATAATTATTCTTTTAGTGCGGATATAATCAGCCAACAATTTAATGGAATGCCAGATTCAAATTGATTACAAAATCCTCTTTCCTCTGAATCGTGGAGAGATTAAGGATTTTATGCCAAATCAACTGGAGACTTGGTTGTGGAATACACACCTGCAGTGCCAGGCCAATAGAAGGTACTGTAGGGCCACGGTATTAATTTGTGATCACCCAAAGAAGAGGAGGGAACGTCCATAACACTTCCCTTTTCTGCTTCCTTCCCAAGGGCACCTTGGACGACGCTGACGACCCCAGCACCAGCATCGGCGCCTATCACTACATGCTGGAGTCCAATATGGGGAAGACCATGCTGGAATTTCAGGTGCCTGACTTCCTGCCACTTGTTTATTTTGCTACACAATCTAAAAGCCTGGGAGAAGGCCACTCTTATCATGAACATCCTCTGTCTCCCAGATCTACTTCTGGTTCTGAGCCCAGGCTTTGGAGGGGGCTGGTCCCTTTCAGCCTGGCTGGTCTTCTCACCTCTGAATCTGCTTCCTCATTTGCATATAAATCAGGGAGCATAATAGTAGTGGCATTTCCTCACAGTACCATTATGAGGATCCAATGGGACTATATAGAAAGAGCCCAGAACAGTTCCTGGCATATTGTAAATGATCAATGAAGTTTAACAACCTTTATTATATAACTTTCTGAAGAAGGACTGCTTTATGTCGGAGGCTACTGGGTAGATTCTCTTGACAATTTTATGTAAACTAAAGGTTTCAGATGAGGACAGGGTCGCTTCCCTGCATGAACATTTCAGGGTCCTTGCTGTAGAATAAAAAGGTGGGACTATAAAGGGTACTTCCCTTACCCCCAGCAACAATCTAAAGTCAAACAAAAAAATAATAAAGGGAGGATCATAACACAGGAGAGAGAACACAAACTTTTAAAGACTTGTATGTGAAACTGGCTCTACCACTTTCCACCTGTGAACTGAACTAGCATGAGGTTCAGCTTTCCATGTATAAAATAAGAATTATAATGCCCATTGTATAGGATTTTTGTGGGATTTACATAATATGACATTTATAAAGTGTCTAACATAGTGATTTTCTCAAAGAACCCCATTTTTAAAAGTTTCTCCCCTATCAACTCCAACAAAAAAATATTGCATTTCTTTTGTTATAGAATGAATGCTGCCTGCCTCAGTACTTAGTAGCTTGTATATGATTTAGTATCTATTTTCAGAAAATCAAGAATAATTTTTTTTCATTTTAAACAAATATTTATTGACCCGATATTAAATGGGACATGTTTAAGGAATGTATCCCCTCTGTCTGTGGACAGTTCCCTACACTGTACCGCTGGGTACATGCTATGGCTCACTAGTCTTTTACAATTATTCACACTATAATGGAATAGCAGGCTTGTGCAGAAGCTCAGAATCTTCTTAGACAGTTGTGGTTAGCAGAGCAAAGATCACAGCCAATGGAGAATCTGCCTCATTTTAAACAAGCGCTGAGATGACCTCATCGCTTTCCGTGGAGGTGCTGGGCTCCTCTGGCACTCTAGTCATGGGCTCTTCCAAATAATCACCAGTGACACTCACTGTGGCCTCCTCAGTGGCTTCTTCCACAGAGCTGGAGGTGTTTAATTCCACACCGTGGACAATTCCCAAACTTGTGTATTCTCTAAGTAATCCTCAGTGGTCCGCTCTGCACCATCAGGACATCGGCGACTCTGGGTCAGTGGTTGGTGTTAGTTCAGCCTGTAATTCTGAGTCACTGGAAATGTCTGTGTCTGAGTCAACATCTAGGTGTGGGAGTATCGAGGGAAGAAGCAGACAGAGAGGATGAGGGCTTCTTGATCATGGTGTGGGCTGGGAGCAGCAGGGAGTGCAGGAGGCTGGGCAAGGTGAGGAGGCAGGTGGCACGCCCTCAGTGCCAAGAATGATTTTTGAATGCCATTAAGTTAGTCTGCCAAAGATAGAAGGCAAGATTTTCTTTTTTATTTCTTAAAATTTCATCCAGCTACTATGAAAGGCTATACTAACCACCTTTCAGTAATACTTTAATTACCTTGGTACAGGCTGTGTTTTCCTGTGTGGTCTATGTTGTAAGAGATTTAAATATGTGAAATAATTTTAATCCTGCTGGAAATGCTTCATAAATTCACAGAGGGGAGGTTGGGGACGGATAGGGTACAGAGGAAGGAAGAAGAAGATGTGAGGACAGGAAAAATCCAAAATCCCTCTCCCTAGTAGGGATGCTGGCAACCCAGGAGGAGGGCCTGGAGCACAGACATCCCTTTCTTCCCCACCAGCTCTATTGCCTGCGGGGCCTGCACGTTCCTTGGTGGCCGGGCTTAAATGCATCAGCTTGTTTCTGCACATGATGGGAGTTGACCACAGTCGACCCAGCAGTCAGTACCCCTGGTGGGTAATAGATGTGTGCTTACCCATAGATGACTACACCGTATAAAAACAAGGCTGGTGTCTCCTGACTGCCCGCAGGCTTTCCAGGGGCGCTGTCAAGGAGGCAGGGCGCAGAGGAAACCTGATAGGCTTCTGCTTACCTTCACTTGGGAGGGAAGCCTGGATGCCTGTTTGAGGTAGCCTTGCCTTAGAGAAAACTGCCTGATGTTTGGGGGGAGGGATGGTGACAGCACTAGCCACTGGGTCTTGTCAAGGTCAGGTTCGTGGCCGACTTTGACTGACGCTGGTTAATATATTTATTCTGCAGCCTAATGCAATCCAAGGACGAGTTGTTTATTTACATCTTTGCTAAATTCTCCAGGTTGCTTTTTAAAACCTCATCTCATAAACAAATTTCCTTTTAAATCCATTCTCTTGGGTGGGGAGATGGTGCCCACCTGTTTTTCAAGTTCTCCATTTATAGTGTTTGTTTTTCTTATTTCTGATGAATCACAGAACCAAGCCAGTCTCCCAGACATAGTTCCAGAGAGAAACAGTGTGCATTTCCCCACCTCCCCGCATAGCAGCTGAAGGGCCAGTGTTTCTACCAGGAGGCAATACCAGGAAGCACTGTGAGGACAGAGTCCAGTTGTAGTTGGTTAAAATGGAATGAATGACAAAATGAACCAAGAAAACTGTAAATTTTCCTGAAGAGAAAAAAACACACACAAGGCTTGATTTTTTCCACTTTATTTTAATTTTACTTTGCTGATCAGGACTAGCTACATAATTTATGGGGCCCATGGAAAAATGAAAATGCAGGGCCTTTTGTTAAAAAACTACTAAGATACTTATAAATTATTAAAGGCAGTGGATCACTACGCCAAGCTCGAGATCCTAGGTGACTGCACAGATTGCAAGCTCACAAAGCTGGCCTTGACCATGAGACAGACCCATGAGAAGGGTCCAGACCGGGTAAGAAGAGTTAGGCACTCATTTCAGGCACGAAATTTAAAGGAGTGTCAAAAACCTCAGTAATCAAGATGAGTAGTAGTATAACACAATATTGTATAAAGTCAAAACGTGAAACATTCATGACAAAATGTCAAAATTTTAAATAATGACAGAATTTTAAATAAAAGACCCTGAACTTGCATGACTCACCTTAAGCTTGCTTCACTCACCCAACCCTAGTCCCAACCCAACCTTTAGGCCAGCTGCTTGTTTATCTCTCAAGATGCTCAGAATCCCCAGGTTTCTAGATCAGTCCACAGAACAGTTAGCCCTGCAGGAAAAGTCCTGTGAGGAACAGGACATAGAGCTCATGGAACAGGCTCCCTTTAAAGAGACAGGACTTCGACAGGTAGGAAACAGGTCTGGAAGACCAGGCAGCAAGGAATCCTGGTGAAACAAGGGAGCGGCCCTCTCCTAGCCAGTCTGCAGTCATGCCAGGATTTCCGATGGAACGAATCAATGGGAGGCACACAAAGATTTCCTGGGTTGAGCCCAGGGCTCATGCAGCTTCAGGAAGATCTGAAGATAGTGAATTTGGTCTTATGAGGGGAAATAAAGAATTGGGACAGAAAGAATGTGGGACTATCCACATAATGATAGCAAGATTAATATGTCTACGAGGAGGGCAAGAATTAGATGGGAGCATAATGGAAGAAGGCAGAAAGAAGGTCATTTTCCCTGAAGGATTTTAGAAACAAGAGCAACACTGAGGAAGAGGGGCTTGTGTTACTTGAAGAGGAAAAAAAATGCTTGGTGATGGATCAGAAATTTAGATAAACAGAGCGGGTGAGGAGGGTGACCCTCATCCTGCAGGCAAAAAACAGTTCAAGTCTCTGGGGGTTTTTGAGAGCTGTAGGTTGCCAAGGTATGTAAGAAAGGTCTCTGGTTCTGTTTGCAGCAGAATTTGTGGGTTCTAAAGTCTTAGGGGGATTGCCATATGGAATGACGGGAATTTATCGGGAAAGGAGGTTTGTGTAAGATGAGAGTGAGAGCCTTGTAGGCCTTGGAGGAAGATGTGTTATCAGGCAGCAGTTGTCAGAACATGGAATAAGATCCCTGTTAGAAATAGGCTCTTTCTCAAACTGTGCTACAAGGGAGTAAGGACAATGTCATCAGGGCTATTGAAGCCATGGAATAAACTCAGTGTATCTTCTGGGTTGTCAACTTTACATGAAGACGGGGGTGGGGAACATAGGTGGAGGAGTGGAAGTGGTATTTATTTTCTTCTAAAAAAAAATAAACATTTACCTGGCCGGGTAGCTTTGGTTAAAGCATCCTCCCAATACGCCACGGTTGTGGGTTCTATCCCCAGTCAGGACACATACAAGAATCAACCAATGAGTGCATAAGTAAGTAAACAACAAATAGATGTTGTGAGTGAGGTTAGGCAACACTTGGTTGTGGTTATAGAACAAACCACTCTCACTCTCCAAATTAGCAGAGTGATGTGACGGAGTGAAAGTCTGGAGTGGGGCAGGGAGAAGTGGCGGCGAGCAGGCATGAGAGGGGCAGCCTCCCTGGGACTGGACCCAGGGCCCTGGGCAGGCGGTGGGCTCTGTGTTTGGGGCAGAAGTAATTCTGCTGGTTTGCACATCAGATTTTAATGAATAAAAACAGATAGTTTTGCTTTTACTGAAGTCTCTGGGGGTGCTTACTGTGTAGAAGAACAAAATCCCAAACTGGATCCCAAACTGAAAAGAAGAAACACATTACATTCTAATGGCAATTTTCAACATGATAATAGTGCTATTTGCTCTTCTGCTTACCTTATAGCTTTAAAATTTACCTAATAATCCTAAGATGTCTGAAATCCCAGAATGACTTTGGGCCTCCTGGTTTTCATAATGAGGTAATGACAGTGAAAGTCAGCTTTTTGAATGGGCAGTTGGACATCTAAATGTAGGGTTTTCATAACTGGTTTGCATGACCAGGAAGTTCCTTAATTGTGTTGTTATTTTCTGATCATTATAAGGTTGTGGTTTGTGGTATTAATCCAAAATAAATGTGTCTCTGACCAAAAAGGAAAGAAAAGAAAAGGAAAGGAAAGGAAAGAAAAGAAAAGCAGATAACTTCAGTGGAAGACTGCCAGTTCTAATCACATTAGAGAATTAAAATCATCAGCACGTTTATTCCCTTTAGCTTGCCCTTGATACCGTGCAGGGCAAGGATGAAGCTCATAGAAAGTGTAATGCTGTGCTCAGCACTGGCCATTGGAAACTGTGGGTATAATTTTTTTAATCTTTATTGCTAAAAGTATTACATACATCCCCTTTTCCCCCCCATCGATACCATCCAGCCCACCCCCACCTCCCACCCCAGGCCCTCACCATGGTGGGTGTATTTTAATGTCAGTTCTACTGTATTGTTCATATTTTAAGGAATTTTCTTGACTGAATTTATAAATATTGGAATATTTTTACAGTATTTATAGTTTGCCTATTATATGTTTTATATTTACTTTTTAGTCCTGATTTTTTTTAATTTAATTTTTTCTTTAATATGTAATGTTGTCACATGATTCAAAACTCAAAAGGTGCAAAAGAATGTCAGAGGAAGTTCTCCCTCCCACTCCTGTCCCCAGGCATCCCTGTTCTCTCCCAAGGGGCAACTAATGTTACCCAATTCTTTTGTATCTTGTCAGAACTCTTCTAGGCACTTACAAGCAAATATTTACCGAGATCTCCTATTCTGTTTTTATCAACTAGTAGCACACAGTATACAGGATGTGCACTTTGCTTTTATTTTATTTTATTTTATTTTATTTTATTTTATTTGTTTTGTTTTGTTTTGTTTTAACAATACATCACAGAGATTCTTTACATTAGAACCTAGAGAGCCTTCCCATCCTTTCTTTATGACTGCACCGTATTCAGTGGTGTGAATGTATTGTAGGGGAGGAAAAGTAATTTTCCCTGAACACTTCTGAGTTCTTAGCTAAGACTCCTGTAATAAAAGACAGATTAACAAGAGAAAAACACGTTTATTGACATGTATGCCCCGTGTATACATGAGAAAGACCCAGGGAAAAATGAGTACCTCCTGAGGTGGCATAGAATTCAGGATTAAATACCATCATAATAGGGAAAGAGGAAGGGGATGTAGGTGTTTTAGGGAAAGTAGGTAACTTTAAAGAAAGATAAATGGGCACTTAGAAGAATAAATGTGACAAAGCCTGTGTGGGTGTGGTGCGGACGTCCAGTTTCCTCTTCTGTGATGAGTCTGCCTTCCCAGGTTAGTGAAACTCCCCGGGGGGTGGGGGGGGACTTATGACAACCAGGTGCCTTTTGGAGGATGCGTCTTAGACAGATAAGAGGAGCTCAGAGAGACACTTTCTCTCTCTACATTTGCTGTTTTTCAAGTGCCTTCAGCTCAAAATAATCAATATATCAAAGTGGCATATTCTATGGGGTCATGTCCTAAATTCATATTTTGGGTGGCATATTCTGCTGCCCTTCAATACTTTATTAAGCCATTCATTTAAAAATGAACATTTGAGGTATTTCCAGTTCTCAGGCAATTTCAAAAATTACGATGCCTATAAATTATTCTCAGATTCACTGGTCTATTCAGATAATTTTTAATGTTGAAAGATATTTATAAATTATTAAGCCATTTTGTTGTGCAAATATGGATATAGCAGGGGAGGGAAGGAAGAAGGCTCCAGAAGCCTGGGACTCTGGTGTTTGAAAGTCTCAAAGTGTCCTGACAACCTTGTGTGTCCTATTTCCCTGACATAGTTGGGGGTCAGAGTCACGCCCTGCTCAGCTCTCACTGAGGCACTTTTTTCACGTTTCTGCTTTGAGACTAATGACAGGTGTTTGGGTTTTGTAGGAGCTGATGACCATTTTCCAACTACTACACTGGAATGGGAGCCTAAAAGCCCTTCGCGAAACAAAGTGTTCCCGACAGGTGAGGTTTTACCATCCAGAATGGCCTTGTGTTGAAAAGACAGATCAGATGGCCATGATGTCTCGAGGAGGTTTCCTTTATTTGGACTTTTTCCTGTTAAATTTGGTACTTTGTTTATTAAGTAAGAGTAGAGGACACATGAATAAATATACATAACTATTCTATATAATAAAAGGGTAATATGCAAGTTGACCATCACTCCAACACAAGATGGCCACCCCCATGTGGACGCAAGATGGCCAGCAGGGGAGGGCAGTTGGGAGGGACCAGGCCTGCAGGGGAGGGCAGTTGGAGGCAACCAGGCCTGCAGGGGAGGGCAGTTAGGGGTGACCAGGCCAGAAGGGGAGGGCAGTTAGGGGCAATTGGGCTGGCAGGGGAGCAGTTAGGCATCAGTCAGGCTGGCAGGGGAGTGGTTAGGGGGTGATCAGGCAGGCTGTCAGAGGCAAAAGTGCTTCCTATCCATCCCTCTTGCCCTGAAACAGCCCTCCCCTGCTGGCCTGGTCGCCCCCAACTGCCCTCCCCTGGAGGGCTGGGCGGCCCCCAACAGCCCTCCCCTGCTGGCCATTGTTTAGGCCTAAATGGGCAGTTTGACATCCCTCAAGGGGTCCCAGATTGGAGAGGGTGCAGGCTGGGCTGAGGGACGCCCCCCCCCCCCACATGCACGAATTTCATGCACTGGGCCTCTAGTCCTATATAATAAAAGGGTAATATGAAAATTGACCCTAATGGTGGAACGACCAGAATGACTGCTCGACCAGTCACTATGAGGCATACTGACCACCTCTCGGTCCCTTTCCCCAGCTGGCAGGCTCCGATTGCCCGATGGTGAACGGGATGCCAGGGGTGGGTGGCAGGGGATGCAGGCAGCACCAGGCCAAGGCCCCTGCCATGCCAGTTGCCCCACTCAGAGAGGACAACCCACTGTGAGGGTGGGACAGGCAAGCGGGTGGGAACGGCCAACCTCTTGGTCTCTACCCCCGGCCAGCAGGCTCTGATCGCCCGATGGCAAATGGGGAACTGGGGGTGGGTGGCGGCAGGGGGCGGGGCCAGCTGCAGGCAGCTGGGGAAGATGGCTCTAGAGACTGTACCCGCACATGAATTTCATGCTCCAGGCCTCTAGTGTGTATATATCTATGTATATATAGATATATAGATATACACACACACACACACACACACATATCAGTCCAGTTGAGTCAGGCACTGACCAAATATGCATACTAAGAACATTGACTAGGCATAAGACTGATTTAGATACTTGTACTAAATGCTGCCAAATGAAGGGATCATTGAGACAGACTTGATTTCTAAGGCAACTGTGGAATACACTCCATGTACCTGCCCTGCCTGTTAGAGTGTGCACCCTCCTCCGCTCTGCAGTGCGGAAGGAAACCTGAGAGTGCACCGCGTGGGGACCTCCGCAGTGAGGGGAGGTCAAGTTGATGATAGTAGGACTTTTCTCACAGCCACAAAAGGTCCCCAACGGGCAACAGAAATGCTTGTAAAAGTGGGCAAGCTGGCATCCAATCACCCCAACTTTATGGTTTGGAAATTTCTTCTTATTTTTCAGAGACAGGGTCTCACTATTTCTTTGCTACCTATGAGAAGCACCCTGCCCTCCCTCCCCCCACCCCCCTTTTTAAAGGCAAAGGCAAACTCCTTCCTGTGTACTTAATGGTTTTCACCCACTATCCTCCAAGATTTATCCTTTCTTTACCCACCGTTAGACTTTGAAAGATGGGAGTTTATTTTTAAGAGTTTGCTAACAGGAACTTGCATGAGGAACAAAGCCTCTACTAGTCAGCAAGATGAGGTGGATGTAAGCATTACCATGCACTGCGGCCCCAGGAGCTTTTAGTTGTTCTTTGCGTAGAAAGCCTGGCTTTCAAAATGTCAAGGATGGAAAAGAAATGAGTAGCTGACAATGGCTTTGGTTATTTTTCCTTTTCCTTTGATTTTACAAAAGGCCTTTGAAATATCCGGGGTTCGTTATAAACACTTTTCCATGATTGTTTTTAATTTGTTAAGGTCATAAATAAATACCATATGTTCCTGAAAATAAAAATAAGCAATGCATCCACTCCACAAGATCTTCTTAAAGTGTCTCCATCAAACCTACACATGATGTTACAATGCATTGGCAAATTTTTCACACGAGAATTGACAGTTAGTGACTAATTTTTAGTTGTTTACAGAAGTAAGAGACCATGTACATGAAGGTACCATTATATCAATAATGAGAATGCCTACATTCCATAATACATTTTAAAAGTTATTACCGTCGTTTCTGTGAGAGATTTAGACTGTCATCTTCCTTATGCTAACAACACATTTTCTACCGGGGTCAGACCTCTATTTTGTGAATATTATTGAGTCTTCCTGGTGTTAGTGTTTTGACTCAACCTGGAGTAACTTTGCTTTGCTGTACCAGCTTAGTCCTTCATTTTCTGTAAGAAGTATGTCATGGGACTTGGCTTCAGTTTGTGAACATCAAAGAGGCCTAGTGGTTGGATGTGGAGGAGGGGTGGAGGCAGAGGAAAAGAGGCGTCGGGAGGCCATGAACACAGGTGCCTTTGGTCCTCTTTACTGACACTCAGGACCTTGTCTCTTGGCCCCCAGGAAGTTATCTCCTACTATTCCCAGTATTCGCTGGATGAAAAGATGCGCAGCCACATGGCCCTGGACTGGATCATGAAGGAGCGGGAGTCGCCAGGAATTCTGTCTCAAGAGCTACGAATGGCTCTGAGGGAGTTGGAGGAAGCCAGGAAAGCAGGACAAGAACTACGGTTTTACAAAGAGAAGAAAGAAATCCTGAGTTTAGCTCTGACTCAGATCTACAGCGATCCTGACACTTCCTCACCCAGTGATGACCAGCTGAGCCTCACGGCCCTCTGTGGCTATCACTAGCAAGGCCAGGGTCCAAGTACCAGAGGCAGGCAGAGGCCAGACTCTAACATCAGGAAGCTGATTGAAGGAGGTTTACAGAGGCTTTAGCCCCTATAGCTAATACCTGAAGGCTGTACTAATCCTCCCCACCCATTCCATTCACAGAATCTGAGAGCAGTCAGGCCCTTTTAGGAGGCAGTGTTTTTCATCACACTCACAATAGTTCTACCTCAGAAGGAAAGGATGGAGACAGGTAGTTTGAAAAATATTTGCGAGGGCTTGCTCCAACCTAAGGGCTGGTTGACATGTGACTTGCTAGATTATATATGTTGTTTCAAAGAATGGGTCAGGGTAGCATCCCCCCAAAGAACATCAGTGAGGACTAGGGGGGAAAGCATGATAGCAATTTTCATTAAATAAAAAACATGGATTGGAATGAAATAAAAATATGGATTGTTTAAAAAAAATATTCAAATTTCAGGATTTCTTTCTAAACTTTGTAAGCTAAAAGAGCGTACACTCTACAGGCTGTAATCCAAAACCACAGGGGGGATTTTATCTGGACATCCCACTATCAAAGATCTTGAAATGGTAATAGTATGAAACTACCAAAAAAAATTAATGTGGTTTAAAATGCTCTTGTGATAACTTTTGTTAAATCCACACTCTTCCATATGGGGATAAATATCACTTACAATAGAACCCTCAAGAAGAATTCCTCAAGAATTAATATTCAATTTTTACAAATTCTATAATCAGTCATGTTCATTTATAATTTGCAAATAGATAACTTGAATTGATTTGTTTTTATTTTTGCCACCGCAGCCATATATCTATAATGGAGAAAGTTATTGGGATTTTAAAGGTTGAAACATTTTGAAGAAATCATTAGCATTTAATGATGTTTGCTTTGATTAGTTTCTTATGCATTAGAGAGAAGAAATCTTTAGCTGCCTTTGTTGTTGTTCAAGAACATAAGCTACCAGTAGCTTAATTTATTGTCATTTTTAAGTTTAAGTGACTGGAATCTTCTTTAAAGAAGGGTGAGACATTGCCACTTCTCTTTGAAAAGGGCTTGGGTCAAACAACTGATTAGAAAACCAAAAGCGAATACACACTAAATTTTAGATGGTCACTCAAATTTAAAAATGGCAGTAGTGACGATTTTAAACATGTAGGTATTTCCATATCTATGACATGAAAAGGATTATCTTGCATTGAGTCCAATAATTCAAATGAAAGAAAACTATTTTTTCAATCTTAAATAAAATTTCTTTCACTTCTTATTTAGGCAAGTGCAAACTAACTTTCCTGAAAGCTAAAAATATTATTACTTTAAGCTTACAAAAATATGATACTTTAGCCTTATATCTAAATATGTACAAAAGTATTTAGCACTCCTTAAATCCCCATGAAAACTACTGTATGCTGGTAATATATTTTGGAATTAGCCATAATAATAAAAAGTTAACTTCACATATTACATTTCCCACACCAGGGGAAAATTTACCAACATAACTGCCCTACATTAATGTTTTGAAAAGATGAGAATATATAATATTATATAAATTTTATTTAAAAATTATTGTTTTAACAAAAATTGCATTCCTCCCCATAATGAGGCTAAATGTCACTCACCTAGAAGAAAACTTTATTTCCTTATATTCCCAAAAAGGAATTAGAGTTAGTATTTGTACGTTGAATATATTTTGAGGAAACTTTCTATCTAAAGTAATTTTTTTTATCAAGTCATCACTCTATTATTTGAGAAAAGCCACAATTTCAATGTTGAGTGTAATTAAAGGGAGGTCCACCTTTACTGCATTTGCAGCCTTTGACAATGACCCCCTCAAGCTGACACTATCTAATTAGATGCAGGAACAGGAATCAGCTGGGAAAATATCAAATTTACTTTCTGCCTGTAATCAGAAAACGGCATCCACTATCGGTTTTCCCGGGCTCATCAAAACTGCCCACTCTTCCTGGAATGGCATGGAAGCTACAGCATAAGAAACAAAACTTAGATTCCCCGCTACTGCTGGTCCCTCTAATGCTCATTTATAGCAAATCAACTTGAGCTAAGACATATGGCTGTCAGTACCTCACAGAAACATCGATAACCCTGGCCCAGAGAAGAGCGGGGCTGAAGAGCAACATGTAATATTATTTTTCCTTGTCTACATCCTGTTATCAATAGCACACTGCATTGAAGGGGATCAGAGTGAAGGGTGCTCAGTTTAAGTGCATGGAGCTCTGGGTCCTAACCTTTTGTGGTTATAAACCCTTTGAAAGTCTGATAAAAGTATGGACCTTCTCCTAAAAGAACTAAGGGTATACATTTAAAATTAGACAAATAGTTTCAGAGAGTATGTGGACCTCCTCAAATCTCCATGGATTTCTCTTTCCAAGAAGCCCCAATTTGAACACGTGCTCACAGTCTCATAAACTTTTCAGCAAAAATCTAAACTAGCTCAGACATAGCCCCAAGGAGCCTATTTCTAAGATAAATGCCATCATCCTTAAATATAAAATTGCACTGTATTTAGACAAAAGATACGTTTAATTTTCACAAAATCCAAATACACCCAATTGTTACAAAAAAAATAACAAACATAGCTTAAACTTGTTGCTAGTGTGAGTGTATCAGAATATAACAGATTTAACAAAGTCATTGTTCCTCTAGTGATCAGAATTAGATGGCCATTTGTTTAAAAGCTATAGTCCACTGATAGCATTTGCTGTTGAGTTCATTCACCTATTTCTAGCAATAGATATTCTTGAAATATTGTATCTACATCAACTATGAATCTGATCAGCCAGGTCTCAGGAAAAAGAGAAAGAAGGCATAAAGGTTTAACACTTTCCTGTTTCTTTAGGGAAAGCTTTTAAAGCCTACAAGTGTTGCAAGTGACTTTATCTCTGAAATACTTTAGAGATTTATGACTTATACCATACTATGCCTTTCTTGCTAAAGGACAAAGGAAGTCATACTAAGAATATTTTCATTATCCTTGACTATGTTCTTAGGTAACCACAATTCAAAATATTACCTTTTACATATTGTTTTGTGTGTTTTTTTCCTTTTACATATTGTTGATATATTTTTTTTTTTGCCTTGCAGAAATGCAAATATCAAGAATTCTTCCATGGTGTCCATCATGTTAAAAAGGCAATATAAGGTTGTTTTCAGCCAGGGCTCTAGGAAAGCAAAAGTCATTTTCCCTACCACAGTGGTTCTCATCTTTAGCTGCACGTTAGAAATACCCAAGGAGCTTTTAAAAAATCCTAAATGTCCAGACCGTACCCAGTCCAATGAAACCAGACTCTCTGGAAGGGGGGCCCAGGCATCAGTATTTTTTAAAGCTCCCCAGGGAGTTCTAATGTGCAGTAACGTTGAGAACCATTGCTCTACCCAGGAAGTGCTGGCCCGGAGGCCGGCGGCCTCGCTAGTGGGAGCTATTACTTACTTGGCCCTGGCCCAAACTCAAATGTTGGGCTCTTCTGAGCCAGGTGAGAGCAACTCCTTTTGCTTGGTTAAGAGACTCTCCTGGAGCCCAGAACTAAAGCAGGGCAACTGCGCGCACACACACATACACTTTATTTTTGCAGGTGAACCAAATTCTTCCCCAGGGCCCAGCTTTCTTTCTCAAATATGATACATGAACTCACTGCACCAGAATCAGGGTACAAGTTTAAAAGTACAAGTTCCTGGGCACATACTCCAGACCTGCTGACCAAATTCCAGGGGAGGGTCTGGATTATTTACCACCTCACCAGGTGTTTCTGATCATATTTAAATTTGAGCTCTTTTGGCCTAAAGCTACCTAGCACATTCTTCACTAGCCAGCACCACCCCACCCTTCTGACATAACTAGCCTCTTGGGGAAGTGGTCACAGAAAGGAGTACAGGAGAGGGGAAGGTTGCCTCTCTCCTAGAAGCTAGGAAGAAGCAGAAGGGCGGAGACATGGCTGCCTTTTCTCTCCCCAAAGAGCAGCTCCCACTCTTTTATCACTTTGGCCCCAATATTTGGAATTATTTTTAATCCCTTATAGGAAACCATGAAAATATCTATTAGCTCATGGCTACGGCCACTTTTTCAACCTTATTAAACCCTGGGAGCCTCTCTTCCTGGGAACAAAGTAGGTTGTGGGAAAGGGGAGCGGAAGCTTCCTTCTGAGAGTTGCTGATTCTCTGGTAACTATTGGTTCCAAGGGAAAGTCCCAGGTTTCTATTTGTAAGCAGCTCCCCATCTGAGCAGCAATTATGCTCCACAAGTCCATGTGTGAGCCAATGGGTTGTTCACCCCTGAGGAGGCATTTTTATACAGGAACAAGGTCATAAATGGTGGCAAATTTCCCAGGATGGGGTTGTGTCATGTGGAGCCAAATGAGAACATGGAAGAAGCAGGAAGACAGGAGTATGGGTGAGCAAGACCAGTTCCACGGCCAGCTTGACAACCAGCCTGCTCCATGTGCCCCTGGAGCAAGAAGGTACCTAAAGTATTGATCTAGGGGACCTAACCCAGGTCCAGGTTGTGACTGAGCAGAGGAGGGTAGAACAAGGGGCAGCTGTGGGTCTAGGGCAGTGATGGCGAACCTTTTGAGCTCGGCGTGTCAGCATTTTGAAAAACCCTAACTTAACTCTGGTGCCGTGTCACATGTAGAATTTTTTTGATATTTGCAACCATAGTAAAACAAAGACTTATATTTTTGATATTTTATATATTTAAATGCCATTTAACAAAGAAACATCAACCAAAAAAATGAGTTTGCGTGTCACCTCTGACACGCGTGTCATCGGTTCGCCATCACTGGTCTAGGGCACAGTATTGAAAGACCTCCCTGGCGGCATATTCTGTCTCAAACTGCTTCTCCAGAGAGTCCCTTTGTTTTCTCTTTGTCCCTCATAGATTACCCACTGCCATCACTCGTTGCTTCTTCTGATCACAGTTTCTTTTACTTTCTGACCTACTAAAGAAGAGGTGACTTTTTTTTATGCCTTTACTACAAATCTTTGAAAACTTCTAAGAGTTGTTATCACTGGAGATAGGAACATTCACGTGACCTACAAATGACCGCTACTAAGCTCTCTGTAGTCTGTTTTCACCAGGCCCAATGGGGAGAGACAGGGGCACATGGAGCAGGCTGATTGCCAAGCTGGCCGTGGAACCGGTCTCGCTCACCCATACCCCGGTCTTCCTGCTTCTTCCGTGTTCTCATTTGGCTCCGCATGACACAACCCCATCCTGGTCACAGCTGCCCCAGAGCTCGCCAGTTCTGGGTAATCTGGCTTGAAATCACACACTGGCCTGATCAGTCTGTTCCTCTTAGGAATGTGAACGAGCAACATGGGAGGAATTTTCCAGTTCAAGCTGGGAGCTGAACCTAGAAGAGTCAAGATCATGAATGCTGTGTCTGTGCAGGCTGAAGGGATGAGGCAGTAGGAACCAGAAGCCAGCAGGGTGGCAGAGAGGAAGCTAAGGGGTTCAGATAGCAGATGCAGAGACAAGCAGAGACGCAGGAGAAGGTAAGAGCAGGAGGCTCATAAGGGGATGGTGAGAGCTGCTGGCCCAAATGCCCTGCAATTCGCTTATTCTTCCCCTGAGTGGGTCACACACCTAGCAACCAAAGAAATCCCGCTTTACTCATTGCAGAGAAAAATCCCATTAGATCATTCAGAACTTTTCATCCTATAAGAACAGACCAAAAATACTGCAAAAGGAGGAACCTCAAGTGATAGAAATGCTGCTAAGAAAATTAGATTGAGAACTGGTGACAGAGTTAAGTTTCCCCCCTCTCACTGCCCCTCCTACTCTAATGTAAGGTTTCACCCGTCCGGAGTCCTTCCCAACTCTGAAACACACTTATGTATTATGTGCTAACCATCTTGTCCTTGCTCCCCTACACAGATTTTTCTATGTTCTTATGTTTCATAGGAGGTATGGCCACAGAGGGAAAATAGAATTTTATTTTTAAAAACACAGAATTCATAACCTCAAATAATTGTTGTCTTAAAAAACTATTCACCCAGCTAGTGTGACTCAGTGGTTGAGCATCATCCTATGAATCGGGAGGTCATAGTTCGATTCCTAGTCAGGGCACATGCCTGGTTGCGGGCTCGATCCCCAGTGAGGGGTATGCGGCCGATCAATGACTCTCTCTCATCATTGATGTTTCTATCTCTCTCTCCCTCTTCCTTCCTCACAGAAATCAATAAAACATATTTTTTAAAAATAACAAAACTAGCCCTAACCGGTTTGGCTCAGTGGATAGAGCATCAGCCCGCGGACTCCAGGGTCCCAGGTTCGATTCCGGTCAAGGGCATGTGCCTTGGTTGCAGGCACATCCCCAGTGGGGAGTGTGCAGGAGGCAGCTGGTTGATGTTTCTCTCTCATCGATGTTTCTAACTCTCTGTCCCTCTCCCTTCCTCTCTGTAAAAAATCAATAGATTTTTTTTAAAAAAATAACAAAACTAAAAAAATAAACTAGGCACTTTGGGAAACTAACGTCGCGCTCTGACAATGCTGAGGAGTGCCGTTTTTGCCCAAGACATTCCTGTCACAAGCTCTTCCTTGGGAATGGCCCCTGATTCTGTGTGAACAAAGAAAGAAAAGCCGTCTCTCTTTTGTGGCTGAGAGCACCTTGCGATCCTGAACCGACTGGTTTATTTCAGCACCTCGACAATAAGGCCTAATCCTTAGCCTGCGCTCAACGAATGTTTCTTGGGTAGAAATTTGTCATCGGTGTCTTGGGGCTTCTTACTCCTTGCTTGGTGAGTTAATTCATTCACCAGACCTGGCTCTGTCCTACAGGATTCATCGGGACTCACTTGGTTGTAAGGTAGACACGCAAATCAAACTTACTAGGCTAAAGGGAGTTTATTTACTCGTGACACACAAGAGTCCCAGGATAGCTTTTGCTCCACGTACATCTGGGTCCAGGAGCACACACCAGGGGTTGCTCTCTCTCCTCCTGCAGATGTATACATATGTGCACATACATGTGCATCGTGGCTTGTTTCTCAAATCTGCTTGCTTTTGCGTTGAGTCCATTTTTAGGCAGGCCCTCCCCTCGGAGCAGCAAGACGGTGGCCAGCAGTTTCATGCTTACATCACAGCAGAATGAGAAATTCTCTTCCCAACAGTTCAAATCTGGGATAGTTTTTTTTCCAAGTACATCTGGATCTAGAAGCACAAACCAGGACTTGATCTAACCATTCTGGACCCCAACACTCAAATTCTAGAATTAAGTGGTGGTCAAGTCAGTCCACCCAAAAAACTTAGACCTGGGGGGGAGTAGTCACCCGAGGTAAATACGGGTTCCGTTGCCCAAATGGGGAAAACATGATCATTTTCCGAGACATTTTTAAAACGATTTCTCCTTCGGAGCCTTCAGAAACAGAATGAACAATAGAAGAAATGCAGTCTCCCCAACCATTAGTTAGGGAAAAAAATCTTTGGGTAGGCAACAAACAACAGATGTCCACTATGCATGCATGGTACCATTTCCAAAAATCAAATCTACCCTCAGAGGACAAATTTTGTCACTATTAAGGATGTTCAAAAGAATATTCTTCCCTGAGGGGAAGTCCAAAAGTGTTTCCAGACAAGTCACATCCTGGAGTAAGTGTCCAGGTTCTCTGAGGACGCGCCTGAAGGGGACAGCACTCATGTGTATGTAAGAGCTGCCTGTGCCGAGAAGCCTAATCGCCTGCATTACTCTGCAGTCACACTTCATAGATCTTCCGTGCTGATGAATTGTTGCTGTGAAAGTGAGTCAGGAAATTTCCTCCAGTCGATATCTGGTGGGCCCTGGCTTTCATTATCAGTGGCTGCTTATGCCCCGTAATAGAAAAGAAAACACTTGATCCCAACAATTGAAAAGGGTTGTGGCAAAACTGGGCAGTTCAATAGCCTGGATAGTTTATTTATCCTCCCTGATGACTGAGTGACTTACACACCTAACCGTGTTCCACTCTGGCCCATGAGCCATGACGCAGGCAGTCACAGAATGATTTTGGAAAGAACTTATTCTGAGTCAATCTATTGTGTATCTCCCAGCTATTTTCATGTTTCCATGTAGTGATTTGTTAGATGCTGTTTGAGAGTAAATAGGCCGTAGTTAGTTCAAAATTCATAGGGACATATTGAAAACACAGGTGACCCAATGAAATAACAGGAGAACTGAAAAGTCAATCTGAAACCATAATAAATTAAAACTAAAAAGTAGAAGCTATTTTACCCTTTCCATTAATCTGTTCTCAAAGGATTATTTATCTAGTTATTGTGGCTACTTAGATTTTTAAAAATGTTTTTTGGTCACAAGGCCGTCTAAACAAATAAATCCAATAAATGGGGGAGGGTATTTCAATTCTCTTAGAGTCTGAAACATTTTCTCTTAAATGATGACTCACATAAATGTTTGATAAAGACGGTCCATTAAAGCAGCGAACTCAATGAAGACAAGTCTCCTTCCTGCTGCCTTTCATCCAGAGCAGTCGTATTGGCGTCATATTTTGCATCCTTTTTGTTTCACAGAAATCCAAGGACAGGGTGCCCGCGTCCCAGTCACCAGTTCTTTGAAAAGCCCTATGGGCTCCCCTCTCACTCAGCTGAGAAAAGGCTTCAACAGACTGCATCTCGCCACCTGGGCAACTTCGTCCCAGGTGCTGCAGGTGTCACACACGTTGACAGTAGGATTTACAGGCTCTCAGATAAAAGGTCTAAAAACACACACACACACACACAAAAACTGTCCATTTCTAAAGGCAGTTTCAATTTGTCCTATAGCTAGAAGAGGGAAATGCCAGAGTTAAAGAAGGAACTGGGTTAAGGAAAGGACTCTGGGAAAGGTGGGAGCAAGTCCACAGAGGACTAATCATACCCAATAGCAAACAGCCACTTGCTTCAGCCCCTCCCACTCTAACTCCCTCTCATTTTTCCTTTTCAACCGAGGAGCAAGGAGCGAGGAATTCAGTCTTCAGTGTCCTCTCATTTGTTGTTTATAGTCACATTCGATTCATTTCATCCAAATTACTCTTAATTCACACTTGAGAGTTAAAGTTCTGTGAGAATTAATGGAAGGCAATTTGTGGTAATTAAGGCCTTCTCATTTACATTGAATCCCAATAAAGCTACATTTTGCTCCCGACTGTCTTTCTTTATAACAAACATGCTTCTTATATCCTAAAGGCATCAAAAAGGGGTTACCTTTTGTGTTTCTGGTTAACCTTTACAAAAATGGGGAATTTAGGATAATAGTGTCTGTGCCAAACAATGTCGATTTCGGAATATCGTACTAGAAGTTTGAAGACTGCCCTCATTCCCGCACCAGGCTGAAGAACGGGGGGTTTTCTGGCAGGTCCCATGTCAATTGTGGGACTTGCCTCCTCCACTTAAGAGAAGGATAGTCTCCGGGATCTACACACACAGGATGAAGGGCTGATCTTACTTCCATTAGCCCAGAAAATGAAGGCAGGTTTTTCAGTTTTGAGAAAGATTCAAGCTCAAGAGGCAATTTATAAAAAAAGAAATTCTATTTTCAATCTCACTACTTACCAAACAAGAATATTTCCACCAATCAGACTGGCAAAAAATAAAGGATTCTATATCCACCATTGGTGAGTTTGTGAGGAAATGGATACTCTCACACTGTTTTGATGAGAATGTAAATCAATACAGCCCTTTCCGGAGTCCACGCTATTAAAATTCGGTATGTTCTGTCCCTATCACCCAGCATGTTTCACTTCTACAAATTCATTCTGTAGGAACATTTTTACAAATGTTCAAAGATATGTACTAAAGTATGTTCTTTATTTTATTGCTTCTAATAGTAAACTTTGAAATGCTCATCGGTAGCAGACTAGTTAGTTTCGTGATGCATCTCTCACGGCCCTGTCCAATACGGTAGCCACTCGCCACGTGTGGCTACTGAGCACTTGACCTGTTGCTAGTCCGACTTGAGTACACACTGGATTTTGAAGACTTATATTTCAAAAAGTAAAATATCTCTGATAATTCTTATCTTGAGTGCAGGTTGAAAAGATAACATTGTAGATATATTGAGCTAAATATATTATTAAAATTAATTTTAACTATTACTTTTTACCTTTTTAATGTGGCTACTAGGATATATAATATTGAATACGTGACTCATATTTGAACCTCACATTATATTTCTCTTAGCCGGCATTGCTCTGTATTATGTACTAGTCATTAAAAGAAGGTAGATCGCCGAAACCGGTTTGGCTCGGTGGATAGAGCGTCGGCCTGCGGACTGAGGGCTCCCGGGTTCGATTCCGGTCAAGGGCATGTGCCTGGGTTGCGGGCACATCCCCAGTAGGAGATGTGCAGGAGGCAGCTGATCGATGTTTCTCTCTCATCGATGTTTCTAACTCTCTATCTCTCTCCCTTCCTCTCTGTAAAAAATCAATAAAATATATTTAAAAAAAAAAAAAGAAGGTAGATCTCTATGTACAGATATAAAAAGATACAATATAGATTAATTGAGAAATAATTTTCAAAGCAATACATAAATTGCAAATCCATTTGCTTTTGTTTTTTTAAAAAATTAAGTATTAACCTATGAATCAGGAAGTTGCAGTCAGGGCACATACCCGGGTTGCCGGCTAGATCCTCAGTGGGGGATGTGCAAGGCAGCCAATCAATGATTTTCTCTCATCATTGATGTTTCTCTTTTTCCTTACCCCTCTGAAGTCAATAAAAATATATTTTAAAAAAACTATAATAATAGCAGTGTAATATGCTAATTAGACTGGACGACCTTTTGGACGAAGCTGGGGGAAGGGTGCCAGAGGGAAACCAGTGCTGGCAGCCGGCGGAAGGAAGGCCTACTCTTGCACAAATTTCATGCATTGGGCCTCTAGTTAAGTATAAAAAACAAATTTGGAGGACTATGCCCTAACTATTGTTGGAGAAGTGGGGATTGGGGATGAAGGAGAAACATTTTTTTTACATTATGTCTTTTAAATCGCAGTTTATGTACATTGGGTGGGAAGGGAAATAAAATTTAAAGCTAAAAATTAAAAACAAAATCAAGGGAGAAAAAAAATGACATTATAGTTTTAGTCTTTCATGTTTGTTGACATCTTCATATGTGTTTGTATTGCCTTGGCATTCGTTGGCTATGAAAATCTCTTTTGATGATATATTGCAAAGCCTGAAATTTTTTCCTACTAGAATGTTTTTTACTATTACTATTTGTCATTTGTTTTTACCCTAGTAAAGGAAATAGAAAAAATTAAAAGTAGACAAAATATCTTGTCCTGGTAAACAGCAAATCAGCCGAAACCGGTTTGGCTCAGTGGATAGAGCATCGGTCTGCGGACTGAAAGGTCCCAGGTTCGATTCCGGTCAAGGGCATGTACCTGGGTTGCGGGCACATCCCCAGTGGGAGATGTGCAGGAGGCGGCTGATCGATGTTTCTAACTGTCTATCTCTCTCCCTTCCTCTCTGTAAAAATCAATAAAATATATTTTTAAAAAAAACACCAAAAAAAAACAGCAAATCAGATTTCAGTTTATGAAGAATTCAGTTCTTACAATCTTCCTTCAGGGTTGGCAGCAGTGGACACAAGATTAAAATCCATGTGCACCTCAACATCTGATGCTCCAGGTACCAAAAGGAAGCCCTGGTTGAAAACTTCTCAAGCTGGGAAGGTCTTCACATTTTATGAAAGTAAATTTAGAGGAAGGAAAAGATTTAATAAACATTAAACTACTTTAAAAAATATATATTTACATATCTCTCAGATGTGTTCATATTATTCTGTGTTCTATTCTAGTCATTTAATAATATGTATTACCATATTTCCCAAATTTATCTTGAGTAGTATTTCAGCATATTTAGATGACAAGTTTATTTACTCTTCAGGGGAATTTTTATTATCTTTAGTAGCACCACTCTGAACATATTTTTTAAGCATGATTTATTTTCTCTAAGTGCAGCTCCTCTAAGTATTCCTGACCTCTTTTTTAAAAAAATTATCTTGAGTACATTTTTATGACAGATTTTTACTATAAGTGGTCTCAACTCTTTGTCTGAAACCAAATGAGTAAATGTTTTTTACTGTTTGTTTGGGGTTTGTTTTTTTTTTACTAAAAGGGAAATTAACTTGACAAATGGTTTGAATATTTTAAAATCCTTAACACATAAAAATACTTAATACACATTACCAGAGTACTCCCCCAAATTAGAAAACCAATTACTATGTAGTAATGTATGTGGTCCAATTGTCCCACAATACCACCTTCCACGTTCTTAAGCTTTAGAATTATTGTTCTGCTATGTCAAACCTATAAATGCGCTCCACTACCAAAAAAAAGTGTTATATTTCAAAAGCAGACCTGTCATCTGACCGAGAATCTACTCAGGTAAAAAACTTTCTTTGTTTTCAATTATTCGATTTGCACTAATAAATTTTACTCAATTAAATAAGGAAAAACCTTGGAATGTTTAGAGATGCTTAGAGATAGGAGGCAATTATATAGAAGTAATGCATGTTTTTACAAAGTGACTGTTATCGTCACTGTTAAACACAAAAATATACAAGGAGCAAAGGGAAAGTGTGTGATTCCACTGAACAAATCAAGATTAGCAGCAACTTTATACAAAGTTGAAGAAGGCATAGTCCTTGTAGAAAGTGGCTGTATAAATATGTTATAATAAACCCCCCTGCCTCTGTATATCTGCCAAATGGCGAATTCATACAAACATATTCTAGTTCTCTGTTTATGAAAAGTGTATCTTAAAATACGCAAACCAGTCTCTGAGTCTCCCCCACATCCCTTCACGGCCATACACTAGAACTAGGATTTGTTGCTACCCAAACGAAGGAAAGATACAAAGACACGCACGTATTAACTTCTGCAGGTCCCATCCCCTGGAGGACAACGCTGCTCCCTTACAACCGGCTGCAGCAGAGGAACACTTGAAGCTTGTAAACGCCCCATTCAAATCGTACTAGTGGTTCCCTTTCCCTTTCTCTGTGCCTTTCTTCATCGTACCAATCCATTTGGTTATGCCACTGAATATTTTTGTTTCTATGTTTTGGTTCCTACAACACTATTATGTTATGTTTTGGAATCATGTAATACAGATGTTTCATATTCTGTAACAGCCCTTGTGTGTTCTTCCCCACTTATATATAATGTCCCCTCTGACTACCAAGGAAAGAGAGGTGGGGCCGGAAAGAAGAAAGGGACCTAAAAGGAGAAAGGCTCACATGGTGCCCATGTGCTGGTTCTATACTGAGGATGTCTTGAACCAACATATCATTAAACAAGTGAGCGCCTTCATCCTCACAACAGAAGCCTTGACAAAACCCACTTGGCACGGCAGGAGAGCAAGGGCACACAGCTGTAACGCCTCACTGTCAGAAGAGGGACAGTTTGCGGTAAAGGTGAAGTTTTAAATCTGTTAACACCAAGGAACAAAGACAACTGTGAGAATTTCCTCCCACTCTCCTCTCTGGTTTCCCCTGGTACAAATGAGCTATGTTTCTCTGATTAATTAGACCTTGAGCACTTAAAACAATAGTGTTTTCTATATTTAGGAGAGTTATTCCAGTTTACCCAAGTAATTAGAGAGCGTCAACAGTTGGATGCCTGAGCAGTTCAAATTGAGCAAACCCTGGTATAAGAAAATCTGAGAGATTTTCTATCAGCAGAGGATGTTCATTTCTCAGCAGATTTTACTTTATGCAAATATTGTCTAGCATATGAACTAAATGTCATTATCTGTCTGCACAATAACCTATATAATCCTCCTCTTTACTATCTAAATTATTATTTGTATATATACTTGCAAAAGAGTTTCTACCACCTGAACACTTGAAGGAATTAATTATATTAATAAAGATAGAGATGATTTTAAAAGACATATTTAGGTCAAATTGAAAACAAATAATCTATTTCATTTAATGATAGATTAATAAAGGAGGAAAACTAGATTAAAAAGCAAGAATGATCAAATAATCATCTATAGCTTAGTTCTACAGTATCATAAAACATCATTAATTCAGATTGAGCTCATTTTAAATGTATGATATATGAATGTTTAGTGTCTTTTATTATAATCTACTTATATTTTCCCAATTAGACACAGTTAGAGATTCTCGTATGAATCTATTTTGTATATCCTTATATGTACCTATTCTCCTGCCCAACTAAATTGCCACATAACACACTTGTTAATCATGGCAAATTTAGATTCTACAATGCACATTTTAAAGTTAATTGGCAAGTAACCTTATTTTACTTGTAGAATACATTTTACCAAAAAAATACATATGTGCCTTTGTTTGGATTCCTGATTTTAAGAGTACCTACATGGTCCTTTATATGGGTCCATTTGTTTAGGTCCAAATCAGTGATACAAATACAGTTTCTGGTTTAGTAAGTCTGGGGTGGAGCCCAAGATTCTGTATTTATAACAAGTTCCCATACTGCTGACCTGAGAATAATATTTGGAACAGGAATGTTGTCAACTATGACCTTGTCAAATCTCACGTTCCTGGGCTGTGTCGTGGTACATGGGCCATGCTATTACTTTTCTAGCACAAATGTAAGCTGTGCAGGAAGTAACATTAAGATTCCTGTGAAGATTTGATGTGATCATCTGACTCTTACTCTGACAATTATTAGCAACATTTAGTGGCCCGTTAAAATTCCTTGGAATCCTAAGACTTGTGCGAGTGGCTGGTCTCCTGTCCAACCCATTCCCATCATCAGTGGAGAGAAGCAGGGTTACATGATAATTTCAGTCCTTTCCGATTCATTACACAGCTGTGCTCAAGAACTCAGAGGACGTAGAAGCCAGTGTAAAAATAGGCTTCTGTCCTCTGGGAGACATTGTCCTCAAAGCTACTGCTATAACCTCAACCTCTCAAGACCAGGACCCAGGAGCTGCTGTTGGCGAACAACTGTGCTTTTGAAGCCAGCACACAAGAGAGAGAAAACATCTTGCAAAAACTCAGGAGCACCATGGGTCTATGGCTAGCACTAAGGAAACTAAAATATTTTTAATACATATTCATTGAGCTAAAGTACATGATTTCAAATTAATTATCATATCTTAATTTTCACAACTATCCAGTGAGGTAACTTTCCTATCCCTGTTTTTTAAGTGAGAAAAAATGAGGTTTGAGAGTTTTCCATGACTTACCCAAGGTCACACAGATAATATAAAGTAGATCTGGGATTTGGCTTCAAGCCCATTATGTTCTCTCCACTATAAAATCTTAACGTCATATCAGTCTACCCAGGACCTACACAGTCAGCTGGACTTAGATTTGCGCCCCAGCTCTTGTACTTACTGGCACATAACCACAGGCAAGTTGGTTACATTTTTTAAGACTCGGTTTTTTAATATTCAAATTGGGAATAATATCTCCCTTTCAGGTTTTTTGTGCAGATTAAATAAGATTCATTTAACCAGATTAATTTTAGGACCTTGAGAATTATGTAAGGCACATGACAGGTACCAGATAAATCACAGCATTAAAAAAATATCTTATAGTCTCATCACGATTACCAGAGCCAAGAAGACTTACTAAAACTTCAGGTTGGGCTAAGAGTGCACACACTCCTTCCTAGTCTCCTATCTTATCTCAGAGTTCCCCATACCTCTGTATTAATATAGATGATGTTTTATTTATTTATTTTTAAAACATATATTTTTATTGATTTCAGAGAGAAAGGGAGAGGGAGAGAGAGATAGAAATATCAATGATGAGAGAGAATCATTGATTGACTGCCTCCTGCACGCCCCCCACTGGGAACCGAGCCCGCAACCCAGGCATGTGCCCTTGACCAGAATCAAACCCGCGGCCCTTCGGTCTGCAGGCTGATGCTCTATCCACTGAGCCAAGCCGGCTAGGGCAAGATGATGTTTTATTAAAGTGACCTACTTATGTGATCTATTTCCCTTCCAACTATAAACCCCACCATGGCGTATTCATATGTGTACCTCCAGTCCTTTGGAACATGGAAGGCATGCAATTCATGTATATTGACAAATTATAGCACAATAGAAGAGAACTTTTTTAAATATATTTTATTGATTTTTTTACAGAGAGGAAGGGAGAGAGAGAGTTAGAAACATCCATGAGAGAGAAACATCGACCAGCTGCCTCCTGCACATCTCCCACTGGAGATGTGCCCGCAATCCAGGTACATGCCCTTGACCGGAATCAAACCTGGGATGTTTCAGTCCGCAGGTCTATGCTCTATCCACTGAGCCAAACCGGTTTTGGCACAATAGAAGAGAATTTTTTTAAAAAAAATATATTTTATTGATTTTTTACAGAGAGGTAGGGAGAGGGATAGAGAGTCAGAAACATCGATGAGAGAGAAACATCGATCAGCTGCCTCCTGCACACCCCCTAACTGGGGATGTGCCTGCAACCAAGGTACATGCCCTTGACCGGAATCAAACCTGGGACCCTTGAGTCCGGAGGCCGACGCTCTATCCACTGAGCCAAACTGGTTAGGGCAGAATTTTAACCTGAGTGGCTAACTAGCTCAAGAAAGTCAGCACGTTCCTCTGGAGTCTGGCTGAAAGGAACTACTTATTGAATAATACAGTGACAGGCACACAAACAAAACCTATTCTCACGGAAGGAGCTCAAAATACAGTGGGAAGCCAAGCCTGTGCACAGGACCATATAAGAGGATCATGCTACATCAGTGACACAGGGAAGATTCGATGGGAAAGCAGAAGGGGCAGGTCTAGGAAGGATTAAGGAAGGAAGTTCAGCTGATGGTGAGCTGTGTTGAAGAGTAAGCAGGAGTTTGCAAGGCAAAGTGTAGAAGGTGTGGAATAAGAAAAGGGTATCAATGGAAACATTGTGCAAAAATAGAGAGATAGGAGAAAGCATGGAGCTTTGGAAGATAGCAAATATTTCAAGGTTATTGGCTCATGAATATCTCCTCTATCAAATGTGAGCTCCCCAAAAAGCAAAAAACCTGATTTCCTACCTAACCTATTGTATGTATTTAATGGCATATAGTAGATATTCCAGAAATAATGATTGGGTGAAATAAATAAATGAATAGATCAGTGAAAATTCTTAATACCTACAGTTAAGCTAGAGTAAGAAGACTGGTCTTGAATTGGCTCACACATTGCTATAGTATTTTCAGTGTTTTAAATCAGCAAAAGCCTAGACTCAACCCCAAGTTTCCAGAGCATGCATTTACATCTATATAAATCACTTAGCCACCTGGCCTCTGCATGGGCTACTATAGCACAGTACCATAGACAGGGTGGCTTAAAAAATGAAAATTTATTCTCTCATGGTTCTGGAGGCTGGGATGTCTCGAGTCAAGGTGCTAGTAGATTCTGTGCCTGGTGAGAGCCCTCTTCCTAGTTTGTAGATGACCACCTTCTTGCTGTGTCCACACGTGGCCAAGAGAGGAAGCTCTGGTGTCTCTTCTTCTTATAAGAGCACTAATCCCATCATGGGTCCCACCCCCAAATCCTCATGTAAACCTCCCACCCTGGCCGGTGTGGCTCAGTTGGTTGGGCATTGCTCCAAGCACTGAAAGGTTGCAGGTGCGATTCCTGGTCAGGGCATATGCCTGGGTTGTGGGCTCAATCCCTGGTAGAGGGTGTGCAAGAGGCAGTCAGTCGATGTTTCTCTCTCTCCCTCTCTTTTCCTCTCACTCTAAAATCAATAAAAAAACAACCACCTAATTAGAATGACATTGTTGTGGTCCTTGTGATGTTACTATCTCACATGTCCTTGCAGGCTCTTTGTTTCTGTACAACATGGCATCTGCCTTTTCCTCTTCTCCTGCTCTATTGTTCTGTGTTTGATGTCTTCCGTGGCTGCTGCTACCAAAAGCATGGACGGTCCTGCCAAAAATGGTAATGCCACCAGTGATGGCCACACCTGCCAAAGGCACAACTGCTCCTCCCAATGCCAGGGAATTCCAGCCAGCAAAGAGACAGGCCGGCTCCTGTATCTTCTCAATTTAGATTGAGGGTGGTCCAGGCTGTCCAGGCTCTCCGGGCCTCTTCTCTGCTCATACAGCAACACCAGAATTTCTCTCTACCCCTCAGGCTGCAAAGCTGTGCCAATTTGAGCTCTGGCCACCTTAGTAGACATTCAGGAAATAGCTCTTCTGGTTTTTACTCAATATTTTTGAAGTCTTTCTTCCAAAGACAGAGGCATGAGTCCACTGGTGCTGAATATTAAATACCTCTCTTCAACACTGATCTGTTGACTTTGGATCAAAGCTCTTCCTAACCTGTCTTTTCTATTAGAGGAGACTTGTTTACCTTCCTGAGTCATCCAGATTGTGGCTGAATCCTGTGCAAACTCAACTGGCTCAAGTTGGGATTCCTGCTACAAGAAGCTCCTTGCAGGCCAAGTCCATGCTTCTTTTGTGCTCTTTATACTCCACTCTATTATACTGGACAAATGTTAATACTTGATCATAGTTCTTAAATTAAAAACTGGTGGCATAAGGACACATGGTGCTTATGCACTACAGGAAAACAAAAGCAACTCCTTAAAAATACTACGTGTTTCAGTTCTACTGCAAGCAGCCTGATTCTGTATGCCCCGCTCAATACTAGTACTGTGTCTGGATGCAGCCAGGCCTCTACAAATGCATATTAAATAAGCAGCTATTTTTAAAGTTTCCTGTGAACCAAAACAAATAAATCTCACCTATGGAGGGTGTGGGGCATGATCTCAGAAGAATGACTGTGAAGATTTCCAGTACATAAAAAATTGAACCTTAAAGACAATGGTGTTCACTTCCCCATTGGCATCCTTAAAAAGGAAACATGATATGGCATGAAAGACAACAGAAAGAGAACAAAGGAAAGTACTAGATGGTTTTCAACCATGCTTCCCCTTACTCTAGCCCTGCTTCTCTCTTGGCAATTTCTTGAATATTCCAGGAGTGTTCCCCTCTCAGGATCTTTGCAGTTGCTGTTCCTCTGCCTGGAATACACTTGTCTCAGATAATTCACAGGTGCTGCTTCCTGCCTTCATTCAGTTCTCTGATGTACCATTGGCCTTTTCTGGCTAGCCTTTTTTTTTTAAATTGATTTCAGATTGGAAGGGAGAAGGAGAGAGAGATAGAAACATCACTGATGAGAGAGATACATTGATCAGCTGCCTCCTGCATGCTCACCACTGGGTATCTAGCCTGCAACCTGGGCATGTGTCCTGACCTGAATCAAACCATGACCTCCTGGTTCATAGGTTGAGTCACAACCACTGACCCACACCAGTTGGGCCTGGCTACCTTTTAAAACTTGAGCACCCTCCTTACTTCCTGTCCTGTTACCTTGCTTTATTTTTCTTCATAGCATTTAATTACCACTTGGCATTATATTATTGGCTCATTTCTTTCATCTGGGGTATTAGGTGCTTAAGAGCAGGAACTGTGTTTGCTTTGTTCACTGCTCTGTCTTTAGTATCTGACACATAGTAGGTGATTCATAAATAATGTTTAAATTAATTGTATTGGAATATGGATTTTGATGCAAGGTACTATTAATCATAAATATGATTAAGTAAATATTTTTTTAAACAAATCAGACTTCTACTTCTGGTAAAATGGAGTAGTTTGCAAGGCATTGATGTGAAAAGGGAGCAGCAGAACATGAAAAGTAGACTGCTATTCTGCTGCATTTTCCCAGGGGACATTTGCTGGTTTCAGAAATGGACAAGAGGCTGAAAATAGGAACTTTTGGTGGCCAAAGGGAAGCTTCTGGGGTTAAAGAAACCAGCAGAACTTTGTAAAGCTCATAAGGCAGAAGCAGTGTTAAAGATTCACAGACCAGCATCCTGGTGAAAAGGGAAGGGTAAAGAATTGGGCCTAAAATATGACCTGCTTTTCCTTGACAACATTTGCTTGATATTTTGGAGAGTTGAAAGGAACTGCTGAGTTTTGCCAGGCTGAGGCAACACGGATTAAGGTTCAGTCTCAGAAGCTGACGGGACAAAGATTAGGGAAAGTCCTTTGTGAACAAAGTAGTCTCTAAGAGTCGCTTTCCAACCTTGCTGCACATTGAAATAATGTAGACATTTAAAAATTTTTTAATTTAATTTTTTAATTATTATTTTTAATTGAGTTTATTGGGGTGGTATTGTTTAATAAAAATATACAGGTTTCAGGTATACACGTCTACAATACATAATCTGCATATTGCATTGTGTATTCGCCACCCCAAGTCAAGTTCCATTTATCCCCCCTTTATTCTCTTCTACCTCCCTCCACCCTGCTTCCCCTTGGCAATCACCATACTGTTGTCTGTGTCCATGAGTCTTTCATTTTTTTCTTTGCTTAATCCCTTCTCATGCAGCCCCCAATCCTCTCCCCTCTAACTCAAAGCAATAAGAAATAAAAGATAATGGGCAGGAATCCCAATTATAACCATACTGTTGTAGGTATTACATATATTTGCAGCACTGTCTCCTTCAAAGCTCAGAATGTGTTTTCCCGTTGTAGTTTTCAGTAACAACCACACTGGTCTGTAGAGAGAGGCGCCCGGTGCTGCTGGCATGTCAGTGCTTCCCGGGACCTGGGCACACTGGGCAAGTCTCCCGGGTTCCATTCATGAGCAGGCCCCAGAAAATGACTGACACAGAACAGTTGCTGTTACCGGTAGGTTAAGACATGGACTAGTTCCAGAGGAAAAGAAAGGCTTTCTCACACCCATCTTTCAAAGTAAAGTAACTGAATAGCTTTAAAAATAACAGCAACAAACAATATATCACCAAAAACCAGGTATCAACTGAAACAATAAACTTCTTTACTCTCTCAGTGGGTGGGAGTCAAAACCAGCTGTCAGACTCGCATATCTGCTTCTTTTCCATTTTTAATTCAATTTTCCCTTCAAATGAATCATGGTATGGTCTTGGTTGCTCTGAGTAGCAGAGAAAAAAGCCAGAAAAAGCAACTGCTGCATATAGATATCAGTACAAGAAAAAAACCTTGGACAATCTGTCTCCTTTCCAGACTTCAGTCCCACCCCCTCACCCCCTACCCCCCACCCCCACCCCAGTCTGCCTTGAAATTTCATTCTTCTGCAAATATGCTCCTTTTCCCTTTTTGCCACAGGAACCATTCACCAAAACAAAACATGGGATAAAATATATTCCAAGCTGAATTAAAACCATTAGCCCCTTGAAAACTCATTCCAAGGAAGAGAAAAGGAACAGGCAAATTTATTAGGTGCCAAGAAAGGATGTTGGTTACCTGGGAATTCAGTTCAACTTTAAAGGCTTTTTTAATTAAATTATTTAATGAGTTGAAAGAAGAGAAGGAACAAAGGTTAGAAAATGAGTGTACATGTTTTCAGTCAGGAACAATGAAAGCGAATGAACCCAGGTTTTCAGCGCTATTGTTTTTCATGGGTCCTACTTCAAAATTCGTGCTGGAAGTCTAACAAAATTAAAACTCCCAGGATAAGGGTGCCACGGACACAGGGAGGGGACAGGGTTAGGGAGAGTGCATCGAGAAGGCTCTTTGAAGTTGGGTGGGCAGGGAGTGTAGAAAAGGGCATAACAATGAAGAACAAAGATTTAGATTCCAAATAAGGTCACTATAGAAAGGGTATACCCTAACTCTTATATTTAATGTGCCTTTAGAGTACATTAACTGTCTTGTTTTGATAAATAATAATAACAATGCTATAATGTACCCTATAGTTTACAAATTTAATGGGGGAAACTTGGAAGAAGCAATGGGTAAAAATGAAAAACACATTCTCCCATTTCTACTTTTTTTCCCCTTTTTTCTTAAAGGTGGTCTTTCCCTGTCCAAAGTGTAATCATATGTGAAACTCCATCATTTCCCCTTTTGCCTTTCCAACCCCAACATGCTTCATTATAGTCACCATCATGCCATTCATCTGACGTCTTTCACTAACTACCACAATTTAGTAGGTGTTTGGTATTCCTGAAGGTAGTGTTTTTCATTAAAAGACACATTCAAGCTGGTTCTCTAGACTCAGTTGAAGCAAGGGCTTGGTAATGAATCTATTATTTAAATTAATAAACAGTTCTGGGACACTGTTTTAAAACATTTATCTTATTTTAGAATTAAAGAAACACAGTTTGGTCTGTTTTTCTTTTAAAAAAAGTTTTACTCGCTTTACAGCACAGTTATTTGCATTTTTTCTTCATCCACAACTGACTAGATTGAAAAAAAAATAGCAGGAGATGTAAAAATGAAGAAAGAAAAGAAATAACAACATGTTAAGGCTTTTTCTTTTCTTTCTTTTTGGAACTGAAAGAAAGAAAGAGAAAGAAAGAGAGAAAACCACCAGGCCTGATTAGTTCAACATTTGGGGGCAAAGAGACATTGTGTATAATGTCAGTAAAGTCACATCAGCAAGAGACCCCAGGACACCATGGGAGGGAATGTTTATCAGACAAATGTGTCTCCAAGGTTCTTGTGCTGGGAGGCACCTTTCCCACCCCTTCCTGTTTGCATTCCTCAGGGTCAGATTTCAGCGGAGGGGATGGAAATTAAATAAAGGTGCATTGGAAGAGACATAATTAGTCCTTAAATCATAGGATCTCAGATTCGTGAAATTTCATTGAAAATTTAGCTCGAAGCCTTTTAAAAAATGCCTATGGGGCAACTTCTTCAGATTTTCTCCCAAGAATTTAATGTTTAGCATACACAAGTAATTATTACTCAATAATGCTCTTTTGTTCTGAGCTAAGAATTCCTGTGAGCAGTGTTTTCACCTGTGGAACAGAAGAATTCACAGAAATACACTCACCCAGCTGTGTTCCTCTGTGAAGTTTGCTTCAGGTTTTCTCTCAGAGCATCCAACACTTCCCCTGGTTGTTTCTTGCAATGGTTCACATTGGCAAACACGTCACTGAACAGCACAGTGTCAATCCCAGAGCACCCTCGGATGGCAGGCCCCTTTTATAAGAACCACCCTGTGAGGAAAAAAGGATATAATGTGAGGAAAGCCTCAACTAACTTTGAGGGGAGCATAGATTTCAACTTGTAGCATGTTTAGGGTCTACTAACCTTGTGGAATAGCTTAAATATGTGCTAGTTTCTCCCCCCTCACCTCTAAAAAAGCAAAACAAAACAAAAAAAACACAGGAGAAGGAGAAATAATCTATCACAGTCTACTGAGAATTCAGGTCTGGTTGTGGAAAAGAAAGCATAGTTTGCAGGAAAAATCCTGAAAATCCTTATAAAGAGTTAGAGCTAGAAGTTCTCAGATTCTTTCTGTTTGAAAGCCACTAACTGGATTGTGAGGAATCCATGAAGGCATGAATGAAATTCACACTGCAGACCCACAACCCAGCCCAAGACTCCAACATGGCAGCCCCTGATGAACAGCTGGAGGCGCAGTCCGGGCAAAGGGGCCCTCACACGAGCTATACCTATGAGATTTAGGACCATACATGACTGATGTTTCTGGTGGGTGTTAGTTTGCTGTGTGTCTAAATAGATCACAGATGATTTTAATAAAGTATTCTGTAATTATAATTAATGAGAATTTACTTCAAATCTCTTGCTAAATATAATTTTATAAGCCAAAACTGTAAGTCATTAGCAGCACAGCTTTGGCTTCTTCAGCACCCAAGGAAAACTAGGTTGCAAGAGGAGGCTCTTGGGCAATAAAATAAACTGTTACCTATGATTTATAGAATCATCACGTCCATATGGCAAAAGGAATCTGTCTCAGGGAGCCTGTGACACAGAGTGTCAGAAAACACTCCAAAGCTCTGAACTGGCTGCCGTTTATTGTATGTTAATCTCCTGTGAGTTTCCACAGCTCACTCAGCCAGGCACTGTGCGGAGACCCAAGGAAGCAAGCACGTGCCATTTTTATTCTTGGCCCTGCCCTGGCCTGGCCTGCCCTGGGAGGAGGCGGGGTGCTGGAGACCAAGATCAACAGTAATTGATATAAATGTGAGGAGTCTGGCAGAAGGCTGACCAGGACTCCTTTTGATATTCACAGGGTGAATATCTACATTTTATTACCTGCTGCTGACTCAATGGCCTAAAGCAAACTCCCCCAAAACCTGACAATCTTACTGTTTACTAAACATAACCATTGATATATGTCTGTTTGCATTCCTAAAGGTAATTGTGTATTCTAGCTAATAAAAGCAGCTGGGAAAGGAGCAACAGGAGAACTTGACTGCTATAGTTAAGTTTTCCTCTGGTTCCCCGGTATTAAAAATAATATTTCATCTTGTGTATCATTGGTGCGTCAGCTCTTCCTCCAAGCCTTTAAACCCGCGAAAGCCACGCTGGCTGTGGACTCTCACAGTGGGGCTCTTCAGAGAGACACAGCAGCTTGGCCAGAGGGGAAAGCTCATGGATTGTGAAAAACATTTACTACTGAAGAAGATACGGGAGCAAACACCACTACCAACAAGAGCTGGGTGGGCCAAGGGGAAAGGGCATGGGTGTATCGCCCACCTCATAGGAGTATAGTTACAGCAACATTCCCAACAGGGAGCCACAGTGTACCAGGAAGCGTTCAGCTGCAGGTAAGAAAAACCATCCCAGTTACTTCAAGCAGAACGGGGTTAATTCAGGGAATCATTGGGATAGCTAGAAGAATAGACTCTAGGCTGGGCTCTCAGGAACGACTTTCAGAATAACACTGCAGAACTGGCCTGCTGTTGCCCCAGCTACAATCAGAGAGCTGTTATGACAACTGCTGGCTCCAGGACCATCCTGCCTTACTTGAGATCTAGGAATCAAGAAGCTGCCTCTTGTACATCCCAGAAGCAGCCTGCCCCACGGTGAATCCAGGGACTACAAGTCATCACCAGAACTCTTGGCTTCAGAGGCATTCTGTCCTCTCCATCTGGACAAGCTAAAATGGGTGCCCAGTCCCCCCTGCCTCACTCCTGACTTCACTCAGTTCTGGACTCAACCTTGCACTAATGCAACGAATTGATGCAACCTCTTTCCCGTGACAGGGGATACAGAAAATGTAGTGTTTAGCTTTCTTAACCAGAGAGTTCTAAATATGGGTAATGTGTACCGTCAATCTCCAGAATAGAATACAGAGCACGGCATTTTGGCAACTTAATTGATCATTGGCCCTTGTTTGCAGCGACTACCTTGCAGGACTGGGCTAGAACTGTGGCTCCCAATTTCTGGCTCTGTGCCCACGCCTTATCTCTGCAGAAGAAAATAATATGTTGTTTCATATTCAGGCTTTTACCATAGCTATCTTAGCTAGAATTTAATCATACTCATAAATTGTATTTGCTATCGAGTTACATTAAAAGTAATATTTTTCTTTTAGGTAAACAGATGACTTAAAGATGATTTCATCACAACTATGTGTGCATTTTTAAATGAATGGAAAAATTATCAGAATAAAATGCCCTCAGAACAATGTCCTGTATATTTTATTCTAAATACTGATTAGCTAGTATATAGTGATGGTATGAATGTTTAAAAAAATAATAATAATAGGAGGAAAACATACCACTGTTATTTAGATTTTTACCGTGTGTTCAGACCATTTTCCTTCATGGAAATTTTTATAGAATGCCTGACTTTGTGGACAATTCCTGGACACGGTGAATTGTCTTTAATTGACAGGGAGCCTATCAGCAGGACACCTAACTACTTCCTCAGGTAGGTCGCTCAGGCATGAAACAGGACCCTGGGGACAGGCTCACCTCCTTCACCTGAAATTCCCTTAAACATTTACAAATATCAGTCAAGTGTGAGCCAAGTCCTTGGCTCTGCCAATGTCAAGGCACTTAGGTCCCTTGGGCAAAAATTGCCAACCTTAATGGGTTCCAGCTGTCTCATGGTTGAATGCCTGCTCCGCCAGCCTGCAGGCTGCCCTGGCATTTCAAAGGGCTCCTAGCAGGCTCTGTCACCCATGCAGAAGGCAAAGCTGGCCTTTGAACATGTGGCCCTGCCAGGTTGACGTGCACTACCCCCAGGAGAAAGCAATAGCTTCCTTATGGCTGCCTGGCCAGGCAGAGGGCTGGAGCTCAGATTACCTGGATCACTCAGGAGGCCGGAAAGCAACCCGGGATCAGCTTGAGCAGGGTGCGGATTTCAGCCACCCAAGCAGCCAGGGGAGTACCCCAGGCAGCGTAGAGTTTTTCTTCTGCAAATCTCGGTAGTTCTTGGGACTTTTGCACTCCAACATATTATGAGGTGGGAATCCTGTGGATATTTGGACTTCACAGAGAAATGGTCTGCATTTGATATTCCCTGCACATAAATAGATGTGTGTGTTTCTAAGGCAAGAACATGATTTTTTATGCAAATTATGTCCAGTTAATCACCAGGATTTCTTTGTTGTGATAATAGGGAGACAGATTCTCTGCACATAGCGCATCAGGTGAACTAGCAGACTTCACTCCCTTCAGACTTAGAGAAATGGCTGAGTTTATTAGAAAGCTGAGATAGACATTCTTATGTCAGAAAAAATATTTGTTCCAATTTACTAAATCATTGTAAGTTTCTAAATGAAAAACATGTATGTTTACAAGTTTCAATAAAATGATCCCAAGGTAAAAAATTCAAAGTTAAGCCATCTGTTCTATAGGTCTCAAAATGTCAGTCACGGGCCATATACTGCCTGTAGAATGTTTGCTTTGGTCTGCATGATGCTTTCAGAAATAAACTCTGCTTTAAGAAAACGGAGTCAACATCTAGAAATCAGAAGCTAGTACTTTTTTTTAAATGGGGACATCAGAGGTGTGTAGTGTTTAAGCCAGAAGCTCTGGCAAGACTGACCAGACCCTTCCCAGGAAGGAAGTGAATAACTGAATTGCTAGGTTCAGTCAATGAGGCATGTGAGCTAAACTGAAAATAGACAGATTAATGGAGAAAAGCCACACAAATTGCATTGATGTTGATTTTTTTTTATGTGCACAGGATCTTTTACAGAAAAGAAGGGAAAACCCAAAGAAGCAGTTAGACTTGGGGGCTTATGTACCATTTCAACAAAGGACAAAAAACTGTGACGTGATTAGACAAAGAAAAGGGGGTTTGGGGTACTAGGGCCAATGAATTGTGGGAAAGTGAGTAGGAACTACATGGGGGGGACTAGTGGAAGTGAAGGTTACCTCAGTAAGGTTTGCATATCACACTCATGTGCAGGCTCCGATTTTCAGTGACGAGGGCCACGCGCCTCGCTCTGGTACAGGAGAGGAGGGGATTTATGGCTGCTTTTAGTCAGAAAGGAGGACAGCAGAGAGTTCATGCACCTACTATTTCTCCATTGCCTTCTGCTCAAAATAATCAACATGCCAAATTGCATAGTTTGGGGTGTCATATCCTGACCCCCTTCACAGCAAAGAAACTTTTATAACTGACCAGTGCTTTGCACAGATTACATTCTCTGACTACCATGCAATGAGGTGAAAAATCAGTAACAAAATAGCCCAAAATAGCTCCTACTTTTAGAAATTATATATATAATAAGTCATGGATCACAGTGTTGTGGCAAATGGCCCAAGAGAACGACAGCCGGCGCCCAGAGGAATCAGGAAAGTTACCTTCATTACACAGCGCTGCTAGTCCAGGGGATTTTGATCCAAAGCCTGAACTGACAATGTGTGGAGGTTTTGATATATATATCTTCTTGTGGTGGGCCCCTCGAGGTAGGCTTTGTAGCTCCGCCCAAGTCAATTAGAATGGGGAAGTAAGATTACTGTTTAACTAGATACTGAACGAGGCTGTAAGCCCCCAAAGTTGCCCCATTTTCCTTCTCAACAGAAGAAATCATAATGGAAATCAGAACACACTCAGAAATAAAAGTAATAATAACAGACCTTATATCAACACTCAGGGCATACCCAGTCCCTTGTTCAAGTTTCATCAGTTATGCCAATTAAAAGATTGGGTTTCTTTTCTTTTGACACTTTGAGTCTTTTGCTTAAAACATAATAGCCAATTTGTACACTACTCTCTTTAGGGACAGTTCATAAAAAATTGATCACTTTTCAGTGACATACTTTGTATTCAGAGTCAATTATTGTTTCCTGAGGAAATTTATTTATTTATTAAAGGACTTTTTTTTTTAAAGTAGCAACCACCAGTTAGTTTAGAGGATAGATCACAAATATGGGAGTAAAAGGTATAATATCTTAGTTTTGTGGTTATTTTTGACATGGACAGACTCTCATCTGGATTCCCCACACTCTGTCTCACTTCTGATGGGAAGCTCCTAGAATTTGCTTCTAACTGTGTTGTCTCTTTGAACAAAGCCTGACATCCCCAGCCTCCTCCTCAAACGTGGCTCTGCAGAATTATCTTCTGCCCCTGTCACCCCACGAGTGAGGAGTCTCTAGCAATAAATTATTTCTGTTAATAAATCCCCATGAATTGAATTAAAAACGAAACCAACCAACTAAATGCATGAATGTTTTGTTTTTTAAAAAATGGAGAAAATCCCAATGTTTTCATCCTGGTTCTATCCTCTTTCTTCTCGAGTTCATGTTCCTGAAACAACTCATAATGCCTTTCACTGAGAGAAAATAAAAATATGTTGTGCGACCATCTGCAAAGCCCTCTTGTACTGGCTGTGAAGTGATGCTGAAGTGATGCTCTTGTATTTCGTGGTTCTCCCCACGGAGGACGGTTCCCGAGTGCCTAGAACACATCCTACAGGTGCTTGATATTTGTTTTAGATTCCTTTCTTCTAAATTTTCCCAGTTGAGCTTATTTGTCTCCCTGGTTGACCTGTCATGAACGGACTGAGAAAAAGTAAATACTTAACACAGGAATTAGAAGAGCTATTTGGAAAATCGGCTGGTCTTGATTGGGCTTCTCACTGAATGCTCCCATGCATGGGCACAGAGAATTCCCATTCATAGCAAAGCCCATTAGCTCTTTTGATGCGGATGGAAAACTGCTGTAGATTAACAAGGCAATCAACCATGAGAACCACGGTGCTGGAAAAGCTATTTTTTAAAAAGCACTAGGTTTTGTTTTATAAAACCAGAAGAATGAGATCCTAGTTGTTTTTGCAAGCCTTGAACAACTTATTTCGCCTCACTTGGTCTTTGTTCCCTCATTTGTAAAACGGGGAGGAGGCAGGAGGGAAGTATGTTAATCTACCTCTAAGCTCACAGGGAGAGTAAAAAACTCTAGGATTGTGAGAATCCTACCGCTACACAAGCACTTTGGAACAATAATTACAATAACAGCAGCTGCCCTGGCATAACACTGTGCCCAGGGAATTCTGCAGAGTGGCCTTCATGCAGCCCCGGGCGATGGGCCCTTGACAACGAGGTGACACTCCTTTAACTGCATCGCACCATCAGTTCTGTGGCCACCAGCTTTATTTTAATTTTTAGTTTTCTGTTAATAAATCTCCATGAATTGAATTAAAAACCAAACCAACCAACTAAAAGCACGAATGTTTTAGCTTTAAGTGGAGAAAATCCCAATGTTTCCACCCACATCCACCCCCTTGTACCTTCTTGTGATCTTGGAGCTTCTCCCTCAGGACTTCTTGGTCACATTTTTCACAGTGGACTTTCCCAAGATGCTTCTGTCGAAAGTGATACTTCGGAGCCCTGGGACTGAGAAATCACTCCTGCAGCTTCACAGTTGAAGGTATTAAGAGCCCACATCCTTTCCCAACGAAGTATTGGATTTAGATCCTATTGATGACTAAAACCAGAAGAGAAGCTAGTCCCTCAGTTAACTAGAATAAAGAAGATGCTACTTCTGTATGTGAACTTGTGCTCCATCGCACAAATGTTTGCTATGAAACTTATCCCTCACTACCATCCAATAGGACATCGTGACAGTATCTGCTTACTAGTGGATCAGCTGCTTCTAACCTGAGTTTATAAACATCAGGGTTTTAAAACCAATAAAAACCAATGCTAAATTGTGTGTGTAGGTATGTATGTATGCAAATTTTTCTAAAAAGGGTTTCACTAGACCACCAACTTACACCATACACAAAAATAAACTCAAAATGGATAAAGGACTTAAACATAAGACAGGAAACCATAAAAATATTAGAGGAATCCACAGGCAGCAAAATCTCAGACATATGCTGAAGCAATATCTTTGCCGATACAACTCCTAGGGCAATGGAAACTAAAGAGAAAATAAACAAATGGGACTACATCAAAATAAAAAGCTTCTGTACAGCAAAAGAAACCATCAACAAAACAACAAGAAAGCCCACTGCTTGGGAGAACATATTTGCCAATGTTATCACCGATAAGGGTTTAATCTCCAACATTTACAGGGAACTCATAGAACTTAACAAAAGGAAGATAAACAATCCAATAAAAAAAATGGGCAACGGACCTAAATAGATACTTTTGAAAGAGGACATACAGAAGGCCAAGAGACATATAAAAACATGCTCAAAGTCACTAATCATCCGAGAGATGCAAGTCAAAACAACAAAGTGGTACCATCTCACACCTGTCAGAATGGCTATCATCAACAAATTAACAAATGACAAGTGCTGGCGAGGATGCAGAGAAAAAGGAACCCTTGTGCACTGCTGGTGGGAATGCAGACTGGTGTAGCCACTGTGGAGAACAGTATGGAGTTTCCTCAAAAAACTAAAAATGGAACTCCCATTTGACCCAGTGATCCCACTTCTAGGAATATATCCCAATAAATCAGAAACACCAATCAGAAAGGATATATGCACCCCTATGTTCATAGCAGCACAATTTACCATAGCTAAGATTTGGAAACAGCCTAAGTGCCCATCAGCAGATGAGTGGATTAGAAAACAATGGTACATCTACACAATGGAATACTACGCTGCTGTAAAAAAGAAGGAATTCTTACCATTTACAACAGCATGGATGGAACTGGAGAGCATTATGCTAAGCAAAATAAGCCAGTCAGAGAAAGATAAATATCACATGATCTCACTCATTTGTGGAATATAATGAACAACATAAACTGATGAACAAAAACAGATCCAGAGACAGAGAAGCATCGATCAGACTGTCAAACCTCAAAGGGAAGGTAGGGGAGGGTGGGGGTAAGGTGAAGAGATCAACCAAAGGACTTGTATGCATGTATATAAGCCTAACCAACGGACACAGACACCAGGGGTTGAGGGCATGAGTTGGGGGGAGGGGGCAATGGGGGGGGGGTAAGGACACATATGTAATACCTTAATTAATAAAGAAAAATAAAATAAAATAAATAAATAAAATAAAAAGAGTTTCAAATGGGTCTGTGACCTAAGAGATGTTCATCTCTGCTGATCTAGATATTACCTTTACTCAGGGACTCCCTCAGAGTCGTTGTTTCTTCCATTTTTATCACTCAATAAATTTTCCATTTTTGAGAAAATCATGAGTGATGATTTACACATAGCTTTTGAATTACTCTCTTGACATTTTTTTAAGTAAAGTGATTAAGACACACAAAAAAGCATACATTTGTACCAAGAAACTCAGCCTGAAAGATGGTGATTCTAATCTCCAGCTGGCTGCTTCTGAAACTGTTTTTTTCTTGTTGCCAGGTAACTCTATCTGCATTTGTAATAAATTGTCTGAAGCTTAGAGCTCCTTCCTCCGAGGTAAAAATTGTGGGATTTGTAGCCACTAGTTTCTTAGCAAGTGATCAGATCCAATTTTCTAACGGCAGTCACTCACCCATTATTTTGCAGTTATTGTAGCAAATTACCACAAACTTCAGTGGTTTAAACACATACAATTTATCTTACAGTTCTATGGTCCAGAAATCTGAGATGGGTTTCGCCAGTTATTCACAGCCTGGGCAAGGCTGCATCCCTCTCTGTAGGCTCCATAAAGTGCACTTCCTTCATTTTTGCAGCCTTTAGGGGGGGCCCACATTCATTGGCTGGTGGCCCCCCTCCTTTATCTTCAAAACCAGCAAAAACAAGTGGATTCCTGCTCACCTGGCATCACTTTGATCTCCTCTTCTGTCTCCTTCCTCTTTTAAGGACCCTTTCGATGCTATTGGGCCCAGCTAGAAAATCCAGGATAATCTCCTAATTTTAAGGTCAACTAATCAACAACCTTAATGCTATCTGCAAACTTCCAGTACAATGTTGCATACAAATAGTGAGCATGGACATCTTTGTCTTGTTCCTGGTCTTAGGAGGAAATCTTCCAATATTCACCATTAGGTGTGATATTAGCCATGGGTTTCTCATACATGTTCTTTAGCAGATTGAGGAAGTTCTCTTTCATTCCTTCTTTGTTGTGTGTTTTATCATAAAAGTGTATTGTTTTTTATCAGATACTTTCCTGCATCTGAGATGATCATGTTGCTTTTATTTTGTATTCTATGATGTATCCTTGATATGATGTGTTACATTAACTGATTTTTTTTATATTAAACCAACCTTGCATTCCTGGTATAAATTCCACTTGGTCATGATGTATAAGCATTTATATATGTTGTTGGATTGAGTTTGCTAGTCTGTAGTTGAAGATTTTTGCACCAACATTTATAAGATATTGGTTTGTAGTTTCCTTTTCTTGTGATGTCTTCTGCCTCTACTATTTTCTAGGTACAGAAATTATTTCTTATCAGTAGTAGGAAAGGGGATAAAAGTGATACACATGGAGTTGAGGAACTGGGCAGCTCCATGCATTTGAGATGTTAGAAGCTTTGATCCACCTGCTTCTCTCCACCTCATCCCCAGCCACTGGCTGGCCTGCATGAGGCAAGGGAGAGGCTCCACTGCTCCAGGATGTTTCTCACTCTCCCACGAGGGTCTTCCCAAGCAGACCATTAGTGTGCATGGAGCATCAATAAGCTGAGTATTCTAAATCATGAAGCACCTGTCTCAAAATGGCATCACCTTGAACCAACACTTGTGAAGACTGGAGCTGCAAATATCACAGAGAGGTTTGCCAGACTGCCTTTTCCCACGGAAGTCCAGTGCCCAATACTATCAAATACTCACCCCACTTACTAAATTTGTCTGGTCTGAATGCCCCTTTGATCGTTTTCTGACAACCATCTGCAGAGCTTGCCTGGTAAGGAGTGAAAGGACATTTTCCTGGAGCAGCTGTCGGCTGAGAAGGCTGAGCTGCAGTTCTCTTCTGTGCACTTGGGGTAATGTCTCTTGAGACCACATTTCCTGGTGAACCAACAGTCATGACTTCAGCCTCAGTCTGGGGTGAACAGGCTTGTGGGCTCATTCAGGAAGGTAAACATGCAACACACATGAGGACTAGCATTCATCCTGCCGACCCCACATGGACCCTGCTCACTGATCCTACAGGAGATTCTTGCCTGCAGGGACTTGGCACTACTTTTCCTCTCCTGGGGTGAGAGGGCCTCCAACCAAGCCCATGCACTGCCTCCTTCTGGCTGCCCTGGGAAAGTACCACCTTCCAGAGTTCCTGCTGCAGCAAGTCTTGCTCAGGGACAACTAAACTTCCTTGGTGGTCATTGAAGATTTCGAGGCTGCCTAAATCGACAACTTTACAGGAAGTAAATTAACATCTTGCCTCTTATCATTCACTTAGAAAGTAATACCTGTGTGGTTACTCGGTGAGGATCAAAAGCCCTCTATTCCCAATCAGTGACACAAGCATTAAATGTGGGCACTTAAGCAGCATCTGTTGCAAGGCCCCTATTCCTCACATTGCACTGCACATCCAAATGAGCCAACAAAGAATTGTGGCTGGGGAATGAGTGCCCAACCCCAGCCCACTCAAGGCAGTTGCTGTTATGAAGTGGCTGCAGCACTACCAGCCTCGTAGCTTACAACCTCCCACTGTGACACCCTTTACTTCTGTTCCTCATAAGGCAAATGCCCTCAATGATCTACCACCCACCACGCAGGCAGTGTTTATAAAACCCAGGTGGCATTCTCCCAGCTGCAGCCAGCTGCTCACATTACAGTCAAACCTCATGGACCCACCTAGCACAGGGCCTGGGGAATAGTAGAGGATTGCAAATATTTATTGAATGAATGACCCATGAAAAACATCTTAAAAGTATGGCCTAGCTTCCTTCTTCTACTGGTTCAATTTATGGCTGTTTTTCTCTCACCCAAAGCCAGGATGTGCTCAGATACTATAAGCCAATTTTTCATATTAGGTTAGAAAAACAGGAGGAAATTGGTTATCAACCTAAAGAGGTACATAGTTCCCTTTTATGAGAACAACGTGTTTCTTTGAAATGAACAGTTGATAAGCTGCCTGGAGTGAGGGGTGAGACTCCAAGGAAGATGTCCAAATAGCAAAAGGCCACAGATTGGTCCTAAACCATGGGGCCAGCTGCTAACTACAGGCCATTGGTCTCACTGAGTTCCTGGTGCACTTGGCCATGTGCATCTGAATGTAGGAGACATTTCAAGTTCAGGGGAATATCTAGGAGCAAGAATGAGCAGTCAGCAAGGTGTGTGCGTGCACACTTTGGATAAAATAGGTAGGTGAACAGATCCCCCAGAAATGGTGAGATAAAAGAAAAGGCTCTGGAGAAGGAAAATATTAAGTGAAGATGAAGCTTGTTGTAGCATGTAAGAGTAACTTCCCTCTCACACTCCCCTCTGTGAGTTTCAACGACTTTTCTGTTGAAAATCAGGAAAGGACAGCAGTCTGCACCCATGGTCTAGGACAGCGATTTTCAACCAGTGTGCCTCAGCACACTGCTGTGCCATAAGAATTGTAAAAACATGCCATCCATACCTGCCTATTTAATCAGGGGCACTGACCTCTTTTCCCTCAGATTGTCAAATAAAAACATAAAACAATAGCGAACACAACAATAGCCCATCTGGTGTTAATAGTTTCTCCCTATTTTTTTTTTTTGTCAGATCGGCACAAAGTATGCTTTTCGGTGTGCCGCAGAATTTTAGCAATCAGTTTATGTGTGCCATGAGATGAAAAGGTTGAAATCACTGGTCTAGATTCTATGGCCTACCTGAGGACAGAGGGCCCATCTCAGGCTGACTTCAACCACTTTAGAAAAATGGTTCATTTCACCTTCTACCTGTAGTTGTTGGATATTGATGTTCCTTCCATCCAGTTCTTCACCCATTACAGCACATTACTCACCATTAACCCACCTCCCTCCTTCCTGAAGTCCCCTTTGGGGTGAGAGAAATCTGTCTAAACCTCCCTGACATGAGTTCTCTTCCACCTGAGACAGGCACTTCAACACAACCTACTCAGTGTACTAGTGAGCATACAGGAAAGGCCACTCTTTTGGGATTACGATATCTAGATGATTCACACCATCAAGTTTAAAAGTGAAATGTTGGGACAGTTTAATTTAGCTTTACAGTCCACATGAAAATAATGAAACAACACTTTCGATAGTACGTTCTAATCCTCGTGTCTCCAAGGAAACAGTCTCCTGCAGGTAACTGCACATCATTAGGCTCAAAGGTAACACACACAAATTGTTTCTACTACAAACACATACACAAACTTAACATGTGACACTATGGAGGTCTGAGGTAAGGCACAACCTCTGGTGCCCTCGCTTTCTCTGTAAAATGAGGGCGTTAGACTAGGTCATTTGCAGGGTTCCTTCTAGCACTCAGAGAGCCTATATTTGGCCAATTTCTCAGTGTCATAGGTGTAGGCAATGTTTTCTAGCTAGAAGTGAGACTTGGACATGTGTGATTCTTTTGCATATTTCAGGCAAATGGAAAGGAAAGGAGTATTTACCAAGCACCTGTGAAGTACCAGGTCTTTCTCATAGAACTAATTCCTCATGTGTTTACTGCAAGGTGTATAGTATTACCCCTGCTGCAGATTAGTCAGGTCCAGGGCTTTTCCCTGATGACAACCAATGTCCTTTCACCTTCAACTTAAGATAGTGAGTGTTCCCTGGTTTCACTGGCTTAAGAAGTTATATCTTAGATTTATTTAGGAACTTACGGTAATTATTACTGCATCAATTGGCTACTCAAGTGACATGAGTATTTCCAAGAATCACATCAGCTACAGAGTAAATAATTGCCCTAGATGGAGTTCATCTGTTACTGAGCCCCTGCTCCATGCAACCACTGAATGTTTTAATCCCCACCCCCCACCCCAGGGGACATCTGGCTATGTCTGGAGACATTTTTAGTTGTCACACTGGGGGCTGGGGGTTGCTATTTGCATTAGAGGCCAGGGATGCTGCTAATCATCACACAAGGCATAGGAGCCCAAAATGTCACAGTGTGAGAAACCTTGAGTCAGCGTGCGGTAAGGATACTGGGGTACTGGTAAGGTAGGAAACAAGTTATGAAAGACAATAAAATATGGTCGTTGTCCTGGTAGAGCTCATAATCTGAGACAATACCTCCTTTATATACAGGGGTGGGCAAAAGTAGGTTAAATTATCGGCCATCATTACCTAAAAGATAAATCATAATTGAGGATACGAAATAATAACAATAAGACAAATAATACAAATAAGCAATACAATAATAAATAATACAAGAATAAACTATTTTTCACGTACTCACAATTGTGAATCTACGTTTGCCCACCCCTGTAAGTTTTTTTCATCCAAATAGTCCACACAATATTTATATTTAAATACTTTTATTTTCATTTCACACAAAAAGCAACAGTGTTTGCAGTACACATGCCTTTCAGTCAGTGCTGGTCATATGCAAAACAAGTTATCAGAAGTATAAAGAAAAATAAGCTTTTTCCCTTTACAAGTAATACAACACAATTTGCATATATAATGTTTTATATATATATATATATATACACACACATACTATTTTCAAAAACATCCACAAAAGACAGATTATGATATAAATTTAGAATTCCACCTACAAGCCAGATTCTAGGAATTGGAGATCTCCATAGGTGTTTTAATACAAAAATGTAATACCTTTACAAGTTTCCAAGTGATTACTTTTCAAAGTGTTTGAAAGAGACTATTCTTTACAGCGACATGGAACACTTGGCTTGAGTCAAGACAGCTGTAAGACTAAGTTTTGTCTTAATGTGCGTTTTGCTGATTAATGCAAATGCTCCAATTATTTTGGAATTCTTATTTTACACACACGCACGCACACACTGGTGTATTATTGTACTAATGGTTTATATAGTTCAACTTCTGGAGCATTTCAGTCAGCTAAGCCATGACCTTTACTTTCTTTGAAGTATTTTAAATTAAAAGCTGTTCAGAAACATCACTAACTACCATGACTAACTCTAAAAAGGTGCCCCTTCTTTTTTATTTATGATCAAAGTTAAATGTGTCATGAATAAGCTCTTATATTTTTTCTACAACAGCAGGTATAAGTAACAGCAAAGTGTAGGCTAATTTTCAACACTAGAGCCTGAGAGTTTGACGTGATAAATAAAATCTCTGAAATTTTCTAGGAGTCCTATCACTCAATGTTTCTAAAAATGTAATAGCAATATGGCAACTCTTCAGCATTATATTCATTATAAATTGCACAATAAACCAATGATGCCCAGAAGCGTGAAGGAAGGAGCAAGGGAGGAAGAAAGGGAAGAGAGGGACAGAGGGTGGATTTTACACATGTGTTTTCTTTGATACAGACAAATGTGGAGTCCTATTTACTTTGTGGTGGATGAAGAGTCAATGTGATGTACGCTTGAGGATGGTGAAAGCAAACATACAGGTCTGAATGCATGAAATGTATGCAAAAGCATACAGCTAATGAGGCAACACTGGCTTACATTTTTCAGTGCACTTGCAGAGAACATCTAATGGTATAGGCACTGAAGAAAAAAGGAAGGAAGAACAGGAATGATCCAGCTAGTGGAGAACTGAGGAGGAAGGTGTCGCCACACAGAAGAGCTCTGGGTAGGAAAGGACCAACTTGCCCTTCCACATACACGTGGGTGCTGAAAGATAGAAGGGCTTGTCCCACAAATTATTTTTGGGTTAGTTTTTGGGTTATAAAACTATTGCCCATTTTTTCATTCACCAGAACCATGGCAATAACTCAAAAGTTTCATTCCAAAAACCAAAATAATTTTTACTGGGTACACAAGAAAATGCTATTGATGGACTGCAACAGACTTCTGTAGATGAATAGGATTCCAGACTTAAAAGAAGCTACTCTCAAGGCACTTTTATTGGCTTACCAGTCACTGAAAGATTAACCAGCAATAAACTTTAAACATACTTTCACTTAGTACTGTCCTCTTGCCTTTCTGGGATTTCCAATGTTCAGGTCCCTTCCCACCATTTCATTCAGTTTGAATGAAAGTAGGAAAAGCGGAAACTGATTAGCCATGTCCAAGTGTCTTCTCCCATCTTATTGGCTACATGCCCATTGCCATTAGTGACATCACCACAATGCAATGCCTTCAAGTCAGAGGCAGGGACTTGGTGAAACTTTATTTTTGTTAGGTATATTCAGAGCTCTTCAAGGGACTAAGTAGTAAAGGAAAATTATTAGAAAAAAAGCAAATTCTGTATATCTGTGTATATTTACATCTTTAAAGGCATACATGCTGGAAAATAAAACAAACTAACCACAAAACAACAATTATACTAGCTACAGCTAACCGAGGAAATCTGTGGGAAAGGAGGAAATGATCTGTCAATTTATGAAACTCAATTTTCATTAGGCCCCTACATAGCCATGCAAAGGACTAAATACAAATGAAATAACAAAGAAATAAAAACATATTTATATGTATTAAAAATATTCCCCTGCTGAAAATATAAATCTCTCCAAAAGAAACAAGTCAGTAAACAACACACAACTATTCTAGTCACTATTGCCTACACAGGCAATAAGGGGCCGGGGAGGGGAGATCTGTCATACACTGATCCTCAGTTTTCATTTGTACCTATACATTCATGCAAAGGACTAGGTACAAAATCAGTAATATGTACATATATATATTAATGTTCATACCCCACCCTTTCCCCCAACCCTACCCACTTAAATAATCCCTCCCCCTAAAAACCAAACCCAAATTATAAAACTATTGCCTGTGCCGGCAGTGAGGGAAGGGGCGTAGAGGAGATTTATCATAGGTTTGGACCTCCATGTTTCATTATGTACCTAGAGTCCCAGGAAAGGACTGAGTACTAAATGAAATAATACACAAATGTAGCAAATACTTATATACATTAAAAATGCGCACACACACACACACACACACACACACACACACACCACCCCCCTATCCCTCCAAAAAAGTACCCAAACATCTATTCTTCTACCATTGCCCACCAGGCAATGATGGAAGGGGTATAGGGAAGATATTTCATAGAATCAACCTCAACTTTCATTAAGTACCTTAATAGTCATGCAAAGAACTCGATTCAAAATGAAGTGAACAAAGAGGCAAAACATTTATATGCAATTAAAAATTTATATATCTTGCCCAAGAAGCCAATTCCCCATTAAAATCTCAAACAATAAGCAAAAAAACAAACAAAAACAAAACCCAAACCCTACAGTATTCTCATGAACACAGGCTATAGGGTAAGGGAGAAAAGATTTACTACACCTCTGGATCTGGGCCTCTGCATTACATTTGATACCTACAAGTCCAAACAAACATTTACACACACACACACACACACACACACACACACACACAGCCAACCCAGAAATCCCCTATAACCCTGCAAGGGAAAAAAGCAAACCCCCAAACCTCTGAACAACTATACCACTAGTCATTGCCTCGACAGGCAATAAGGGAAGGGGAGAAGAGGAGGTTTTTTTTTCATAGAATGAACCTTAATTTTCATCATGTACCTAAGTTGTTCTTGGAAAGGTCTAGGTACAAAATGAAATAACAAAAAAGAGCAAAAACATTTATATACATTTTTAAAAGTACATATTACCACCATCCCAGGGGAAGGAGTGGTAGAGTAAAAAAATAATCTAGGCTACTCTAAAACTATTGCCCACAGAGGCAATAAGGAAAGGGGAAAAGAGGAGATTTTCATACATCCGGACCTCCACGTCTCATTCGGTACCTACACGTCCAAGTAAGGGACGGGGTACAGAATGCACTAACACAACACAGTAACAAACACTATATATACAGTTGTTAAAAGGATATATCCAGCCCTTAGTCCCTTCCCACCCCCCAAAACTTCAAAAAAAAAACACACACAAACTACTTTAAAATTGTTGCCTACAGAGATAAAAAGGGAAAGGGAGAATAGGAGATTGCTATACATCCAGAACTCCATGGTTCATTAGGAACCTACATGTCCAAGTGAAGGATTGGTGCCCAATGAAAATGATAATAAGAAAGTACAAAGCATTTATCCCAATAACCACAAAAGAACCCTGAAACTAACCAAGTACTAACAGCCATTGCCCACTCGGGCAATATGAAAAGGGGAGAAGAGGGACTCATACATCCGGACCTCCATGGGTCATTAGGTACTTTCCAGTCTGGGCAACCAATGAAATAATACAACACAGTAGTAAAAACAGGTATATACAGTAAGTACACATCCCTGCCCATCTTTCCCTGCGCGCCCCCCCCCCCCTCCAACAACTACACTACTAGCCATTGCCCACATAGGCAATAAGGGAAGGGGACCAGAGGAGACTGTCATACATCCGACCTCCACATGTCATTGGGTACTTAAATGTCCTTAAATGTCCTATGAGAAAGGACATTGTACGAAATGAATTAATAGTACAAAGTGGTAGCAAATTTATTTAGATACAGTAAGTACATACCCCATTCTCTCCTACACCACAATACAAAGCAAACTACTCTATTAGTTACTGTCCCAAGAGGCAATAAGGAAAAAAAATCCTGTCATTCTCTGAAACTGTTTCATTAAATATATAATGCATCCATGCAAAAGAACATTTATAAAATGAAAAATAAATAAGTAGCATAGCATTTATGTACACCTGAAAGAATGATATACATCTCCCCCTATACCTAAGCCTAGATCAAAACAACAGCAACCACTACTCTATTAGCTATTGTCCATGCAGGCAACAAGGAAAGGGGTAAACGGAACATTTGTCCGACTTCTGGATCTCCACGCTTCATTATCCATGAGAAGGATGAACGAAATACAAAATGAAACAACACCCACAAAATAGCAGCAAAAACATTTTGTACAAAATGAAAGGATATAAAAACACATCAAAACCACCTATGTACATATTTCAAGTATATACCCCCAAAAAGCCACTGAAAGAAATCAGTCAACACTACTCTACTAGCGATTGCCCATGCCGGCAATAAGGGAAAGGGAGAAGAGGAGATTTATCATACTTCTGGACCTCCACTTTTCATTTGGTACTTACTTGCCAATACAGAGAATGAAGCACACAATACAAGAATGCAAAAAACAGCAAAATTATATACATTATTTTAAAAAATAAAAATGGGGCTGAGGGGAAGCTCTTTAAAAAGAGTTAATTCCAATAAAAACACTAAAAACAAAGGCAAAGGGGAGAAGAAGAGCTACCTCATACCTAGGAAATTCAGGTCTTATTCTGCAAACTTAGCCCAGGAACTGCTATGCTTGGTGATGATACATCTCCTGAGATGCATAGGCCTTCCCGGCAGCCCCATGAAATGCAAAGGCATTATGGGAATGGTCAGCAATCTGACTGCAGATTATGGTTCCAGGTGCTTTAGTCTGAGTAGAATGTTTTTAAAATCCAACTCGGTAACAGGCTATCAGTAATCCAACAAACTCAGCACTTAATTTTCATTTCTTACTGTACAATATTCAGAAAGCATTCTATTCTGTACCCAGTAAGACTGATGCAGCTCAACATCCTCTATGTACCCAGGGCTCTTCGGCCAGCTCTTTTGTTCCTACAATGGACAAGTGCAATAAAATGAAAACATGAATGGCAAAGAATATTAGAGTCAAGTGGAACCTGTGATAGCAAGAAAGTTCATGAACACTGAAACAATGACAGAGAACACTTAAATTCACTTAAAGAGATTTATGTAAATCAGTAAGATGGAAGAAGGCGCAGGCTTATGGTAGAGGCTGACACTCCTTGCAGTTTAATACTTCTAATCACTTGATATTAACAGAACAAACTGGACTCCTTGGATTTCTACTTCCATAGCCTAAGTTTTGTGTTCTCACAACTCCAGATATTCCATTCTATGTGTCCTAAGGATCAAGATGTGTCTTTGACATTACATTCAAGCAAACTGTCTCTCTGCAATGAATATAATACTTGTTAAACAATTGTATCATGGACCTATGTGCTTATATAAAAAAGCATATTGTGGCTAACTGCTGTGCTTCAGTCTACTTGACTTCTCAGAAATTCAGTGGCCAAGATAAAGTTTTTGGGGAAAAACTTCAAAAGCTACAATTATACTTACTATACTACATGTTTTACTTAACCTTATGTTCCTGATTTAGGTTAATTTTTAGATGTCTCATATAGATTGATTAGCATAACAATGAAAATTACGGAATTCTGTGGGAAAACTTGAGGTAAGACCTACTAAAACTGCAAATAGTCTGAGGTGAGGCCCACAAACACAACTATAAATAGTAGGGATCCGGTTTCATGGGAATGAACGGCTTTTGAGTACAAAGATAGCAATGGTATATGAGTTACCTCTTTCTTAGCTGAAGTTTTGATAAGGTTTTACTTATAATAATAACACACACCCCCATACCACACACACACTCTCACAGGAAAAAATGATATAATTCAGGACAAGATCTGCCATATGCAGTTAACACATGATACAGGAGCCATGTGAAGATGGGCAGATAAAACTGAAGCATCTTAACTGAATTTGAGAAGTAGCAAAATTTAAACTCTGTATCAAAGTGGAATTTAGTAATATAACATGGTAAAAAAAACAACCCAGCAACAACAAAAAACCTCAAAAGTTTAATATTTTTCCCCACTCTAGAAATATAAAAACTCACTAACTTTCACTATCAACTAAATTATCATTCATTTACTGAAGCACAAGAGGAATAAAAACCTACAGCTACCCCAGTTTCAATAAGACATCTTCAGATGATGCTGTGATTCTCAGGATATAATGTTTTCTATTCTAAAACAGACAGATAAATATTTAGAAAAGACTAAATTGGGTGAAAACATACTAGGAGTAAAGAAAGCTATATTTCAGTTTGCCAGCCTTTTAAATTTTGTTATATAAAAATATTTTCATAAAATAAAATATAGTTTTATACACAATCCCACGTTTTCACTTTACACTTGCTGAATAAAAAAAGGTGACCTTTCCCATTGTCTGATTCTGTGGAGTGTTTTTAAGTGCTTGAAAATGGGTATTATCCTCTTTTTACAAATATGTTTTCAAACACAATATAAAGTACAAGAATTATTTGGAAGAAAGCTTTTCTCCTAAGAATCAAAGAAACACCATAATCTAAATATAAGTCTGCAGAGCTCACAAAATTCAAGTACAGTATTTCTCCTTTAGAAGGAGTAAAAATGCCATACAGTTTTGGATTTCTCCTTTCCTTCCTTCCTTCCTTCCTTCCTTCCTTCCTTCCTTCCTTCCTTCCTTCCTTCCTTCCTTCCTTCCTTCCTTCCTTCCTTCCTTCTTTTGACATTCCCTTTAATTTGCTAGTTTGGCCATGGTAAAATAAAACTATGATTTTTCAACTAAAGAAAAGTACTGTATTTGATAGTGGGGAAAAATTCAAAGCCCACCATATTCCATATGAATCAAGTTACTCCTTTCTCACATTCTCTCATTCCTTTAAGGTACTATGGTGAACTTCAAATAAAAATGTTCAATTTCTCCAAGGCCCTACTTTAAAATGTTTCTAATGTGCTACTCTATCATATAAAATGAAAAACCCACCCATGGGTATGATTCAGAGAGAAAGTGTCTAAAATCTATCATGCCAAAAGGCATCTAAAAACAACCTATATTTTTAGTAACAGTGATAAAGTAATGATAAAAGACACCAGTATAACAAAATGTTTGCCATAACTGTGAAAATACTTATTTATATAAGGTATATCTAGGGCAGGGAATGGTAGAGGTGTACAGATATGGAGAATATTGAAACTTATGAATAAAATAATTATAATTAAAGCTATCTTAGTTTGAAACATTTTCCTAAAAGATGAAAAAGAAAATGTTAAACATTGGGAAAATATAATCTTTTGGCCTTGTTATTTAGCTTTTTAATATAACAAAAATTTAAAAATTCTGTAGCACCTAGCTATTCTGCAGAAAAAAATATAATAGTTATAGTAGATCTTATTTAAAAATTTTCCAGGAAATAAAGGATTAATCAAAACCCCAAATCAAAGTAGACCTGCACACCTGAGATGAGCTCTCTACAGTTGCATGCTTCATCGACTTCACTGATTGCCATACTTTTTGAAGTGTTACCACATTCAACAACTCTATCAACAAGAAGCAACAAATGGCTCACAAACCAGCAGCCTGCAACGATGGCTGGCGGCTCCCATGGTAGGTCTTTCCTTGTTTCACTGGGCCAGTACTTTACCGATACTGAGAAATAGAACAGAATTCCAAGCCATTTTATTCCCCATTTGGGTATCTTCAAAGTATACACATTACTTGTTGTTTTTGTAGATGGTTGGCATATAAGTGAATGTAATTTTGTAATAAATAACTACGTACTGCCCAAAGATGTTTCAGAAAGACCGATGGACCCTGAGCGAACTACAACTCCTAAGAGTGCAAACAACTCAGCAGCGATCCTTGGCTTCACCTTGGCTTTTGCAAAAGTTAACAAACAGAGCCCAAGTTAACAAGCTCTCTGACGGGTGACAAAATGAGGTGCAGTTGTGCCTGCTACAGCCACCACGTCAGAGTTTTAAGGTTCTTCTCCATCCACTGGATATTCAACTGAATGACTTCCAAAGCCTCCTGGACACAACGAAGCTGAAAGGTTGCCTCTGACTGATTTTCAAAGAATGCCTGGACCTGTAAGTTGCACACAGAAATATTTCAAAAGAAGAAAATAACAGTTAATCTCAGGTAACTCTGAATATCCTTTTCAAATAAACTTTCACTTAGTTCTGGCTGTGTTGATGTCTTAAAAGTAGAGACAAAAAGTATTTTAATATCCAGGGTAGTTATATCAAGTTACTAATCAAGTATGGTTAAACTGGGGTAATTTTAAAAATGCAATCTCCTTACTCCCATAAGGATGAGTTTTTCAAATATAAAATAAAATAGCCAAGTAATAGTAAGTGAGATAAAGTCTAAAGTTAGGCTTGGTGCCCAACTTTTACCCTTGAAGTTGCATTCTTCACAACAATCTCATTACCACTTAGAAACTTGGCATATACTGGTCTTAATTACAAAATTATTTGTGTCAAGGAGACAAGGGGATATTGTTGAGAATGGAATCAGAGTTTTTCCTCACCAGAATTGTTTCTCATTGCTGTATATCCACCCTTTAGACGCATCCCAATGCAGAATCATTAGCATTGATGAAGGCAGAGGAGGGACAGGAATTGGCATGAAAAGCCACCATCTGACTTAAACTGAGCAGCCTGAGAGGAAAGGTATACCCCATCTCTGTTAGCAGCATTTTATACAACTAACCTCCGACAAATGTGCCTTCGTTGAAAACAGGTGAGTTGATCCAGCAACAATACTTTGTATGGTATAGGAACCCAGATGGAACCTGAAGAAACACAAATACAAGAGCAAAAAGAGCAAAAAGTGAGGCAGCTGTTGGTAAGCTAAGTTCCCGAGTGCAAAGGAAATGCTTTCCTGAGAGCTACGTATGCCAAGGCAGAGTCGCGTCCCTCTGCTGGGAACAGCAGCTCCAGAAGTTGGGAGAAGTCCTACATGCACTTACTGCCTGTGGGAAGGAAAGGTGGGCACAAAAGGCAGGAGCTGGCAATACCCAGATAAATTATTAACCCATTTGAAATCATAGCAAACATCCTGAAATGTAATTATTGCTTTAAAAGAAAAAAACCCTATCTGTGCTGTTCACCTGGGTGTGAGTTCTGAACTGATCCCTTGGCAATGAAGAGGTATTTTTCAACACACATAACTAAACCGCTCTTCTGATTTAGCCCGTGCCCATGCTAAGCTAAGTGACCTGGAGTCGGGCATGGCTAGGCTTGATTAGTACCCAAATGTGATTCACATTATGGAATTATGCTTACAAATGTGAAAATTTCTGAGTGTTTTGGTTAAATGTTACTGAAGCACTTTCCTCTCACAGCAAATCATAAGGCCTGTGAACCAATACAACATTGGGAATAGTTTTCAAGTGCAGAGACTGGAAACACTAGGATCTGGAATTCTGACACTTACTTCTGTACAAGCTTGTTCCAGTTCTCTTTGACGAAGTCCCATGCCAGGAGGTGTCCAGGGAAATGTCGGCCCACTGTTCTTATGACAAATGACAGCTTTTGTGTTCGGATGGTATCTCCACTGAGGCTAGTTTTCATTAACCTGAAAAGCGAACAGATTTAGCTTCCAAAATAACAATTCATGATGAAGTGATGACTGAACTTAGATTAGTGCTGGTCTCCTAATTAAAGCTCTGTAGCAATTCAAGGGATATCACTTTTGGGTTAGTCTAAGATTGATCAATAGATTGAAAACTTGTCATTTTTTTAAAATGAAGAAAGAATTCACCAATGAGATAAGCACTTCAATATACTGTGACATAATAATACATACTTCTTGATATAGTAAAGACATTTGAGAAATAAACCCTGGTAGAATTTATAATTCTGAAGACTGATTTTTTTTTCCTATTAAAAACCTTAACAGAAAAAAAAAATGATTTTAATATAAGGTATATTATTACTCTTTAAAAACTGGGCTGTTTAAATAATATGAAAATGAAGACACATTTCAGAATATACTCTTGATATTGATAGTTATTATTTATTAATATTTCATATGTACCAGGTAATGTTTTAAATTGCTGACACAACACTTGAAAAAAGGTAATTATTACCTATGCCCACTCTGTAAGAAACCGAGGTTATGTAATTGCCCCAGTTACACTGCTAGTAAACACTGCAGCCTGGCATCTGAACACAAGCAGTTCTCATCTACTGCGCTATGAAATCTGTGTATATAGAGAAAACACATTTCCCCCCCAAAATGCAGCAATACTTTTTTAAAAATATATTTTATTGATTTTTAACAGAGAGGAAGGGAGAGGGACAGAGAGTTAGAAACATCGATGAGAGAGAAACATCGATCAGCTGCCTCTTGCACACCCCCCACTGGGGATGCGCCCGCAAAAAGGTACATGCCCTTGACCAGACTCGAACCTGGGACCCTTGAGTCCGCAGGCTGATGCTCTATCTACTGAGCCAAACCGGTCAGGGCGCAGCAATAGTTTTAATAGAAAGAAAACCCAAGTGCTCATCAAGCTGTGATGGGTTAAACAAATTGTGATGGAGCCCTACTATGGAATGCTATGCACCCATGCAAACAAATGAAGTAGGCTTTATGAACTGACATGGCAAATCTCAGAGAAGATCATTGGCTGAAAGGACCATCACAAAACACTGGGGATAGTATAAACTATCCTAATATATATAAAAAGCCAGGTGCCGTCACCACTGGACGGATGACCAAACAGCAGACTAGGGAGCTGAGGGAGTGGGAGCTGTGGGCCCAAATGACCAAAGGGCAGGTCCGGCTCTCACTGCGTGGCGGAGCGGGGCTGTGGAGGCTGAGGAGCCTCGGGGCAGGGGGCTGTGAGCACGGAGCTTCCCGGGGTGACAGAGGTGGAGAAGCATTGCGGGGCAGGGGCGGTGGACTCAAGGTGGAGGAGCGGGGCGGGGGCTGTGAGCGTGGAGGTTCACGGGTCAGGGGCCACGGAGGTGTCACAGGGCGGTGGAGGCGGGGCAGGGGTTGTGATCATGGAGCTTCTCGGGGCAGTGAAGGAGTGTTGCAGGGCAGCGCTGGGCCTCTAGTGTTGATATATAAATATACAGACCAGGATTGACACTGTTAGCAGAGAGAACAAGAATGGAAGTAAGGATCCTATGAGAGAATCATATGAGAGATACTTTCATGTTTTATTCCATTTTCTTAGATAGTTTAAATACTTTATAATGGGAATTTATTAGTATGTTATTTGTTTAAAACAAAATTATTACAAATTTAGAACAAACTTTTCTCTGTTTGCTTGGATCAGAGGCTGGCTACTACGTTAAGGAAAATAATTATTTACAGCGCATCCTTTGGAAAGTAGGTGTGGGCCGGTGCTGATGACATCTCTGGGACACTCTTAGGATTTATCTGAATATATTTATACAAGAGAAGCAGTAACACATCAATGCCTCCCTCTGACCTTCCCAGCGCTGACCCTCAAGCTCCTTTCATATTTCCCTTGGTTCCCGGTGCTCCTCTGCCCCACCACTGCTGGCTCCTGGGTCAGGAGGCCCTGCTCACTGCCCTTCTTTCGCCTGTGAAACTCCCATTTCCAGGTTTTGTCAGGTCAATATTAGAAAGGAAATGTCTGACAAGTTCATATGAAAGTAGCGCCTATACGCTTTTACATAATACCTTTTTCTGTAGTGTTTGCATTTTCAAAATGACAGCTTGGACAGAGCAATGCCTTGACCAGGAGAATGAAGCACTAACTGTGGAATGAAGACAACATGCCAAGGGGGCGAAGCCATGTTTAAGCAGAAAGTAGGTGGGTGCTGGGATTCTGGGCAAAGCACCTTCTGCCTATCGGTCCAGTTCCTGAGCTGAAAGCCAGCACATGCGGGCTCTTTACCCCATTGACCAAGTCAGGTCTGGCCTGCGAGTAAAAGAAGGAAAAGGGAGATCCCAGAGGAAATGAGCTCTCCACCCGTGCAGCACAATGCTTTCATACTTTTGGTTTCTACATGTCCTATTCCTTGGTTGGTTTCATACCAGTAAAGTTTCCGTACATCCTCTGAGCTGGCAAGAGCTTCAAGTATTTTATTCTTCTCTGCTTCAGAGCCTATAGAGATGTACTTGCTTAAGAGGAACGACCAGCCGCTCTCAGTCCTTGCTCCGACTTTGAACACAGCAGTCATGACATCAGTAGGTAGGCTGTAAGAGAGGTACTCAAATGTGAGAACAAAAACATCCTAAATTCAAAGGTAAGGAAATGACTAGTGGTGATGTTTTAGGGGTCAGAACAGAGCAGTACAAAAGAGTCTTCACTGTACAACTAACCAATAGTGAAAAAAATAGTTAATTTAGTGGCTGCTACTTTCCTAGTTGGTGGGACTAGAAGAAATATGACTTCAATTTAATACAATAACTATTTGCTGAGCATCCACAAAGAACCAAGCAGGTGACTGGCTGGATAATGGAGAGGGGAAGAAAGAGACACAGTCTCTGCCTCTAGGAACTCGCAGGCTATCACAAAGCACAGAACAAGAAATATATTCATTACAATACAGTGTGTTAAGTTCCATGGTAGATATATGGAGCGAGGGATGAAAAGAGGGGAGAGAACATAGTTTTCTGCCATTATTAAAATCTCTTTATCTGATGCTTGAATCTTTTTCCATAATGCCCAATAGGGAACCTAGAGAGAACCGATCATCATCAAACTGTTTTTACTAATTGCTAACTCCACCTGCTATGTTTTATTCCTAAATTAAAAGAGACTCTTTGACACCTCACACCCATTAGGATGGTTGCTATAAAACACACACAGACAGACAGACACACACACACACACAACCCAGAAAATAACAAGTGTTGGTGAGGATGTGGAGAAATTGGAAGGAACCCTTGTGCATTGTTGGCGGGAATGTAAAATGGTGTAGCTGCTATGGGAAATAGTGTGTCAGTTTCTCAAAATATTAAAAACAGAACGACCATATGATCCAGCAATCCTACTTCTGGGTATATATTTGAAATAACTGAAAGCAGGGCTTCAAAAACATATATGTACATCCATGTTCATAGCAGCATTATTGGTAAGAGCCAAAAGGTGGAAGCAACCCAAATATCTATTAGTGAATGAATGGGTAAGCAAAATGTGGTATATACAAACAATGGATTGATTATTCAGCCTTAAAAAGGAAGAAAATTCTGACACATACCACAACATGGATGAAGCCTGAGGACATGTTAAGTGAAACAAGCCAGTCACAGAAAAACAAATACTGTATGATTTCACATAAATGAGGCATTTAGAGCAGTACAAACTCATAAAATAGAAAGGAGAACGGTAGTTTCCAGGGGCTTGGGGGAAAGGGAAGGCGGGGACTTATTTGGGTAAGAAGTTTCGGTTTTGCAAGATAAAGCTCTGGAGATTTGTTGCACAACGAGGTGAATATGCTTATACTACCAACTTATACATTTAAAATTTGTTAAGATAGGAAATTTTATGTTACATGTAATTTACCACAAGAAAAAAAAAGTCTTATTTGAGAACATAAGTGCCTAGAGTTCACACACATTAACACTCAGTTTTATAACATGTATGACCCAGGATGAAAAGATCCTGCTTTTAGTACATGATGTGAAGTAAAGAGGAGGAAGAGAGTTCATCTGAGTAAAAGCACACCTCACCTTAGAGTTCCATTGGATGCAACCCACTCGTCAAACAGCTTCAAGGCAGTAGTGCTGCAGTTCTCTAGGTTGTGGACGCAGGCAAATTCTAGCAAGGCTGACCGCAACTCTCGAGCAGATGGGGAGCCATCATCAGTCCAATTTTGCTGCTGAATTTGGCTTTGAAGCAATTTAGATACCCTGGCCTAGAAAGACAAAATAGATTACAATGGAATAATAATAATTAGGACGACCAGGAAAATCAGGAGAACTAGATCTCTTTTTCCCAACATTTACCCAAGAAGAAAAAGAGGGAGAGGGACAGAGATATTACTTATTAAATATCAACTGCCCACAAATAGCTGAGATGAACCATTCAATGACACAGTTTATACAAAAGGCTGCTATAGCCAACAGGGGCTTTTAATGACATAACACAGAAAGAATTAATGGCTTCTCTGCAGTAAGGAACCTTTCTCCAGTGTATACTCAGCAAGAAGTTATTTTCCTGACCCAAAGTACCAACTGCTAGAAGGAAGTTGGAACTTCCTGACCTCGTGACTTTAGAATTCATAAATCGAAAAAGCAGTGTGAGAGAAAAATATAGTTCTTTACTGTTTAAATGTTTCTAAATCTAATATTAAATAAATACTTCAAATATTGATGCTGTAACAAATTAATCTAATTAGTGAGAAAATGAGTACTATAGGAAAGTATAGTTGTTTATTGTTATTTTCTCTCCCAATATTTATAAAAAAAAATTCTGAACCTACAGAAAAGCTACAAGAATAGTACAATAAACACCCATATGCTAGATTCACTGTTTTTTAATACTCTTACATTGGCTTTGTTTCTATGTGCATGTAACACACATACATACATATATATTTTTATGGTTTTAGCTGAACCATGAGAGTAAGTTACAGATATCATGATATTTCATTTATAAATACTTTAGCATACAACTCCCAGAAATAAGAACATTCTCTATTATCATTCTGAAAGAAATTCAGTTATTCACTAATACTATCCACTATTTCAGTCCACTGTTAATAGTTTCTTCTGAATAAAATGTCATTCTTAAATGTATACTTATGGTATTAAGAAATCAATATAGCTATTTCTTTTTCATCTCTCCCACAACAAAAGTGTAAAAGCTGTTCATAGTATATGGAAATATTTCAATGTTGCTAGCTGTGGTACATGGGGAGGGGTGAGGACACACGGGTTTTTAAAAAATCATCGTATAAAATATGCATGCATGAATGCTACTAAAAGGAACACAAATTTTAATATAAAATGCTTAGAGGTATTTTTTAGAAAACCTCCTGGCTGTAAATAAGAAGAAACAAAATAAAAAAATTTACAGCCACATCCTGCCCACAGGGTCTCGGGCAAGGGCAGTTCTTCTTTCCACTGGTTCTTCTTTAACAGCATCACCCTTATCACGTCTCATCTCAAGTAGTCAAGTACCACAGATGACCACATACAAAAACTCAACCCCAGAAAAGTAGTTCAAGTTCTTCATAGAGCATTATATTCTTACAGAGTACCACTGTCAATACTTAAAATGAATCCTAGGCAGAGACTTGTAAACTGCGAGGCTATTTTCTCAGAAGACCTCTGAATAAATCTCTTGTGGAACTATGAGAATGGAATCAAGAATCTGTGCAAGGAGGACTCAAAGTGTGTGATGACATGATAACTTGCTATTGTTTGCTTGCTTCAAAAGTAATAAAAAGGAGAACAGACACCTTGTGGAATGTCTGAGTAAGCTTGTGAGTCATTGGGAGGATATGAAGTGGAAACATAAAAGCGATGCAGACCCTCCTGGATACACATGACCACTTTGGTACATGCTGTCTTCACTGGCCTGACCTCAACAGCATCACAATAGAAAACCATCCCAAGTGACTAAAGCAAAAAAGAAACTTAAAAGCTACTCATAACTGTCAAATAAAAACAAAGAAGGGATGAGAAAGAAAAAAAAGTCACATGCTTGAAATACTATTTTAAAGAGTTCAGTGGAGCCTGGCTGGTGTGGCTCAGTGGTTGAGCATCGACCCATGAACCAGGAAGTCATGGTTCGATTCCCTATCAGGGCACATGCTCGGGTCACAGGCTCAATCCCCAGTAGGACACGTGCAGGAGGCAGCCCTTCAATGATTCTCTCTCATCATTGATGTTTCTATCTCTCTCCCCCTCTCTCTTCCTCTTTCTGAAATAAAAAACATTAAAAAAAAGTTCAGCAGAGAAAAATGCCAATGCTCCTTGAGAATTAACTAAAACATAAAGAAGCCAGTACAAAAAAATGTCGTTGGAAAGGACTCAAGGCAAGAGGAACATGAACCTTGAATAGGCTAATTCCTGAGCAGTTACTCCACTGGAATTACATGGCGAAATTTTACTAGTTATTCCCTGTTCACCAAGAAGAATACCAAATAGTTGATTTGAAATATATTTCAAATGATAACATAATAGAGTAAAAGTAAAATATTTCCTTTTTAAAAAAGAATTAATTCTTTTTTAGAAAATTTCAGGTTATATTTTTAGTATTAACAAACCATAACAAGTGCTTTGAATTACCTTTGCTTCTACAAATAAAATTAAAACTATTTTTTTCCATGGTCTAAATTAATTTTTGAAATTTAAACTCATTAAACATTAGAATCCCATCCTCTGATTCCATAAAATGAAAATGGCAAATGGGGAGAGGGAATGTAGATGCTACGCACAGTTTAAGGAGTTAAACCTTTTGAATATTTTTCTCCTCTGACACTTAAGTAGGGTTATACAAATTACAAACATTGGATATGTGATAAAATAAAACAACAACATAAAATGATTTAAAAAATAAAACAGGGATAGATGCTGGCACTTATGCTATGTATTACATTTTGATTTACTACTTTAATTTTACACTGATATGCCCAGGGAGTTCTTTCGTGGGTCAACTGAGCTTCTAAAAAGTGAAGTGTCAGCCTCTATTGCAAAAGGTTATCCCACCAATCCCTCATACATACAAGAATGACAGACTTATAAGTGATGAGACAGGAATACAGCTAGGATCAGATGTTAACATCATATGTGAACAATCTAACACAATTCAAGTGTGCCTCCAGCCCCTACCCATCACAACACCACAGCATACATCACAAAATGTGATATATGGGTATGTGCTACGTAGGTATGTGCAACCTATACAACAAAATGACAAATAAATGTACATTCTGCTCTGGCGACAATGACATAAAAATTAGACACCAGTCCTAATCATAAATACTACTGAAGATTGGATGCAAAGACTCAGAAATGTCTGCCATTCCAATCTCCGACTACAGTGGGTCAGACTTCATATTTTGAGAGTTTTGATGCTACAAGAATGTCCTAAAATTTGAATAAGAATTTTAAAGAGACAGTTTCTCCCTCTGGATGAACTGAAACTAACCTTTTAACTAACCATCAAGCATATGCAATCTCCAGCAGTAAAAGGGCCTGTGGTCTTCCAAACACATACTCAGCCTCCCATCCTTGCCTTCTGGACTCCACTCTGAAGTATGTTCTTAATAAGCACATACCTGCCCAGCACACTGGAAGTCATCATCAGGAATCAAGATGCGGAGTTACTTGATTAGGAAAATATTCAAAAGGCTTAACTCCTTGAATTGTGTTTTGCATCTATAGTCTCAGCACAGGGCTAGCTTGAGGTAAGTTATCAAGTGCTTCCTGACACTGGGCCTCAACAGAGTTAAGGAGAGAGGCAGAGGAAGAGTAGCTTCTGGGCAGCTTCAGAGTAGATAGATATTCCGCCTTCTCTTAGAGTACATTCAGTACCAACACTGTTCTTTAATACCGAAAAGAAGTGAGTAACATATACTAATATGGCTACCTATACTGGGTTGAACAGTATGCCCCCAAAAGTCATGTCTGACTGGAACCTGTGTCTGTGGCCTTATTTGGGACCAGGATTTTTGCAGATGTAAATAAATTAAGAGGAGGTCATACTGGATTATAGTGAGCCCAAACCTAATTAATGATGGGTGCCCTTGCAAGAGGAAATTCAGACAAAGAAACACAGGAAGCATGCCATGTGAAGACAGAGGCAGAGATTGTAGTAACGCAATTACAACCTAAGGAATGCCAAGGATTGCTAGCAAGCCCCTGAAGCTGAGAGAGACACATGGAATAGATTCTCCCTCAGAAGAAACCAAACTTACCCTAATAACACTTTGATTTAAGGCTTCCAGAACTGTGAGAAAATAAAGTTCTGTTGTTTTAAGACACCCAGTTTGTAATAATTTATTCCGATGGCCCTAGGAAACTAATATATTACCCCAAATAGTGCTGATTTGATATGGCACTAATAACCCCAAAGTAGTTATAGAAATTCTATAATAAAAAATGTATACAATGAAGTACACTGGTGCTGGATCACTTAGATATCCATATTGAAAAGAAAGTAATATTTATGTTTACCTCACACCATATACAAAAATCAATTCCAAATGGATCATAAATCTACACTAATAAAAGAGAAACATGGTAATTAGCGTACGACCGCTACCCTTTTCATTGGCTAATCAGTGAGTATATGCAAATTAACTGTCAGCCAAGATGGCGGCCGGCAGCCAGGCACTGAAGCGAGCATGAGGCTTGCTTGCTGCAGTGAAGGAGGACTCCAACGTTCCCCGCCTCACTTGCCGGCCTCTCAGCTGCAACTCTAAGCAACTATGTACTATGTTGCAAATAAGAAGCTAAACAAAACCCCAGAAACCAGCCGGACTGAAACCCAGCCGGACCGAAACTTTGTATCGATGTTTTCAGCAGCGAGGCCTCAGAGCTAAAGCTGGCCCAAAATAAAAAAAAAAAGAAAAGAAAAGAAAAGAAAACAAGGAGCGGTTGGGAGCTTCAGTCACTCGCCAGCTGGAAAACAGCCCTCAGCCCCTCACCCAGACTGGCCAGGCACCCCAGTGGGGACCCCCACCCTGATCCAGGACACCCTTCAGGGCAAACCAGCCAGCCCCTACCCATGCACCAGGCCTCTATTCTATATAGTAAAAGGGTAATATGCCTCCCAGCACCGGGATCAGCGGAGCAGCGAGGCTCCCGGCACCGGGATCAGTGTGACAGGGGGCAGCGCCCAAACCCCCTGATCGCCCTGCGGCTCTGTGTGTGACGGGGGGGGGGGGGGGGGAAGGGGGGGGCACAACCTCCCTATCCGCCCTGCTCTGTTTGTGACAGGGGAAGGCGCCCCAACCCCCTGATCAGCCCTGCTCTGTGCCTGATAGGGGGGAGCTCCCCAATCCCCTGATTGCCCTGCGGCTCTGTGTTTGATAGGGTGCAGCACACCAACCCCCTGATCGGCCCTGCTCTGTGTGTGACAGGGTGCGGCACCCCAACCCCCCCCCCCCCCCACGGGGCCTGGTCTGTGTGTGAAAGGGGAGAGCCATAACCTCTCCATCGGCCCTGCCCCGAGGGGGAAAGGGGGGGGGCCCCAACCCCCTGATCGGCCCTGGTCTGTGGGTGATAGAGGGTGGCGCCCCAACCCCCCTCCATGGGCCTTGCTCTGTGTGTGACAGGGTAGAGCCATAACCTCCCCATTGGCCCTGCCCTGAGTGTGACAGGGGGCGGTGCCCCAACCCCCCAATCAGCCCTACCCTGAGCGTGACTGAGGGTGGCATCGCAACCTCCCGATCCGCCCTGCTCTGTGCATGACGGGGTGGCGCCCCAACTCCCCAATTGGCCCTGCTCTGAGCCTGACCAGGGGCTGCACTTAGGGATTGGGCCTGCCCTCTGCCACCCGGGAGCAGGCCTAAGCCAGCAGGTCGTTATCTCCCAAGGGTTCCCAGACTGCTAGAGGGCACAGGCCGGGCTGGGGGACCCCCCTACCCCCCTCCGAGTGCACAAATTTTTGTGCACCAGGCCTCTAGTCTAAATATAAAAGGTAAAAAAAAGTTTTCAGAGGAAAACTTAGGAGAATATATTGGACTAGGCAGATTTCATACCTTAAAATTAAGAATTTATGTTAATTAAAAAAATCATTAAGAAAGTGAAAAAGCAAGCCAGAGTAGGAGAAGCTATTTAGAAGATATTTGCAAATATACATGATAAACAAAGGACTCAGAAATAGAATATATAAAGAAGTCTTAAAAAAAAAAAGAAATCTTACATATCAATAAGAAAAAGGCAGACAATCCAATAGAAAAACAAATGAAAGACTTGGGTTCAAGAGAGACTATCCAGCCCTGGCCGGGTGGCTTAGTTGGTTTGGAGCATCGTTCCGTACACCAGGTGATGGGCTTGATTCCCAGTCAGGGCACATACCCGGGTTGCAGGTTCGACCCCTGGTCGGAGTGGGTGAGGGAGACAACTGATCAATGTTTCTCTCTCACATCTATGTTTCTCTCTCTTTCCCTTCCTCTCTCTAAAATTCAATTTAAAAAAAGAGAGAGAACACCCAATGGTCAATTAACATATCAAAAGGAATTCATCTTCACTTAGGGCAGTGGTTCTCAACCTTCCTAATGCCGAGACCTTTAATACAATTCCTCATGTTGTGGTGACCCCCAATTTCATTGTTACAAATTGAACATAATTAAAGCATAGTGATTAATCACAAAAACAATATGTAATTATATATGTGTTTTCCAATGGTCTTAGGCAACCCCTGTGAAAGGGTTGTTTGACCCCCAAAGGGGTCACGACCCACAGGTTGAGAACCGCTGACTTAGGGAAATATAAATTAAAGCCAAAATTACAATACTATGGTGCACCCATCCAAATGGCTAAAAGAAAAAGGTTACTATTAATATAAGTGTTGACAAATAATAGATCCAGAATAGACCTTGAATTCTTATACACTGCTGATGGAGTGTTAAATTGGTGTAACTCTGAAAAATGATTTGGTAGTACAGCATTAACCATGCATATGTTTTGATTCAGGAATTCCATTTTCCAGACACATACCCCATTGAAACTCATCAAAGACATGTATAAGAATATTCATAGCAACACTGTTTATAATAGCTCCAAACTCCAAACAACCCAAATGTCCATCTACAGTAGCTGAACTGGCTAACAAATGGCCAATTTCTTTAATAAACTAATAGAAGAAAGTCTGTGTCAGATTATAACTTTGCCCCAAAGAGACCAATAAGTTAGCTATATACTTCTTGGAAATGCACATCAGTACTATAAAAAATACTGTTACTAACATTTTAGGTATAAAAGAAATCTCATATAGTAAGTTGACAATTTCATTTTCAAGGAAGTAACTAGATGTGGGTCTATAATTTTAAACTTTAAGCACATGGTCTCCAAGCTTTTCAATCTGTTTTAATTTAAAATCTGAGTTTAAAAGAGAATGATAGCAAAAAAGAAAAAGCTTTGATATTTCCCAACAAAAAGGTATCATTGGAAAGATGACATTGTTAGAATACAAATTAGTTTAAAATATACCAACGTAAGGCAAAGAAGAGGTTTTGAAGTAAAACCAATGTGGGTTAGAATCTCAGCTTTATAATTGACTGGGTAAGTGACTTTGGGGAAGTTATTTAGTCTCCTCATTTATCTCATGAAGGTAGAAATATCCATTTGGCATTGTGTGAGGATCAAACAAGGTAATCAACACTAAGCACTAAGCATGGTGTACAGAATATAATAAACACTGACATGTACTTGTTTCTGGAGTGTCTCGCTCATTTATTCATTCCACATTTACGGAATGCCACTATGGGCTGGGGCACATTCCAGGAGCTGGTTTTTATTAAGGCTGGCAGTTAAAGCCTTATGAAATAGGAGAATGATAAAAATCTATCAATTAGAAGAAACCTCAGAAATCATCTAACTTAAGAATCTCACTTATGGGTAGGGCTGGGGCTGGTTCCTTTGGAGTCAGATCAGAAACTTGTGAGGGACGGTGTTTTTCAAGCTCCATATGGCCCACCTGCCCTACATTCCCTTCCCCCACTGAGAATCATGCCTGTGATAAGAACTCATCATAAGGGGTACACAGTAGATCAGTAAAAGTGGCAGAAAGGAGATTGTTTAAAAAAAAAAGATTTAATCCAACCCCTTCCTTTTACCAGTGAAGACACCAAAACCCTAAAAGACTTAATCTAATTCCTGGTCCAATACTTTCTTCCTTTTCCTGAAAGCTGCCTTTTACTTGGTCCCTGGAAAACCTGACTAGTTTACAAAGCAAACCCTGTGGTCAGAATGTGCTGATTTAGAGAAGTGGATAAAACAAAGGATGCATCACTCCCTTCCAAGCTTTTAAAGACTCAGCCAACAGTTTAACACTGAAAATGTCTAAAATAACGACTGTTAAGATCAGGCAACTGTTTTTTTTAAAAAAAGGTAAAACAGATTCCAATACCAAGACTCCCTTACTGCTTTGCAGAGAAATACCAGCATCCTCATCCATAAGACAGGTATCAGAAGGGCTCCTAAACAATAATCCCAATACAAACATGACTGTCATTTAATATTGACTACTAGGATATTAATGGGAGCACTGCTTTTCAAAAGGGTCCATTTAAAGCATTTACTATATAAAAATTTGAAAAGAAAAAGTTTCTTTTCATGTGACAGCAGTATGAGAAATCTATATGTTGATATTCAAACAAGACCACATCATGCTAAGCCTTTATCAACTCTTCATGGTAAGCAATGATATTTTGATTAAAAATAAAGATTTCTTGGAAAGTGAAGAAAATGGAATTTCATTCCTTTTTAAGCCTATTACTGAATAACCACATTAAAAGCAATTAACAAAGAGAAGCTGGCAAAAAAGGCAGACTCACCACCAGTCTTGAGGCCAGATCCATATAACCTAGTTTTTCAAGGAGGTTATAGATGAGGCCTGTCTGAAACAGGGTTTCAGTGATGGGTGCAGTATGGGTCTCATTTCCAAGATAACCAATCAAATCAAAGGCCTTCCGAAGAGGCACTTTGCCTAGCCTAAAGGGTAAAAGAACAGAAAAAGTAAACATGCTGAGAAAGGCAGATGAATTGTATGCATGCTGAGAAGTTTTATGGTCAGATGGTGTCTTGAAGACCTAAAATTTAAGCTTAGAGTGTCATTCTGTAAAGTTAGACTAAATATGATTACCTTTGATTAAGTTCATGTGTGTGACCCAAGGTTAAAGACACATTTCAGAAAAAAAAGATAAATAATTGCTCCGTTTTTATTCCATGTCACCTGTAAATTGCTAACTCAGGAATTATGACATCTTAGATGAGAAATGATTCAAAGTACTAATTTTATTTGCTTTTTAAATTTCTTATATTTACCAGGTGAGCACAGGTGGCATAAGGAGAATTTAAAAAAGAAAGAAAATTATTTATATGGGAATTTATTTGTCAAACTTGTTAAAGTGAGGTCCACTATTAATTTATGCTGAGTACATCCTTAAAATCAACCATTTTATAGAAATCATAACAATGATGGCTGAGATAATATAATGTCATTTCATTAAAAAAAAAAAAAAAGAACCAAAATAGGAAGGTCAAGAGCAGTCAGAAGGAACACTTTTGAATATTCCTTGTGTTTCTAGATCCATTAAAAACCTAAATTGGTAATATTCCTATTCTGAAGGTTCTCTATACACAAGGTCTCTGCCATTCTTGGCTTTGGGATTCCAGTAGCACACGAGGTGATGGAGGAGGCAAGTGGTACATAAATAAGGAGGCTCCAAATATAAGAACTGCCCCTCAAACTAGTGAGTAAGCACTAAGCATCACACAAACCAAGTGCTGCTTGAAAAGAATTCTATCAATAAGTAAAACAAAGCCTGAACTACATCAACTTATTCAGCAATATGGGTCGTGCTTGTTGGCATCTATATTCTTGAAATGTTATGTAAATCTTGTTACTTAACTGTTCAATATTTGTAGCTAATTTTTCACTATAGATTATAAAGTCCCTCAAGGCAAGAACTATGCCTGACATTTTCCAGTTCCTCCAAAATGACGTTTACCTAACAGGCAATACATGATACATGCTGGTTCTTTTGAACTTTTTTTCTAAAGTGTTCTTTTTCTCAATATCACTTGTTTAAAAAACAAACAAACAAAATAAAACCAAAAATACTCTACCCTGCAAGTTCAAAGATGTTGTTGATGAGGTTGGCTCGGTCTTTGTCACTCAGGACATAAGGATTTATTTTCAACTGTTTGATTAGTGCATCCCAATCATCATCTGCATAATGTACAATATAATAGCCAGTCATGTTTGTATTGACTTTGATCCACTGTACTTCTTCTGTAAGACTGATGACATCTAATACAGATAAAAAAATGAGAGAGAGAGAGAGAGAGAAAGAGAGAGAGGGAGAAGGGTAATAGGGTAAGAAAAAAATTAAACAAATGCTTTGTTTCAAAGTTAATATGGTATATTTTTATATTTAATTATCCTACTAAGAAACTAAAACTCTGCCTTTTAATGCTGTTATTTTCACATTAACAAAGATTACCACTCACTCATTTAATAATTACTGGTATTTATTTAATGGTGAACAAGGTACTTATGTCTCTTCTCGCATAGATCTTACAGTTTACTGTAACCAGGTAGGTAGAATTCATATAAATGTTATTGATGGAAAAAGAAAATATGATATTCTATGGAAGTACATAGAAGAAATGCTTCATTCCCTAGGGAAGTTAGGAGATTTCCTGGAAGAAATGACTGTTAAGTTGAGACTTCAAGATATATAGATGTTAGCTAGGTAAAGAGTGTTCAAGACCCAAAGAGAAAGTATACATGGTGTCCATGCACTGAACTGGCTCCCAAGTTCATTGTGGCTAAAGGAGAGAAGCAGGGAGAAAGGGAAAATGTGTGTGGGGTGGGGCAGCAGGGGAAGATCAAGAGAGAACTACATAAAATGTGTTCCATTGCAGCCTTTGTCTTTATGATAGCAAAGGAAGAACAAATAAAGCCATTTTAAAAAGTCACATAATTCAAATCTAGCAAAATAAACTTTAGGGAAGGATTAATGTCTCAACACGCACAAATAAAAAATAACTGAGTGAAAATAATAGAAAAGTGATTTGCATTTTTTTGGTCCAAACCATTACATATATAAATGCTGACAGAATTGTTAGAAATTTATATGGAATGATTTCAATTAATTTATAATTAATAGGGAGGAACAAACTATATGACTACAAAAAGTATTACTACAAAAGCTAACTACAAAATATATGTAATAAATTTTAAAGTCCTTAAAAATACTAATCAAGAAATGTCCTTTGAAGTTGCAACAAGGACATGATTTTAATATAACAGTTGAGGGTATACTTCTAAGTGCCTTAAGGTTTACTATTTATTAGAATACTAGAGGCCCAGTGCACCAATTCATGCATGGGTGGGGTCTGGCGGGGGGAAGGGTGTGTGCAGGAGGCAGCCAATCAATAATTCTCTCTCATCATTGATGTTTCTATCTCTCTCCCTCTCCCTACCTCTCTGAAATAAAAATATATTTTAAAAAAATTATAAGAGAACTGGTGCAGCCACTGTGGAAGACAGTATGGAGTTTCCTCAAAAAGTTAAAAATGGAACTCCCATTTGACCCAGTAATTCCACTTCTAGGAATATATCCCAAGAAACCAGAAACATCAACCAGAAAGGATATATGCACCCCTATGTTCATAGCAGCACAATTTACTAAGATTTAGAAACAGCTTAAGTGCCCGTCAGCAGATGAGTAGATTAAAAAACTGTGGTACATCTACACAATGGAATACTATGCCGCTGTAAAAAAGGAACTTTTACCATTTGCAACAACATGGATGGAACTGAAGAGCATTATGCTAAGCGAAATAAGCCAGTCAGAGAAAGATAAATATCACATGATCTCACTCATATGTGGAATATAATGATCAACATAATTTGATGAACAAGAATAGACCGATCTAGAGACAAATGGTAGGGGAAGGGGGGTTAGAGAGCAACTAAAGGACTTGTATGCATGCATATTAGCATAACCAATGGACACAGACACTGGGGCAGTGGGGGCTTGCTCAGGGTGGGAATGGCTGGGGGGGGCGTCAATTGGGGGAAAAGGAGAAATATGTAAAACTTGAGACAATAAAAAAACCCTCAATGAAATAAAAAAAATTATAAGAGAAAGAGGAATAGAGAGATAAGAAAAATAATCTAAGCTCAGATAATAATAGCACTTTGGGGTCTATTTCCTGCCAAGATTTTTCCTATACACAATTTAATTAATGTAATATTCCATACTATGGATCTATATATATGCATTCATTTTTATACTTCATTTTCATTTATCAGATTCCACCCCCTGCCATTTTTCCTATGCAGTATTCAAATATCTTCATAATAAGTCTATTTCAAGACCTACCATAGTTTAGGAGTTTCCTATTTGGAAACAATTAGGCTGTTTTAAAATTTTCACTATCATAATAATGCTGTGTGAAGGTTTTTGCACATATATTTTAGAAACACACTTAAATCCTTTAGTGTATGACATCTTAGGGTCTATCAACTTCAAAAGCATGAATTATTAAAATTTATCAGATCAGATTCTCTTAATATTTTATTTATTCTACTGAAACTACAAAAGATGTTTAAGATGGAAAAGACTTACATTCTGATTTTGTCTTAACATGACATATCTCAGACAATGTATTTTTCATTTAAAAATTCCATACTAATTTCTGTTTTATTGCTAATATAGCAGAAAAATCAATTATATTAATATAGTCTATTCCTTTTTCTAGAGCAGAATGAAGTTCTAAGGAATAACTGTGATGGCAACAGTAGCTGCTCCAAGTTGAAGACATTTTTAACAAAACTATGACTAAAGAAATTAACTTTATCATTAGCTAATGCAAAAATATCAACACTCACCAGGTCACCAAACACAATTTTCTATAGATCTTTTATCAAGAAAGGACCTTGGGGAGGAATGAAGAGCTCCAACTCTCCCTTTCTCTTAAAAGGAGGCAAGTAATGACAAGTATGGCATTTTTCCCACTGGATGGATGCGAGAAAATATTGAGAATCTGGCCGATAAGCAAGCAACTTGCGTGTTGTAAACCTAGCCAAGTCCAAATGGTAGAAAGGAGAAATGCAGCTGGGAGTGTACTTGAAATTATTACTGTCATCTCGATGACAGAATATAAAGCAGTACAGCCAACAGCACAGAGAGGAGAGCTATCATATAAAGAGTCAACATGTTCGTCTTTTTCAGGTCTTCTGAATGATCCAGAATAGAGATCCTTAAAACCACGGGTATCAAAAAATAATAGCTTTGCTCACAAGGGAGGTAACTATGTCCTGTAGCTCAAATGTGGATGCGGCTACCCTCATATGTTTTTAATTTATTATAATCATTAACAGATTAACAGTTCAATTTTCACAATCCATTGAGTAGTAAAAAAGAATGAGCAATTCCAATGTTAAATGGCAGAAGCCCAGATGAAGTAATCTAATATTGATTTTAAAAAGCCATGTGTCCATGAGTTATGAAAATCAACTACTGTTTTATAAAGAAACATTACAGCACAAAAACAAAAATCATGTTTTTACTAGAAAGTCACAAAATTTCCTGTGTAGTTTGCTCCAGAGGACTAGCACGAGACATACGACATACGGCTGAACTGCATCCCCTCTTGTTCAAAAGCATTCCTTTCTGCAAAGCTCCTTTCTTCTCCTTTATTTTATTAGCGGGGGTTGGGGGGGGGGGGGCGAGAGTAGAGAAAGGCACATGATAAATATCTTAATTCTATGATTTTCCTTCTTCTTTTTTCCAGTTGCCTCTCACTACAATGACATGTCTTTTAATTTTGGGGAAATATTTCTGGCACAGTGATATCCTTTTAGAAACATGAATGTTTCAAGTTAGATTTCGTATAAAAACTTCCTATAGTTAAAGAGCTTAGAGGTCTGAGTAAGATGTGGATTGAGACTGAGACAGAGATAGAAGGGGGTGGGGGGAGGAAGAAAAGGGAGAGGGAGACACATTTTTAGTATAATTTTCTCAATATGTAGCTTAAAAAAAAAAAAAGGCCCCTTTCAGACCTTTTTATTTTTAATCCTCACCCAAGGACATGATTAGAGAGAGAGAGAAAAACATCAATGTGAGAGAGAAACATAGATCAGTTGCCTTCTATACAGGATCTTGAACCTACAACCCAGATATGTGTCCTGACCAGGAATCAAACCAGCAGCTTTTGGTGCACAAGATGATGCTTAACCAACTGAGCCACTCCGGCCGGGCCTTTTCAGGCCTTCTTCTGCACAACTATTAATTGTTCAAAATTCATGTATGCAGGAAAGTGACAAAAATATTAACCAAATACAGTATAACTCTTATATTTGACTGAACTAATGGACTACCTCTGTAACACATGGGACTATAATATAGATTTAATAGACTACCAAGATAACACCCTGTACTAAAGTCATATGACATAAAATAAGCCTTTGTAGCCACCGCCTCAGCTACATTTCTTTTGAGAACAGAAAAAGTTAAAAAAATTAAAATAAGAGTGATTCTCACTGAAGTATCAGGAACCAAGAAGAGCCAACTGTCCCTTAGGGTCCAACATTTTTTTGTGAGGATAGAACATTTTCAATGTGGACCCTCAAAATCCAAAATGCCAGGGATGAAAGCAGCAGCAGCAGCAGCAGTACGGGAAATCACACAGTTGAGAAGAGGAACCAACAGACACCACTTTCATCATGTATTGGCTCAGTTACAGCTCTAGATTAAATCAATTATATTATAGTGCATTTTGTATATTTTCCTGTACCAACAATATTTTGAAATGAAAGGAAACAGAAGATATAATTTCATTAGGCTTTGAATGCTCTTCTAGAACTTTTTACAGTGAGATTTGAAATTGAGTCACTTCACTATAGACAAGATTTATTCATTCAATAAATGTTTATGTGCCTACTGGGTGTTAAGGTTGCAAAACTGATTCATATAGTCATGATATCTACCTTCAATAGGGGACATATCTAATATGGGGACAGATACTAGTATAAGTGAAACAGTACTTAAAGTATACAAAAGTAGAGAAGTAGAGAATGTTATTAAAGGAGCAAGCAATGGGTGAACCTAGATCTGAAGAATGAATAGGAGTAAATCAAGGGAGTGGGGAGGCAAGAGTTTTCTTCCAGGCGACAAAACAGCATAAACAAAGGCCACCCAGAGACAAGAGGAAGAATGGCCTGTTTGAGTTGCTCAAACTATTTTTGTGCGGCGGAAACACAGAATGCCAGGTAAGGGCTGAGAAAGAAAAGGCTATAAAGAAAAATATGAGCTAGACTTGGGGATGTGAATCTCAAAGAGTTTAAAAGGCTCACATGTAAACTGAGCTAAAAAGTAAAGGGTTAATAAATCAGTTATCTTATTGTCCAATTACTTCTAATACCACCAAAAACTTACAGATTACCAGGACGTTTGCAAAATATCTTTATTGGTCCCTTTCAAACAGGGAAATGAGATTATTTCTTCTCTCTTAGGTTAGAGACTATTCTTGCAGGGCTCACTGAAAGTATGCAGATTTGTTTTCATTTCATTTTTTTCCTGGCCGGTATTTCTAAGTGGTTAGACTTAGAGCGTCAGCCTGTTCACAGAAAGCTCCAGATTCGATTCCAGTCAAGGACATATACCTGGGTTGCGGGTTTGTTCCCTGGCCACAGTGAGGGTACATGTGAGAGACAACCAATCGATGTGTCTCTCTCACATCGATATTCTTCTTTCTCTTTCTCTCCCCTCCCCCCCTCCCTTCCACTCTATCTAAAAGCAATAAAAAAATAGTCTCAGGTGAGGATTAACAAACAAAAAAATGGTGAATCAAGTGTCCAATAGTAAAGAAAGATTAAGTCAATTACTATATATATTAAGCTTAAAAAAAGATGCAAAAATCACATGTACACAATGACATCAACTAAGTAAAATATACTTTTAAATGACTAAAAAGAAATAACATGAGAGTAGTAATGATAGGGTGAGAAGATTTGTTCTTTTTCTAGATTTTCTGTAATGTGGATATATTATGTTTAAAGTATTTTTTTTTCAGTAATAACATCAATAATAATAGCCAACCCTTATATAGCACAAAACATATGCCAGCTGTTGTTCTGGGTGTTTCATATAATTGAACTCAATTAATCCTCATCATAACACCATATAGTAAGTATAACTACTAGCTCCATTCCAGAGCTGAGGGAATGAGGTTCAGAGAGGTCATATAATTTACCTAAAATCATACAACTGAGCCAGGCAATCTGGCTCCAAAGTCTGTTCTCTTAACCACTAAGCTACACTGCACTCTAAAAAACACGGGATTGAACACCAGATCCAAATTCAAACAAGAAATTTTCCCTTTACATAAATCTAGAGTATCACTAATGATTCCTGAAGAACTCAGAAGCCATATATTCTTTCATGGTGTAAATTAAGAGGATACATGATGTGGCAGGATACATAGAGGTAGTTAACAGATGGTCAGAAACTACATTTCAATTGCTTTTTATAGACTCGTTGTGGGTCAGCATATACAATCTTTACATTTTATTACGCCTTCCTTGGAAGCATAATGCTTTGCCCCATGTTTTTCATTACTAAAAAATGTATACTATGTCTATAGGACATTCTGTAATAATTATTTACTATAAATCTAGGTCATCAATCAACTTTTAATATGCATAAGCATCATCTAGGGTGCTTGTCCCTAGATGGCAGACAGCACAGCATCCTTTAAAAAAACTGCTCTACTTCTTACTTTGTGACATAAAGTATCTACCTAGGCCAGTGGTCGGCAAACTGCAGCAGGCGAGCCACATGCAGCTCTTTGGCCCCTTGAGTGTGGCTCTTCCACAAAATACCACGTGCGGGTGCGCATGTACAGTGCAATTGAAACTTCGTGGCCCATGCGCAGAAGTCGGTATTTTGTGGAAGAGCCACACTCAAGGGGCCAAAGAGCCACATGTGGCTCGCCAGCCGCAGTTTGCCGACCACTGACCTAGGCTATAAAGATATAGCATTTGTTATTTTCTACCAGGAATGCTAGCACTTTCTGTGCAACTTTTTATACCTTATGTTACATGAATAAGCCAAACCAATTTTATACACGGTAGATACATAGACCCATTCTCATTTTAATCACATCATGTATAGATGACTCACAAAACCAGCTTCGAGAGTGTGTACACTGGAAAGTGTAAACTCCTTTCTGCTGCTTAGTCAGATATTTTAAAAATATGCTGCTTCCAATTTCTTATACAGAAAGTGTTAAGTCAAACCTGATTTCTTGTCCAGAAATGATACCAATTGATGTTTTGAATAATTTCTTCCCTCAGTGACAAAGGATAGTGGAATATGCCACAGATAGCTATAAAAAGAAAATATTGAAAAATTATTACACTTTCCAATATTTTAGTCAGTTACACATAATTTGTCCATTTTTGCTTTATTGTTTTTTGGGGGCAGGAAGATGAAAATTTTCAAGATATTTCCAGAAAGGGGTAATCTTGTTAATGTTTTATAAGAACCTATGGCCCTGGCCAGTGTTGCTAAATGGTTAGAGTGTCAGCCTGCACACCAAAGGGTCTCTGATTTGATTCCCAGTTAAGGGCACATACCTGGGTTGCAGGTCAATCCCTGGACCTGATTGGGGCTCCCATGGGAGGCAACCAATCGATATGTCTCTCTCACATCTCTCTCTCTCTCTCTCTCCCCCCCTCACTCCCTCCCTCCCTCCGCTTCCCTTCCACTCTCTCTAAAAAGTAATGGAAAATATATCCTCAGGTGAGTATTACAAAAATATATACGAACCTATGATTACAAAACATTTAAAAATACTTTAACCTGAGGGTCCAAAGAGATGGTAGGCAGAGAAAGTGGGCGTGTACCTTGCATCTGAAGGCTGGATTTCAGGCTTCATATTTAAAAAGAATCTTTCTTGTTGTACAAGAAGCTCCTTTCCCTTTCTTTGCACAGTCACCAAAGGAAATCCTTTCTGCAGGGTCCAGGTTTTCATCATTTTCTTGACATCTACTGTTTTGTTTGTGACCTATAAATAAAAGAATAAATTATTTTTGCTTAAAAATAAACAGTTTAAAAACTTAACAGTTTGTATCTTTTCCTCTTTCTGTACCACATTCTATGAAGACTGCATTTAGAGTTAATATAAAGCAGCACAAATGCTGAGCTAAATTTACATTTCTAATATAGGTAAATGAGCAATTGCTAAAAGGCAAGTGACCTGGGACAGAACTAAGTGATAATTAAAGAGCATGAGAGAGGCACAATGTTGAAAAAGCAATAGATATTATCAACCAAGTGTTCATTAAAATCCCTAAGGTGGTATAAGCGCTCTTTCAGGCCACACGACTAGCATTGAAGGAGACTGAAAAACTGCAAAAACATAATGAAAAAAGATTTTTGAAGAAAACATAGTAATATACATTAATTTGGAAAAGACAATTTTCCTACAAAGTAGGAATGGAGATTAAGATGTAGAACAAAAATGGTCGCACAAGGCCACACACAATTTTTCAGTAATTAAGACTAGTACTTCCATTTCTTTCCAATTCTGTGTTCTATGAATGTTTATATCTCAAGCTCTATCTCCCTCTTTCTCAAATAACTATCTTTGTTACCACAACTTACTTATATACTTGATAAAAATATAAATAGAACTCCTCTCTTCTTACTTCAAGCGCCCAAGAAAACACCAGGTCAGCCACTTACCTCATTAAAACTATCCCACAGATCATCACTTTGAATGGATGCATAGCTATGCTTTTGCAGGTAAAGAACAAGAGCACGTTGAAATACATCTTCACCAAGATATGTTTTCAGCATCAACAAGAGAGAAGCTCCCTATTCAAAAAGAAAGAAGAAAAAAAGTAGAAAGGGAGGAAAATAATAGAATACAATATATAGAATTAAGAATCTAAAATTCAAAATATAGTCAATTTAAGCATATACTTCCATATATAAAGCCTAGTTATGATACACAGCTACTTGGTCTCATATAACCACATGTGGACTATGTTCAAATTATCTTAAAATTATTTTAAAGGATTTGAAAAGAATTAATGGAGATTCCCATGTGCATTAATTCTACTATGAGCCATTTTGTGTGGTCTGTCAGTTACTCACTGTTTCAGTGTTAATGTTAAAAAACTAAGCAATTATAAATATATTTTTAACAGAAATACATGCCAAATATTCTGTGGCATCCCCACTTATATCCCCAATGTTTAAGGTACCAGTTCAATTCATGGGCACTCTGCTGGGGACAATAAATTAAAGAGCTCTCAAAAGTCTCTCTGCTGGGACTACATTAATTTCCAATGTTAGTATATCATGTCGCTAAAGTAACCAAGATCTCTCTTCTTCCTGAAGAGTCACTTCCACTATGTTTGGAACTGATGAATGTATAGGGTAGTAAGTATACACTAATAATCCAAAATCAGGCATGCACCTATTAAGGTCACATCATAGTCACTGATGCACACATCATCACTCCCACTCTTAAAATAACAACCACCTCGTCTGTGAAGCCTCCAATTTGAGATAAAAATCATATTTTTCTATCTTCAAAAGCAATTTATATCACTTCCTGCATCTGCTATAGATATAGTTATTTCTTCTTGTAGAATGTGTGCTTGTTGAGGGGAAAACTGAAAAATTCAACTCCAATGACTAAAACAAGCCTAGTACACAGTAAGCATTCAAATGGTTTTTGAATGAGTTTCACTTCTGATAAAAATGTAGCAATGTCAAGTCATTAAGATTACCATACACACATTAACTGAATTTAATATCTATTGCTCTCTCTGGTGTTACTTGTTCTATAAATTTAAGTACTCACTCTTTTCCAACATCTCCCCTTCTCTCCTATATCACCTACTTTCCCTCTCTACTGTAACTTTCCCATTAAACCCACAGACTCTGTAACATTCCTCATTTTAAACAAATAAAAGATGTCCTTCCTTTCCTTAACCTCAGGTCTCCTCTAGTTTCCTCTTGTTCTCGCTTTGTAGTAAACTCCTCGAAATAGATGCCTGCATTTGCCATCTCCATTTGCTCTCTTCCCATTTTCTCTTGAGCCATCTTCCAATCATCACTCCACTGGAAATATTTTATCAAGGTTTCTTCAAGGTGAACTTCATAGTGTCAAACCAACGTCAATTCCGTGGCTCAACTTATCAAGCACTAATAACTATCAACCACTCCTAACTATCAAGTGCTATCAACCACTCCTCCTGAAGGCCTTCTGTACTTGGCCTTGGAACACCACTCTAGATTTCCCCCCTATTCACTGGCTAAACCTCAGTCTCTTTTGCTGGTTCCTCCTCACTTTCCCAAGGACTAAATTTGGATGTTCCCTGGCATTTAATCTTCAGATCTCTTTTCTTCTCTCTCTCCAAATTTTCTTCCAGTTGATCTCAAATTTATAGTTGATCTCTAACTAGACTTTCCCTCTGAATTCCAGACTCACACCCAAATGCCTGCTTCATATCTCAAAAACTAAACTTTTAATTTTCTTCTTCTCCCAAATCTACTCCTCCAATAGTTTCCCCCAATGCAGCAAATAATAATTCCATTTCTCCAGTTGTTTAGGCAAAATCTTGAAGTCATCCTTGATGCCTCACTTATATTCCACATGTAATCCATTAGCAAATTCTATGGGATTGACCTTTACAATAAATTCCATTTTCCTCCAAAAAATCTATCTTCATAATCCCAGGCATAAATATTCTACCATTCCTTTAGCACATATTATCTCTTATTGCTTCACAAGTACCCACCGCCTAAACTTTGAGTTTCTTGATGACATGGACTTGGGAAGACAGATCAAATGAGTCTCCTGTCGGGGCTGGTGCCCACCCCTCCTGCAGGAGGTGGGCAAACACGTCTCCTTCCTCCCACTCTGCAGGCACACGACCCTGCGCCCCACAGAGTCCCAGACAAGAGCTTTGGTGGGAGGCAGGCTCCAAAGGTCCCAGCTCTGAGCAGCACTCCCTTCCCCGTCTGTCTGTGGAACTGTGCTCAGTCAGGCAGGGCCACCAGGACCCAGGAGGACAGATCAAAAGCGTCTCCTGTTGAGGGTGGAGGCAGCTGAGGCTGCGGGAGGGGGGCAAGACTAACCCCTGTTCCAAAGCCACATGGCTCAATGACTGGCAACTGCTTCTCCAGAAAAAGAGCACATCAAAGTTCCCTGTTGTGTGCAGCCCACAGACCCCTCCTCAGGACTCAAGCTTGGTAGGGAGGTGTCGCTGGTAGTTGGAAGTCTGGGTTAGTGCACTCCACAGGCTGGTGCTGCAGGAATAGGAGTGCTGGACCCTGGGAAGATGGCGCCAGAGTGCAGTGTGGGATAGGGACTTAGCACAGGGACCTCAGTGGCTGGACCTCCCAGATCTCTGCTCAGGGCCATGCCACCCAGATCTTCTCTTTATGGTTCCCTCAGCCCTGAGCCATCTTCCCTCTACTGGAGCCCCAGGTGAGTGTCTGAAAGCAAGATCCTGTGTGTTGGCCCTTTAAAAGAACACCAGGGTTTCTAGAAGATGCCCTCCTCTTCCAGGAAGACAGTCCCCACTGATTTTCACTGCCAGATGCTATGCAGGCTTCTCTTCCCAGCTCTGACGCTCTGGGCTGGGGATCCCAGCATGGGACTGAGACCCCACACTCTTCAGGGGGATGATTGCAGCCAAGATATCCCTGCGGCTTCTCAGCTGCAGCATCTCCTCTTCTTACCAATCTTTATGCGGCTTCTTCTGTAAATCCTTGGTTATAATACACCTATTCAGCTGTTCTTCAGTTGGTTATTCAGGTTGACAGCTCTACAATTTACCTGTAAATCTGGTCTGGTGCCGGAGGAGGTGAGAGTAGCTTCCACCTACTCAGTAGACATCTTGGAATCTCCTGAACTTCAATTCTTTTAATATCTGTTTGCTTACTTGTTTTGGAAATTCTGACTTTGGAATATACCTCAATCCTGAATCACACATCCAAAGGCTTGCTTAGAATCCTCCCTGGACATATTCTACCTACAGATCTAAAGAATGAACCAACTTTAAAAGATATATTGCTATAACATCTAGTAAAATGCCCAGAATACTAGTCAGAGAACTTAAACGAGACAGAGAAAAAAAAAAGAACAACCCAGAAAAAGTTAAGTTCAAAATTTAAATAGAAGCAAAGATCTTAAATTTTAACAGGATGCCTAAAAATAATACTCATTTAATTTTTATAACAATCTAAACCATGTAGCTTGTTCACATATGAAGTTAATTTGAAACCTACTCCAGGTACTAATGTGCATAGTAATACCTTAAAATAGGAGAGAGCATCAAACATTTCTTCAATCTGTTCTGAAGACTGAACAGATGATGATATTGGATGAGATGAATTCAAGGAATCTTTCTTCATGGTTTTAAATCGAGCATCTAAGAAATCTTCATACTAGTAAAAAATGAGACAGGTTAGGAAATCATGAACAGCATCAAAGGCAAAGGCATGTATAGCAATTATTTATATAAATTAGACTACTGCTTAAGGACATTATTAAAAAAAATAACCAGATTTACTCAACTTCAGAACATAAGCTTTTGCAAAATATTGGAAGTGTAATATTCACACATATTCCTTAAATTTAAAGATAAAATTATAACATCCTGGCCACATGGAAAACAGTGTTTCCTATGCAACAACAGTATAAGGATAAATTAAGATTCTTTTACTAAAGCAACAAAAAAATGCCAAATCCTGCTATTCAAGATGAACAGTATAAAAAGTGTAGTGTATATTTTAAAAATAAAATCTAAAATTAAAAAACAAAAATAAAAATCTGAAATTAAAAAATAAAAATTTAAAATAAAAAGTTATCCTTAAGCCAATTTATTATATACAGTCCAGCTTTTCTGTTAAGATAATATACATTTCCTTTAACTGGGGTTCATTTGAAATAAAATATAACTCTTAAACAGAAAGAATTCTTTGAAAGCTCAGGAGATGAGCTCCCTTAGAATATATATTAGAAGCTTTTAAACATTCTGTGCACCACCAAGTGGTGAAACTGTGAATCTCACTGCTTAATTAAGGAGCATACACAGATTTAAAGTATCTTGTTTAGTCTTCTAACTAAAGATGAGTTCATTCTGTGCCATTTGAAATTTTTGAATAGGCCCTACACAAAAATTTCACATTGAAAGCTCTAAGAATATTCCTGTTTTAAAGAAGTCTTGGGTCATATAGCCAGGAAATTTAATAGAAAGTTACAGAATTTTAGGATTGAAAGGGATCTTTATACTTTCCCACCTATTGCTTGAATTATTTGGCAATAACTGTCATATCATAACCTAGTGTGTCAAAATATTTCTAAGGATGGCAAACATCTCCAGAGTCTAATAAAGTGGCAGCATTACTATGCTCTCTATAACAAAATAGTGTTCCAAGTGTTTGAAAAGGAACAGAATATGGTTTGTATCTAAAAAGGGAAAATTATTTTTCTGTATCACTGTTATAAGTATGATCAGAGTGATAGCAGAGAGTATTGCTACAAAATATCTTAATTTTTTTCTTTCTTTATGCACAGGATAAAATGTTTTGTTTTGCAAAAAAGGCCTTTCAATTATATCTAAATTCCTTCAAGCAGAAGAATCACAACTTTTGAAAATAAAATGTAGCAAATCAATTTAAAATATTTATCCTAATAACAAAATGTAAAATAATTTCACATACTTTCAGCTTTCAATGAAATATGTCAGTAAATAAAAGCATAACTTTCATTGTCAGATCTCAAGAGGTACAGATTTAAGTAACAGAGGCCAATTTTATTGTTTCTTTCTAGAAATAGTTTCATTTCTGCAAATGCATAGAAAACACATGGCGAATATGATTTGAGTCTTTCCTCCCTTAGCACTCATAGTAGGCAAAAAAACAACAAAAAAAAACACTGTACTTACACTGGAGAGCTTTGGGAAGATTTTTTCCAAAGAGAAATACTCCATGAAAGTAGCCAAACCTTCATTTAGCCATAGATCGTTCCACCACTGCATTGTTACCAGATTACCAAACCACTGTGGGGAAAACAAACTATTAACCAACACAATAGTTACATTCTCAAGAATGTTCTAATAATTGAATTGTTAGGTTTATCACCTATAACTAGATTATAATTACATAAAAATGCAGTCATTATAGTTAAAATAAACTATATTCAAATTAAAGACTTATAAAAGCTGTGTAAATTTACTTTAAAAGTAAAATAAAAATTTTAACATTTTACCTTAATTGAATGAGAAAACAAGCAAGACATATGCAATTAGCATATTTTTCAATTTAACACATGTTACATATTAGTAAAATAACAGTTTTTAGACACCTCATTAAAAATGAGATTTCCTAGATAATGAAATTCTTCTACTTTCTAATATTTAGTAAGATTCTTTTCTGTTGTAGCTACAACCACCCATGACAACTAAAAAGTAAATTTCTGTGTGACAATTTCCTATAGTTAGAGAGTCCATACTTCAAATTTCTCCTCAGTTACCCAAGTTGAGGACAGTATTTACACAACTCAAAACAGAATTCAAACAACATTCCTCAAGCAAGTTGGTATGCATGTAAATAAATGAAATCAGAAAGATCTTAAATGCTTTCTACGAGGAGGAAGTAAGAAGGAAACAATGAAAGAAGATTTTTTTTAAAAATGTCTCAAAAAATGCCTGAAATAAAGTGTGGTGATAGGTATGCAATAGTCAGTGTGGCCTAAGGCTTGACTCAAACCAGCAGTAAAACAATAAGATTACTAGATACTGAAACAAAACACTTTTGAATTACCAGAATATGTATTTCAAAGATATCCTAAAGCCTGTTTCAGACAAAGATGATTTGTAAGTCCTAAAGACGAACTAACAGAGAAATACTCCCCAACTAATGGTGGGAGGCCCCAGAAATAAAAGATCCATAGGAAAGCCCCTAAAAGACCCCTTGTCTACAGGCCTAACACCATAATAGTAAGTGAGTATATGCTTCATATGCCTGCTTGTACTGAAGTCTTCAGAAGGGCTACACAGTTGTGCTCAGGTTGAGTTTGAACAGGGAGTAAACAGCCCAGAGCATGTTCTACTCTTCTTCCACATCCTCCACATGACACCCCTAAAGCATACCCAACACTGATGAGCACCTCATCAAGGATACAAGAGAGACAGGTGCTGGGGAAGACAGGGAGGTTCATGTACCCGTATAATTTTCTTGCTTTTTCTCCATGGCATACAAAGAGTGCCCTTCCTCTTTCAAATTAATTTTAAAAAAAGTTCAGTTCTAGCAAGAGAGAAAAAATAAATCTAGTGATGACAACTATAGTTCAAGTGTTGTGAGAGTGCAACTTAGGAAAAAGATGTTTCCCCACAAAGCTATACTGAGCAGCTGGCATTTGTCAGTAGCAAACAGCTGTGTGTTGTGGGGGAAAGAGAGAGATCTTGATGAGATAGTGCTACTTTAGGACCCAGTGCTGCCACTCATTAGCTGTGTGACTCTGAGCAAGTCATTTACTTACGGTAAGTCCCGTTTCCACATCTGTAAGTGGGATTTTCACCTGCCCTACAGCAGTTATGAAAAGTGAGATCATACATGTGACCATGTTTTATAAACTGTAAAGTCCTATACAAATATTAGATGGCATTTTCATCTGAAATTGTTTGTGTTCAAAAGCATCATTTTCTTATGAAAGCAATACTACAATAAACAGCTAGATTATTATTAGCATCTAAACTTATTCTAACACTCTAGAACAGTGATGGCGACCTATGACACGCGTGTCAGAGGTAACACGCAAATTCATTTTTTTGGTTGATTTTTCTTTGTTAAATGGCATTTAAATATATAAAATAAATACCAAAAATATAAGTCTTTGTTTTACTATGGTTGTAAATATCAAAAAATTTCTATATGTGACACGGCACCAGAGTTAAGTTAGGGTTTTTCAAAATGCTGACACGCCGAGCTCAAAAGGTTCGCCATCACTGCTCTAGAATATGGAATAGACCACAGGTATGAGATAAAACGGCCTTGGTTGCTAATACCTGATGGGCCAGCTCATGAGCGATGACTTTAGTAACCAGTTTTCTGTCTGCTGCTGAAGAAGTATTATTGTCATACAGAAGTGTCTCTTCTCGGAAGGTGAGCAGACCCCAATTTTCCATTGCTCCTGCTTCAAAGTCAGGAATAGCCACCAAATCTGGACATAACAGGAAAAAAGTAATCAACTTTCCCTCATTTAAGGTACTTCCTGGTTAGATCAAAATCGTTCACCCACTGTTTTATCACTGTGGATCAGGAGGCAGAGTTCATTTTATACTCCTAACAAATGGAATGTTCCTTACTCTAGCCCTGTATACTCCTCACCTTAGGTCAGCTGATGAAAACCCGATAAAACCCCTGTAGAGTCACTGTTCCTCTGCTCCTTAGCAAAGAAGAGATACCTAATTCCTTCACAATGGGCAGGGCCAACTCTCTTCTACCCAGAACCAGCTCCATGCTGAAGAGCACTGAAATGCTCTTGCTTTCCAGAGCTTCCATTACTCAGTTTTTTAAAATATATTTTTATTGATTTCAGAGAGGAAGGGAGAGGGGGAGAGAGATAGAAACATCAATGATGAGAGAGAATCATTGATCTGCTGCCTCCTGCACACCCTCTATTGGGGAATCGACCCCGCAACCTGGGCATGTGTCCTGCCAGGGAATTGAACTGTGACCTCCTGGTTCATAGGTCGAAGCTTAACCACTGAGCCACACGGCCCAGGCCCATTACTCAGTTTTTATTATCTGAATCAGGAACTTTTTAGGAAGTTAGAATCAGTTAAACTCCAGACTAAGCCCTAAGTGCATTCCACTTACACAGCACCTTTGTAATAGCCCCATAAACTTGAAGCTCCACATTCAGATACACTCATGAAATCTAAATGATCTTAAACACAAACAATTTTTAAATCATTAACTGTGTTTCTTGGTTTTCTTTTATAATAACTTTGGCAAGAGCTCTTTCTAAAAAACATTTCAAAATGATTCTAGGTTATAATGGTAACGAAAATCAGAGGCACTGTTTGATTCTTACCCAATTTCTTAAGTGAGTATTGAATTTCAAAGTAGTTTTGAAAAAACTCAAGAAGTTTCACAGTTGTTTCCAAGGCATGGTGAACTTGGCCAATCTTTTCTGGTATAGAATATATAGAAACCTAGAAGGAAACATTATGTATGAGGTAAGGCCAGGTATAAATCATTATTCAGGTGAATGCTGTCAAGGTTGGCATACGTGAAACTGCAGAGAGTTACAAGATTTTTCCGGACAAAAATCCTTGCTTACAGTTCTTTTAGCACCCACAGAGTTTATCAAATCACTTCCAGGCATACAAAGATGTTAAAAAAAACTAAACCTTAACAATTCCTTTTTTAAAAAGTTAACATAACATCCAAAATAAACTATTTTGGGTCAGATTACAGCAATTTATAAGCATTTGCCCATTTAATTTTACAATACCCTGTTCTTCCTCTCCATTACCTATAGTTACCCTCCCTTGCTTATGAGCTATTAAGGTTGTGAATTATTTAAAGGACAAAACCAAATTTTAATTCTTTTGATACCTATCACAGTGCCTGGCATTGAGCAGGCAGGCACTCGATACAGAGGAATCGCATCTTAAGAGTGAGTTAGTTCTAAAATAAACACGTAAGGCAGAAATTGCACATTTGTTGAACTTACCCTAGAAAAAAAAACTATAAACCAACACATTCTCTTTCAGTAAGGCACAGCCAGTTTTCCTTCCAGCCTTGGGAGGGCTTGCTCTTTTCCAGTTGTATAAAAAAATAGACCACATTGTATAAAAAAAATAATCACACCCAGAAGAGTGAAACACTCCATGAGTGGCACATAGTAACTAAAGCCAATTTAAGGGGATGATAAATTCATGCCCCCATTCCCCATTCACTCCAGGGCACATGCTCGCTCAGGGGGATGGCAGATGCAATCAACCACATTACTTAAATTGTTATTCTTTCTCTCTTTTTCTAAGTGCATAAGTTAAACACATACGATGTGACTAACTGTAAACATATTATTCAATAAGTATCAAAAGACAAAATGTAAACCATTATGTTAAAAGCAATGGGTTTTTTAAAAGCAATATTTACTGTTTTTTAATTGATTGGAAAAAAACAAAAACCTCTATACTCCCCTGGAAAAGGGAATGTGGACAAGACATGGCAGAAAATAAAAACCTCAAAATAAAGATTTCATCAGGTGGGAAATGGAGACAATAAGTAATTCATCATTTGGTGAATTCTCATTTTAAATTAATTTTAGTCTCCCATTAAAGGACTGAAAACCTGTTAACTATTTCTAAGAGGTCAAATAGATTTAAGCCATAATTCCCTTTATGTGGGGCTTCAGTCTATAGAGTCATATGCATTAATCACAGAAACATGAAGGACACATGGCGTCAAATGTACAGGCTCTGTAGTTAGAGTGACAGGTTCAAGTCTCTGCTAGTTGTATGACTCAATATCTTTATCTATAAAACTAGAGGCCTGGTGCATGAAATTTGTGCGGGGGGGTGGGGCGGTCCCCTCAGCCCAGCCTGTACCCTCTCCAATCTGGGATCCCTTGGGGCAGTGGTCAGCAAACTCATTAGTCAACAGAGCCAAATATCAACAGTACAATGATTGAAATTTCTTTTAAGAGCCAAATTTTTAAAACTATATAGGTAGGTACATTGTTATTAACTTAATTAGGGTACTCCTAAGGCTTAGGAAGAGCCACACTCAAGGGGCCAAAGAGCCGCATGTGGAAACGGGCCTAAACCGGCAGTTGGACATCCCTCTCACAATCTGGGACTGCTGGCTCCTAACTGCTCACCTGCCTACCTGCCTGATTGCCCCTAACTGGTCCCCTGCCAGCCTGATCACTCCTAACCATCTCTGCCTGCCAGCCTGATTGCCCCTAACTGCCCCCCACCCTGGCCTGGTCACCCCCAACTGCCCTCCTGCCAGCCTGATCACCCCCAACTGACCCCCTGCCAGCCTGGTCGCCCCACACAGCCTGCTGTTCAGTTGTTTGGTTGTTCCTCACTAACCCCCCTGCTGGCCTGTCGCCCCACTCAGCCTGCTGTTCAGTTGTTACTGTGATGGCATCCCGAACAATTTGCATATTCCTCTATTATTAGTATAGATGGCGATACAAGTAGCTCCTACACTCACAGGGCAGCTGTGAGGATTAAATGAGCTAATACATTTATAGAACTTAGAATAGTACCTGACACAATATAATGGTTCAATAAATGGTAGTTATTATCATTACTACTAATAGAGTTCCATCAGAAATGGGAAAAATATGTGTGACTAGAAATTTTGGCAAATTACTGGAAGAATGAAGTGTCTAGAACAGCTGTGGGCAAACTACGGCCCGCGGGCCAGATCCGGCCCGTTTGAAATGAATAAAACTAAAAAAAAAAAAAAGACCATACCTTTTTATGTAATGATGTTTACTTTGAATTTATATTAGTTCACACAAATACTCCATCCATGCTTTTGTTCCGGCCCTCCGGTCCAGTTTAAGAACCCATTGTGGCCCTCGAGTCAAAAAGTTTGCCCACCCCTGGTCTAGAACTAGAGTTAGCCAATTAAAAATGTGTTGCTTTCTAAAGTAACTATGGAAGAAATGTAACCTCCCACAGCATGTGGCCAAGAGTACTTCACCAGCCCAGCACTCTACCATCTGCAGCCCTTGGTATAGGACTATGACCACAGCTTATTGAATTCAGTCACTACCTGCCAAGGGAACTCAAGCTCATGCTGCTGAAAAGTGCCCTTCCTGCATCCTTTCCCCTCTGAAGAAATAAGTGTTATTGCTAAAAAAATTAAAAAGCTTGACATATTCTTTTAAAGTGTGTTATTATAAATGATTGTATCAAGATCACTTGGAATTTGAGATGTCTTTATTCTCTCTGCCTGTTCTTTCCAAACATACATATTTTATGTTATAATTAATGCAATCATCTAGAAGATGCTATCCCAATATCACCCAGATTCCTCCTAAACATCCTCTTGCCAGGCACACCATTTGGCCACTTCCATCACTGTACGTGAAAAGCATCTTTCCTCCGAGGAAAAGTAAGGGGAAGGGGAAGTTTACATAAAACTGAACTCTGACCACAAGACCCACTTAGTCCCATTTCTGGTGTACAATAATTAGGAAAAAAGGTACTTTGGTATATTTTTACTTCTTTTCTTTTTCCTTAAAAGAATATGTGCTATGAGTGCTCAATAGAGATAAATTGTCTGGTCCTTATAACTAAGATCAAGCTTGTTTTAGGAGCAACAGAAGCAGTGAGAAGTTAAACAAAAAGGGCAATTTAGTTTAACAAAGAAAGTGTTGACCAGCATTCTGGTCTTGCACTCTAAATACTGCTAAATGGAACTCAACTGGCACTCAGGCCTTAAGACTTAACAACTTAAAACCTTTCTTGCAAGATTTCTTGCGAAGACCTTTAGGAGATTTCTAAAAAAGACTCCACTAAAGACTCAGAGCAAAGGGTTCTTAGACTGAGGAGTAACAGATTTGTTAGGTTTAACTTAATCTGTCCCTTAATTTAATAAAAGCAAAAAATAGATAAAACAAAAACAAAACCAGAACTAAACCTCATTCCCCACCCAAAAGGATAATAATATAGCCGCCTCCTAAAAGAATACCAGCTTTCCTAAACAGATAGCTGAACACATAAAAAAATGTATATATATTCCTAAAAACAACAACAACAACAAAAAAACCAGTATCAAGTCTATCCAAAATAACTAATTAGATTGGACTTCAGGAGAAAGATATAAATTATAAACTATGTCCCTGGCTGGTGGAGAGACACTTGAGGTGGAAATGCTTTAGCAGAAATTTGGAACTAAGCCATGTTCCTGACTGAATATGAATAAATTAAAATTATAACTTCATATGAATAATGCTGTTGAAGGTTCTGTTCAAATGTTAAATAGTCCACATCTGACTAACCACCACTGAATTCTGATTCTACTAATTAGACCTGCCTATGGTAAAAACAAAGTCAGGCAATGGGAAAAATAAAACAAAACAAAAACCTAAAGACAAACAGGTAACAGCAGTGTATTTTAAAACTGGCCTGGAATGTCCTACATAATTCTGGCATTCCTGAACACTGGAGAATGGACAGAAATAATAAAACAAATGTTCCTCTTTCCCTGGGCCTTTGACAACATATTAGTCTCTACCACTGAACACAATATATTTAATAAACTACAGCCAATTCTGACATTTTTAGTTGTTTGGTAAGACTGATTAGTAAGCAAAGCCCTACTGCCTTATTCCTGTATCTTGTGAAATAGGCCTAATGTCAAATATTACAAAACAGAAACCATCCTAGACACTGTCACATTTTAAAATAACAAAACTCCTTTGGTAGACTCCAAGTCTGAATTTCTGGTCACCATACCTACAGAAGTTATTTAAGTCATTTGGTGTAAGAGGCAGCATACTGTAGTGGACAGTACAATTCTGATTATCACTTGCTGGCTATATAATTTTGAGTCAACTACTAAACTTCTCTGTGACACTGTTTCTTCATCAGCAACACAGGGCTAATGCCTCCCCCTCATTAGATTTAGAAAATAAAAAGTGTAACTCCATGCATGTTAGATTCTTCTCCATTTCTCACTAAAAAGATATCAAATTAATAAAAATTGTTTATTCATATAATGTTAAATTTTTCAAAACACATTTACTACTGGGTAGCATTAAAAATAATAAAGGTTATTCATATTTACAGACATACAAGGAATTCATAATGTTTGCATATGCAAAAAAAGAGACTGTACTTTCCGCACACACACATGTGTGTGAGTGTGTGTGTATTACTATCTGCGAGGTACTGAACATTTTACAGGAATTTAAAAAAATGTAATCCTTGAGAGAACAGGCTAGTCAGGCAATATAGTACTAGAGTTGTGGAAGGTAAGGTTTAGAGAGGATCACAGAGCAATCTGCCAAGGGCATACAGCTAGTAAACTGTAGAGGAAAGATTTGTAGACTCCACATTCCATGATGAACCATGTTGCTTCCTAACATGTAGATAAAAAGCAAAAAAAGTTTCTCAATTCTATCTGTCTGTCTGTCTATCTATCTATCTATCTACCCACCTACCTACCTACCTACCTACCTATCAGAATGAGGTATAAAATTTGAAGAATTCACACTGGAGCAATTAGAAAGATAGTCTAATTTATAAGAGGACCTTGAATATCAGATGAATTTGAAGCAGTTAGAAGCCAATATAGCAGTAGAAAGAAAAAAAGAAAGAGGGATGTATTAGGAAACAGATGGAGGGAGGGAAGGAGAGATAGAGGAGAAAAAGTGGGGAGGAGAGAGAGAACAGAGGGAAAAGAAGCCAAGCCTGCATATATTTCGGAATATAATAAAAAGTGTGTGTGTGTGGGGGGGGGGGGGGGGGGGGGCGGTTTATAATAAACAGTGTGACAGGAACTGCAGCAGAGACATAACTGAAGTGCCCTGAGAGGTCAGAGGGAATGACTGAGCCCAGCTGTGGGAAAGCTTCCAGGAGAGAGGATGGTTTGGCACCCGCTGGGCCATGAAGAAGCAAACCTGACTTTGTAGACTGAGCCTTTTAGGTTTTATCAAGGCACAACATCTAAATCGGGGGCTAGCTTTGTGCTGCAACACTTGAAGAGGAATTTATTCTTTTTTTTTTTTCCAGGTTGAAAACAGTCTTAATATCCTTTTGAATGGATTCTGAAAAATTATTTGGTTTAGACTTGACAAAAACTCTTTCAACCCAAAGGTGAGTAAATCATATTGAACACTTATTCAATATGCAGTCTACACTTACTCTTAACACTCACTTTACTTCTTGAATAATTCTCCATTCTTTAACATTGAGCATAAAGGCATACCATGTTATTGCTAATAAACAGTCAGATAATCCTTATATCTGTCTTTATATTCTAAGTTATCATGGGGTAGACATGATAATCTATATATATAAAAGGCTAAGTGACTGGCCAGTAGGTATGATGCGCACTGACCACCAGGGGGCAGATGCTCAACACAGGAGCTGCCAAGCAACAGCATCTTTGCAGAGTGCCCTCTCACACTCTGGGACCCCTCAGGGGATGTTGGACTGCTAGTTTCGGCCCAATCCCCGCAGGCCAGGCTGAGGGACCCCACCTGCCGGAGGGACCCTGCTCACTCTGCAGACACCCTTCGAGCCCCAGTGCCACCCCAGGTGCAGCTGGCTGGGGAGGGACTGTGGGAGGTTGGCTCCAGGGCGTGTCCAGCCCATCTCACCCAGTCCCGCCCCACTGGCCACCTTCTAATTAATTTCCTTTCAATGTGCACGAATCCGTGCACTGGGCCTCTAGTCTTTTATAACAGAAGAAGTATACCCTTTTAATTAACAAAATAATATGATCCAAGAATACTGTGAGTAAAATAAAGCTCTTTAGTTTAGACAGGAAACCCAATACAATTGAATGTGTTCAAAAGTAGACAATATTCCCTGGTGGGGATCAAAAACATTTCTATCATGAAGAATAATCATTATTGGCTTTAAAGGACCTTTTTCTTCTATTTTGTCAGCTTTATTAGGTCTCTACTGTAAAATTAATGCAGAAAATTCATTTACAGACAGTCACTAATGACAAATAGAAGCCTAATTAGAACAAATAATCAATTTTGATGAATTACAGATACACGAGACCCTTAAACAATTTTACTCATTACTCCAATCACAACCTGGAGTATTCCTTCGAACTACATTTTTATGCTATCTTTTAAGTCTGAACAATGTTCTAGATTTAGCACTGGCTGTCCAATAAAATTTTCTGCACTTATAGAAATATTCAGTCTTGATGATATACCAATATGGTAGCCACTAGCCCCAACACTAAAAATGTGGCTACTAATTGAGGAAGTAAATTTTAAATTTAATTCATTTTCAGCTGCAATGATATAATTAACAAATACTGTGTAACTTCAAGGTGTACAAAGTGTTGATGTGATACACTTACATATTGTAAATGATTACCACAGCCCTAACTTGTTTGGCTCAGTGTTGGCCTGCGGACTCAAGGGTCCCAGGTTCGATTCTGGTTGAGGGCATGTACCTTGGTTGCGGGCACATCCCCGGTGGGGGGTGTGTGGGAGGCAGCTGATCGATGTTTCTCTCTCATCGATGTTTCTAACTCTCTGTCCCTCTCCCCTCCTCTCTGTAAAAAATCAATAAAATATATTTTAAAAAAATGATTACCACAGTAGAATTAGTTTACCACCTCCATTACCTCAACTCATTTCAATTTCTTATTTTGTGTTGAGAACATTTAATACCTGCTCTTTTAGAAACTTTAATGTATATAATACAGTATTATAACTATAATAACCATGCTGCACATTAAATACTCAGAACTTATTCATCTTGTAATTGCAAGTATGAACCCTTTGACCAACATTTCCCTATTTTCCCCATCCCTTAGCCCCTGTTTCTGAGTCTGGTTTTATTAGGTTCCCCATATAAGTGACATACAGTATTGGTCTTTCTCTGATTTATGTCATTTAGCTTTCAAGGTCCATCCATGTTGTTATAAATGGAAGGATTTCCTCCTTTCTCATGGCTGAGTAATATTTCATAGTACATATATACCACATCTTCTTTATCCATTCTCTGTTTTTCCCGGTATCTATTTCACTTAATTCTGCTCCAATCCTTCTTTCCTCCCTTCTGCTAATGTTGGGTTTAGTTTATTCTTCTTTTTCTAGTTCCTTATGGTGTAAAGTCAGATTGTTCATTTGAGATATTTTATCTTAATGTAGGCATTTATCACTCTAAACTTCCCTCTTAGAACTCCTTTTTATGCATCCCATAGGATGCATATACCATCATATTACAGTATTAGAGTATTCTAAATTTGACTATATACTTAACTTTATTAATGAGTTGTACATTTTCATTGTTACTAATTAGCATCCTTACATTTCAGCTAGAAGCACTCCTTTTAGCATTTCTTGTAAGGTAGGTCTAATGGGCTCTCTCAACTTTTGCTTAGCTAGGAAAGTCTTTATTTCCATTTCTGAGTGATAACTTTGCTGGAAAGAGTATTCTTGGTTGGCAGTTTTATTTTTTTAGCACTTTGAACAGATAATACGACTCTCTCCTGACCTCTGTTTCTGTTGAGAAACCCACGAATGAACTTACGGAGGTTTCCTTGTAAATTATAAGGATTTTTTTACATTTTTCTACTTTTAAGTTTTTCTTTGATTTTTGGTGGTTTTATTACAGTATGTCTTGTCTTTAAACTGAGTTTGTCTGGTAATCTATGAGTTTCATGAACTTGGATATCCAAATCCCTCCAGTTTGGGGAAGCTTTCAGCCATTATTCCTTTAAATAATCTTTCTGCCCCCTTCTCCCTCCATTCTCCTTCTGAAATTCCAATAATTAGCAAATCATTTCATTTGATGGTGCCATAAAGCACATAGGCTTTCTTCACCTTTTTTCCTGCTTTTTTCTTTGTTCTCCTCTGACTAGATATCAAATTTTCCTATCTTCTTTCTTCTGCTTTATCCATTCTGCCGTTCATGCTCTCTATTTGCAATTTTCATTTCACTCATTATATTCTTCTGCTCTAGAATTTCTAATTGGTTCTTTTTTATTATTTTTAATTTAATTTATTTTTATAGCTTTTCATTTTGCTTGTGTGTTTCCTGATTTCAGTGAATTGTTTTTCTGTGTTTTCTTGTAGATCATTAAGTTTTCTTACAACAGCTATTTTAGTGTCTTTATTGGGCAAATCATGGATATCCATGTCTTGGGGATCAGTTACTGGAAAATTATTGTGCTTTGGAGGTGTCACGTTTCTTTGATTTTTCATGTCCCTTGATGTTTTGTGTAACTGACTTCACATTGAAGTAGCAGTTAACTCTTCCAGTCTTTACTAACTGTCCTCTCCAATGCATCCAAACTCATACTTTTTTTCCCTCCAATAGTACGCTAGAACTTTTCTGCTGGAAATCTGGACTTCCACAAAGGCTCTCTTGTCCAAGAGAGCAACTGTCTAAGACAGCAATGTTCAACTGGTATTCTACAGGAATTTTTAAAACATGCAACATCTGACTATTTAGTCAGGGGCACTGACCTCTTTTCCCGGAGATTGACAAATTAAAAAAAATGACAACAGACAAAACAACAATAGCTATCCAGTGTAAATAAAAAAATAATTATACCTATTTTTTGTCAGGTTGGCAAAAATCTATTTTTTGGTGTGCCACAGAATTTTAGTAATTATTTTATATGTGCCATGAGATGAAAAAGGTTTAAAATCACTGGTCTAAGACAGTTTTTGAAATGCTCCCAAACTATAGCCAGGAAGCTGAAACCATTTCACATGCCACTACAAGGTTCACAAGCAGGACCAAGGTCTGACTGCTTAATAGCTGATGCATAGGTGGGCAAGACTTCTCCAGCTCCCATGGCGTATGGTGCTGGATCCCACAGCTTCCACAAAGGCATTTTTCCCATGGATGGAAAAATTTCCCATAAATGAAGGACATCTCATTCAGCCACTATACTGTTGTCTAATTTTAATTTAAACCTACATAGTCACATTAAGCTAGTAACCACCATAGTGTACAACACAGTTCTAGAAGCTTTATTATACATGCCGTTGTGAGTATGCGAAACATATAGTTTAGTCTTGTATAATTATTTATTAATTATTGTAATGTTTACCATATGAACAACTATAAACCTACTTTTGCCCACCCTGTATATTGTCTTACTGGGATTTACTTGTAAAAGTAAAATTAAAAGAAATTTGAAAATTATTGACTTTCAGGTATTCAATTGATAACAGTAAACAACTATGCAAAAAGTAATAATTCTGAATTGCAAGATGTCAGAGTTGTGATCCAAAACCTTGTTATCCTCCATAAAGCAGTTACCAGAAATAATTGAAGAATTCCTCTCAACCTCTTTCAAGACCAATACCATAACAACATACCAGGGTTCCATTTACGTCCTGGCTCAGATTCTTCATCTCCCCCACAATGAAAGCAACCAGGTAAGTGCTCATCTTCACGCTTTCAAAAAATTCATCCTGAACAAGTCCATCTTTCATATTGACTGATGACTTCTACAAGCAAAGGGGAAAAGATGACAGTTCTGTAACTATGGGAATAAATGACAGTGACAAATAAGCTGAAAAACTGAAAAATTCAAATAGGAAATAAATAGCAAAGATGTTGGCATATTTTAATCTGTCAGGACTGGTTTCTAAACTAATGGCCCTTAGTCTCTGTCTGTTCTACCATTCTTCATCATGAGGATATATTAATTACAGTGAAAATCCTTAAGGAGTTTTTAGTCTCAAAAGATGGCTTTAAATAAATGTAACTTAGCCCTAACCGGTTTGGCTCAGTGGATGGAGCTTCGGCCTGCGGACTCAGGGGTCCCAGGTTCGATTCTGGTCAAGGGCATGTACCTTGGTTGCGGGCACATCCCCAGTAGGGAGTGTGCAGGAGGCAGCTGATCGATGTTTCTCTCTCATTGATGTTTCTAACTCTCTATCCCTCTCCCTTCCTCTCTGTAAAAAAATCAATAAAATATATTTTAAAAAATAAATAAATGTAAGTTAGAGATAATAAGTAACATTGGCTCTGTTTCTCCCCTTTAAAACAACATCAAAACCAAAATCCTTCCTTATGATATAGCATGCTCCTCTCTACTGCTACAAATAAACTCATTGAAAGAGCTAAAGCTGGGATATCACTACAAACTGATGCCATTGTAATAGCCTGGTTATTATTTAACAGGAAAGGCATGAAAGGGAAGATTAGATATAGGCATACCATTTATACAGCTTTGCCAAAAAGCTTCATTGAACACTCTAAGTCTGTTCCCTGCTGACTGTGGGGGAAGGGTCTAGACCAGTGGTTCTCAACCTGTGGGTCGCGACCCCTTTGGGGGTTGAACGACCCTTTCACAGGGGTTGCCTAAGACCATCAGAAAACACATATATAATTACAAATTGTTTTTGTGATTAATCACTATGCTTTAATTATGTTCAATTTGTAACAATGAAAATACATCCTGCATATCAGATATTTACAATACGATTCATAATAGCACATTAATTACAGTTATGAAGTAGCAACGAAAATAATTTTATGGTTGGGAGTCACCACAACATGAGGAACTATATTAAAGGGTCGCATCATTAGGAAGGTTGAGAATTACTGGTCTAGACAAAGGCAATTTAGACACATGCCCAGTAAGGTCTGAGAGATATGGGAAAATGCCTGCCTGTCAATCACACCTGGAAACAGATAATTGGCCAGGATGGGTGTGACCACTGCAATCGAGCAAAATCTAAATAATAAACTTCCAAACAAAGGAAGTTCACTCTCTAGGCTCCAGGGCACTGGGCCTTCTTGGGACTCCTGCTGCAGGGGGCTGCGCTCTCCTGTGCTTGCAGGGTGCATGGCCATGTTAGGCTTCACACGTGGACTAATAGACTTTAATCTGGCCAGAATGCTGAACCTCACCTGGCTGCAACGTAGAACAGAAACTCTGGACACTGGGCCTGTTTCTGGCTTTGCTGAACTCTCAGTTGCCCCCTTTTCAGGACTGGCTTGGGGGAAAGGGGACATTGGAACCAGAGAAAAGTCACTCCATGCCAATAAAATCTTCCACATCCCATCCTCCCATGTAGGCTTCTGAAAATGCTTCTTTCAGTAGCATCCCAAGGGCCTCATTCCCACCTGTGTCTGGGAAGTCTGGCCCTAATCCTCTGGCATCAAAATGGCTTCAGAAAGTACCAAGATGACCCCAAGAAGGTTTAGTGGGATTAAAATCATTAGAGAAGTCTGTAGTAGCCACAAGATGAGGGAATGAAGGCAATCTTATAGGATTTTCTGATCATGAATTGCAATATGTTGTGGAATACGAGGCAAGCAGGCATTCCACCTCTTTCAGAGAAAGATGAAGGTGAAGAGTATGTCTGGGAGTGGAGCTGTTGAAGTAACGTCCCCGTTGAAGGACAGATCATGTCCTCTCTGGCCTAACAGGCTCAGTCCATAGTCTGTTGAATGTGACTATTCCTCTCCACTAGCCACATAGGCTCTGGGAGGCTCCTATCAGGCTGCACACAGCCCCTCAGGTGTCAACAAAAGGACCCCCTCCATTCTGTTTGGCATAAAAACAATTCTGCTTGGTTTTATCCTTGTTGCCTCCCATGTAGAGCTTACATACAAGAAAGTTGTTTGCATTCTTGTTAAACCTCCAGTTTACAATACTGACTTAAATAACTAATAAAAAATCCAGGTCAATCATGATTCAACACTATCAAATATCATTGTTTAGAATAGCAAATATACCACATCTCAGAAAATATCACTCTGATCTTCAGTTCACAGTATTAATCATTTTGTACATCGTTAGTACACAGCACACACTTCACGTTTCCTGCCCATACATTCCATACCCAGCAGGTCTCTCTCTTTCCTCAAGTGCTCAGCGGGCTGACTTCTCAGTTGATTCCAACATATATTTTAACTTTTATGTATGTATTTTAAGAAAGAATAAGAATGTATGAGGTTTCAATCATTCTCAACAATATGACAAAGAGGAATTCAAGTCTTCTCAACAAAGAAAGAGATCCACTCAAAAGTTTATAATCAAGAACCAGAACAGTACCTTAGGCATATTTGATAAAGCAGTGTAGTTCTCCTCTCTTATGATCTTGACGGTATAAGTGGCTTTAAATGCTGGCTCATCAAAACAAGGAAAAGCAGATCTTGCCGCCAGAGGTTCAAATTGAGTTGCTGCAAAGTACCTAAAACAAATGCAAATTCATCCAATAGTTATTTAGCAACTACTTATTCGAGGTACCTTGCCAAGAACTAGGGATGCTAAGATAAACACTGTACAGTCCTACTCATTAAAGGATCCACAATCAACTGGGAGGGATAGAGGTTATATGATGAATAAAAACTTGTCAGGCTGCAAATCATGCCATAATAGTGAAAACAAAGCACTGGATAATTACTATTACTCATCTGTACACAAAGGGTAGGGAACAGATTCTGACTAGCAGCTGAGACATTGTAAGGAAACTGGTGACAAAATCTGAAGAGGGCATTTAAAAAGTGAGGAATATTTGAAAAGGTAGAGAAGGGAAGAAAGTACAATCTGGAAAGAATGGGAAGCACAACGAAAGAGCAGTATATGTTCAGGGAATAAGGATGGCTGTCCTGTATGGCCAGTGTGGCTCAGTGGTTGAGCATTGACCTATGAACCAGAAGGTCACTGATTTCTGGTTAGGGCATATGCCCGGCTTGTGGGCGCGATCTCCAGTGTGGGGAATGCAGGCGGCAGCCGGTCAATGATTCTCTATCACCATTGCTGTTTTTTTATTCTCTCTCTCTCCCTTCCTCTCTGAAATAAATAAAAATATTAAATTTAAAAAAAAGGATGGCTGTCCAATGGGCTAGAGATGGCCACTGAGATCATAAGAAGGCTTCTGATGGAAAATCAGTATGAAGGGTGATCATTAATTACTATTACTCATCTGTAAAGTCTCTGGCTTCACAATGCTAAACCTTAAACTTGCACTTTTAGGAAGACTGAAAAAAACCAGTTGTCCTATAGTATGTTTGTTTCCTTTACTCTCTTCAGAAATGAATTAACATTTTCCTCTCCCTCCTAGAACACAGCAACAGCACTTGAGAATTTGACTCATCTAAAGACTGGGAGTAAAGTATATAAAGAAAAAGAGAAATGAAAGTTTTCAATTAGGCAGAGGAATAAAACATCTGCATTTGGGAAATCATGCAAACATGGCTGCAGTATAATCAGGGCAAGTGTGGCCCTGGTGTGCATATTTCAGGTACCAGTTATTATGGTACGTATACAACTACCACTTTAGACATGATAGCCTCACTTGCTTAGGGCGAAATTTCCACTTTTAAAAGATAGGTAGAAAAGAGAGTGGGATTTGTAATTAGAAGATATAAACTCTTCAATTTACCACCCATCTGACATCAGGCAAATAAATGACTATGTCTCAATTTCCTTATTTATCAAATTTAGGACTGAGATAGGATCTCCAGACAAACACCTAGGGTTTTTGTTAGAATCAAATAAAACTATTCATAATAAAAACTATTGATATGCTATAAAGTCCTACGTAGATGTTTATTATAAATGCTAGATAACTCTTCTTTCACGGTTAAAATTATTGTACTGTCTTTCTGGTAAGGATTTGCCCAAATAATTATTTCTATTGGGTAAACTGTAAAGAAGATAACCATCAACTTAAATGAAACAATTTAAATATATTACATTTCTAACACTACATTTCTTCACCCCACTCCTAAATTCTTACCCAGTTAATAAAAGATTTTGGAGGAAGGCCACTAGGGGGGTAAAGTTTGATGATAGCCATAATATTTGTTTGATGATAGCCATACTATTCATATACAAGAGTCTACTTGGACCATCACTTTGGATAAAACTTGGATCATAATATGCTAAGACAAATAAAATCTTAAATTATTGTTAAAAGAGATGTAATAATAACTATTTCACATAAAAGTCCCTTTGAGAAGGCTGCTGCTTGATGATACTTATAATCTATCTTACTTATTTCAGTACCTTGAAGCTTATTTTTGTATTAGTGACTGCATTTGCTTTCAGAAATACTAGTTGCAGTTTGAGTACTACCTCTAGTAGTCCTGAAGACAATTATGAATTAGCTGGGGGTCAGGTAAGAGAATTCAAAGCACTGGGGATAACAATGGATAAAGGAAAAGAGTGTGAACTTGGGAGGCAGTACAACACAGTGGTTAAAAATGTGGCCTCAGCCCAGCCAGTGTTGCTCAGTGGTGGAGCACTGACCCATGAACCAGGAGGTCACATTTCAATTCCTGGTCAGGGTACATGCCTGGGTTGCAGGTGCAGTCCCCAGTAGGGAGCCTGCAGGAGGCAGCTAATTGATGTTTCTATCTCTCTCTTCCTCTCCCTTCCTCTCTCTGAGGTCAATTAAAATAATAATAATGATAATAATAATAATAATAATAATAATAATAATGTGGCCTCTGAGTTAAAATGGCCTTGGGTTTGAGTTTCCCCTCTGCTACTTGCTAGCCATAAATTTTAAATGAGTTACTCTATGTGCTTCTGCCTCCTCATCCATAAAATAAATAAAATATTGCTATCCTGCTGTTAGTGGGTTTAATAGGATAAACAACTAAACATATAAAACGCTTGGAACAGCTCCTAGCACTTCAGTTTTCAGTAAATATGGGCTACTGTTATCGTTGGAATTCAGGAATGAAGTTCACTATGACTGAAAAAACAAGGGCCAGATCTTGAACTAAATCATGTTAGAAATGAGGAACTGCTACAGGATCCTAACATGGTCAGATCTGTATTTCTAGAAATACAAGTCTGACAACACTGAAGAAGATGGGAGGAAAGTGTGGTAAGATTAGAAGCCAGGAGATCAGTTAAGAGGATGTTTCAAGAGTTCAAGAAAAAGACACTGACAGATTGAAAGACAAGGACATAAAACACATCCCCAACCTAAATTTGTTTACTAGTTCCTTTAACATCAGTTTGTTATCTAGAACTTAAGTCTAACATCAACAACTTCTAGATTTACTGGCCATCTTCACCTCTTAGATGACACTGGTAAGCTTCCTTTACCACAGCAGTGTCAATACATGTTTGACATTTACATATACTCTGATTTTCCAGTCAATAAGAAATATATCCCTTAATTACTTTACCTACTTGTTTAAATATTTATTCTTCTTAAACCTAGGAGGGGATAAAAAGTACAAAAAAACTTCTCTAATAGAACTACGCAAAATTAAAAGTGGCGAAAAGACCCAAAAATTGCTTTGAATTATAGTTTCCAGATATATTCAAAGGTATAAATAATCTGCTAAAATTTTATTTTGCATTAAGATATGCATTCTTGCCGAAACCGGTTTGGCTCAGTGGATAGAGCGTCGGCCTGCAGACTCAAGGGTCCCAGGTTCGATTTCGGTCAAGGGCATGTACCTGGGTTGCGGGCACATCCCCAGTAGGAGATGTGCAGGAGGCAGCTGATCGATGTTTCTCTCTCATCGATGTTTCTAGCTCTCTATCTCTCTCCCTTCCTCTCTGTAAAAAATCAATAAAATATATTTTAAAAAAAAAGAAAAGAAAATTAAAAAAAAAAGATATGCATTCTTGTGGGGCACTCCTTTTATCTAACCAAGTAGGTTAATGAATTTATATATTTTTTGTAACAGCAGAGTTTCACAGACTACTGGTAATTTAAGATTTTAAAATACTATTTCTTAATTTTAAGGAACTGTGTTCCATTTTTCTAGCATTTTCCACACCTCAATCCAGCCCATAGCAAGAGTCAACAAGTGACCATACCTCAAATCATTTATTCTGCCACATAACATTTTCCCTCTCATTACATAGTAGCAGGCACTATGGGACTCCTCCAAGGGCAATAATCTGCTTGGAAGAGATGATAAAGGATTTGCCTCATAGGTTTGTTTGCACACTAAGAGCACTTTTTAAATGTATATCCTACAATTCCTAGAATGATAGACATTACGGAAGGAGAAGTAAAGCAAAGACGCCCGAGCTACCATTGCAATTATAAATTTGCTTTTAATGTCTGATCCCATGAAGAGCCATTAAAGGTATTACATAAAAAGAGAAGAATTAGTTATCTGAATAGGGCTACAGATCCTGCTTTTGTCTCTTTCCCCATTTAAGAAAGATCAAAAAACTTTCTCAAATAGATTTTAAATATTCTTTCTATTTTTCTCAATACACCAGCATGCATTAGCCAAATGGCATCAGTAATTCACATGCTGGTTTACAAAAAATATGAGACAATGCTCCAGCTGCGTGAAGCAGATCTAACAAGGACTTTGAGCACATAAGAAAACTGACATTACTGCTACTTTAAGAATAACCTGTATGCGGTGTACACTGCATCTTTCTGGAAATTCAAACTACATGCTATGAATACTACAATTAAAGTGCAAAATACATGGTCTAAATAGGGAGCTGAGTACTTTTATGTTTTGAGTCACTTTAAATATATATATATTAATTTCAGAGAGGAAGGGAGAGTGAGAGAGAGAAACATCAATGATGAGAATCATTGATCAGCTGCCTCCTACATGCCCCCTACTGGGCATGTGCACTGACTGGGAATCAAACCGTTACCTCCTGATTCATAGGTTGATGCTCAACCACTGAGCCACACCTGGCCAAGCTTGAGTCATTTTTTTAAAAAAACAAATTAAGTCTCTCCTAGATTTAAAAAAAAATTTCTGTCAAATTCAAAATAGCCAGTGGATTAAAAAAAAAAAACCAGCAAAGAAAAACAAACAAACAAACAAAAAAACCAGCAAAGATTAAAGACACTAAAAATCACATATGTAACCACACACATCTTAACACCCTCTTTCTCATCTCACTAAGCACCTCCTAAAAGTTCCGCACATAAGGAAAATAGGTCTTAAAGAATAATCCATACTCTTCTTTACTCTGCTTCCCACAGAGATCCTGTAAGGCGACAGAAAACTAGGTTCATCTTATAAGATATAAAAACTCAAAATAATATACGTTTTGTGTTGAAGACAGTAATAGGTATAATCTTTATCTATTTCCTTCCATCAGCATGTCCCCACCCCCACCATGATATATTTGTTCAAGGTTTTGACTAAGAAAGAAAAAGCATTTTTCCAGATCACCATACTACTCTTTCACACATAACATCCTAAATGTTAAAGAATTGTAGTTACTGTCTCTGGGGTGGGCAAAGGAATCCATATTGCAGAAGTCTCACAGAGCGAAGAAGCAGAATTACTTAAGAGTGCTACGTACTTTTTGATATTATTTTCATCTGTGTAGGAGATACCATAAAACCCATAGTAAGAACTAGAAATATTTGCAGAGTACTCTATCTTCAAGGTATAATTGTGCCCCTTAAGAAGGGCTTCTGGGGCAACAATGGCGATTTGTTCATGAAATGGATATTCCAGAGCTTCAACTTGTTTTTCTTGGCTTGAAACTGCTGACGTAAAGGTCACTCTTGAAATGTTATGGCCTGTGCTGTGAAGAATGATATTCCATGTGGCCTGAAGAGCCTGAAGCGAGATCGTCACAGAACCCGTGAATGTCATTGTGGTTAGGTTTGGGTGCAGGTTGAGTTCATAGTGCAGAGGCATAATGGCAGTGGGAAGCCTGACTTGCGCCCACGGAAACAACTTCCCATTGGTTGCAAGGGGCTGGATGAGTCCCATTGACTGGTTTTTCTTATGGCAGCCTTCTTTGGTAAAGGTACATCTGGGCAGTAGATAAATCACCATTATTACAGAAATGGCAAGCAAAATGACAAAAGCACAGACCAGCATGGTCCTTGCAGAGGGTACTGAACAAGTCCCATCTGAGCTCTGCCTGTAGCCAGTTGCACTGTTCCGAAGGCCTGAGCTTCTGTTCATAAAGGACATGCCCAGCAGCTTGGCAGACGACTCATAATCCTCTTCCTCCTCGTCCATCTCATGCTCACCCAGACCCCGCACCAGCAGTCGTGAACCCCGGGGCTCATATTCCACCTCATCAGGCTCTAAAGGATGTAAACAAGGCTCTTTGGCTAAATCCACCACATCTGGTTCTTCCTCAAACATGCTGTTTTCAATCATATTCCTGGGGAGTGGAAGCCGATCTAAAAAACCAAAACATAAGGACAAGGCACAGAGTTAGGAAGAAAAGCTCATAATAAATTGTCTATTAGCAAGGCTGCATTTAATCTGAGAATTTTTTTTTATCACTAAGATTTATTTCCATCTCAGAGCTACTGAACTAAATAAGATGCTAAATTTTCTTGTATCCATTAAAAACGCAGGCATAAAGTATACTACAGTCATGAAACAAGAAAGCTAAATACAAAGGTTAGTATCAAAAAAAGGTAACTGAGATTAAATACTAATTTCCTTCATACACTCCTGCCCAACAACCTGGGCCCTTGTCCTGAACTTCAGAGGGCCCTGCTTTGGCCTGACTCTGGCTGTGCCTGCCCCCCAGGGTGAGGAGTCAATAAGATCAAAGAGATGTGCCCTGCCCACCCACAATCCATGTCCCCCTTCTGGGGGTACTGGCACCAGAATCCAGAATCCCTGCATCTAGGGCCTCTGTGGGTCTCTTCTCTGACTCCCTACGGAGGATCACTGATGTGCCATTTATAGACTTAGATAATGGCTAAGCAAAAGGCTGGGTTACTTTTTCCTCCTGGAAGAAGAGTGTTCCTGTTCCACAGCAAACTGAAAGTGGTAAATTATATAGAAAATTTCCATGATCAAGATATACTAAAAATAAAACAAAAGAATGGTAATAATCAGATAAAACTGTAATCCAACCTATTTGCTCATGCTTCCAGAACATTCAGAAGTACAACATACACCCCTCTGTAACAACCATTTTATATACGCCATGAGTATAGGTGGACCTTGGGGTTGGGTAGTGGTAAAAGCTTTTATAAACTACAAAGAACCACAGTCTCCAACTTGCTAAGAGTCACTGAGAAAAAAAAAATAGACTCAAAAAGTAGACGGGTAAATAATCACACATAGATCAATAATTCCTAGGATCAGATCATTCAATGTTCTATTTTTTGTTGTAATCCTTACCTGAGGATATTCTTCCATTGATTTTTAGGGAGAGTAGAAGAGAGAGGGAAAGGCAGAGAGAAATACTGATGTGAGAGAAACACATCGATTGGTTGCCTCCTGCTTGAGCCTCGACCAGGTCCCAGGCCGGGGAGGAGCCTGCAACCAAGGTACATGCCCTTGACCAGAATCGAACCCGGGACTGGCTAGGGCCATTCAATATTCTTTATTTAAGAATCACACAATTTTAGCTTTTAAGGGATCTCAAAAGTTTGATCATTGAAACCCCCATTAAACTTTCCTACAAGGTACTTTATACATATCATTTCTCTCATAATTCTATGAAATGGAAAGTATTATACCTATTTCAGACAAGAAGAGAAAAAAATAGAAAGAGGGGTTAGGTTAATTTATCTTCCTACAGTCACAGTTATTTAGTCACAAAACTGAAACTGGAGCTTAGTTCTAAAAATCTGATACCAAATTTTAGATTCTTTCCATTATAATGTTGCATTCCCCTACTCAACTAATTCAGCAAGTGATGAGAGCTTTATATAAATTATTTATTTTGTATTTGTCAATGAAGTTGCTAAGAGTATTATTTCTCCATCAGCACAGCAAACTTACATAAAATTACTTAATATCTAGCTTAACAGAAATGCCTTGTATTTTGTGCTATTCAACAAACACTAAATAACTAAACAGTGGCAACTCATAATCCATGAAACAAAGTATCAATAAATATTAAGACAAAATTTATAGTCTTGCTGCTCAAAATTATAGCTTTTTAGAAGAGCAGACTCTCAAGTCCCTTTCCTTAATCTGAATTTTAATAAACCCTCAGGTGATTTAAGTGCCCATAAGTTTGAGAAGCACTGGTGTAAGCCTTCTCCATGATCAGCTAGACCAGGCGTTCTCAACCTGTGGGTCGCCAACCTGTGGGTCACGACCCCTTTGGGGGTTGAACGACCCTTTCACAGGGGTCGCCTAAGACCATCGGAAAACACATATATAATTACAAATTGTTTTTGTGATTAATCACTATGCTTTAATTATGTTCAATTTGTAACAATGAAAATACATCCTGCATATCAGATACTTACATTACGATTCATAACAGTAGCAAAATTACAGTTATGAAGTAGCAACAAAAATCATTTTATGGTTGGGGGTCACCACAACACGAGGAACTGTATTAAAGGGTTGTGGCATTAGGAAGGTTGAGAACCACTGGGCTAGACACTAGTCACTCCATGCCTGGGTAAGCTCCTGCCATTCCAAACTGCTTTCTACTCTGAGAACAAGCCAGGCTGCTATTTCATGCTGTCCTCCACATGCCTTCTCTCCTCTCTGTTCCCTTCGCCTACAAGGTCATCATTTCTCCTTTCCATCCAGTCCACCTGGTGAACACCTCTATTCCATAACTCAGAGGCACTTGCTACAATGTAAATTAACAAGTTATTTATTTTTTCTTTATTACCTTTTAAAATACACATTCTTTCACTTTATCTCACCCCTTTTTTTGCTTTGGGAGGTGGATAACTAATAGAAATACCAATTAGGTTGCCTTTTCCTCCCTCCTCTCCAACCTCAACTTTACAAAAGCTATGCTAGTTTAAAAGTTTTCTTTGAATAAAACTTTTAATCACTTTCTAGGTGTGGGTTTAGCAAGTTGCCATCTAACCACCTCCTGTGAATGATCTGGAAATGGAAGAAGGATGATAGTTATAACATCCTGCTTTGGGAATTTAGTCTCATAAACTTCCTATAACACCCCAATTTCTGTGACAAAGTTTTGTTTTGTTTTCATAGTTTACCGTGTTTGGGAGTCTAGTTGACAGCAAATATTGCTGTAATTGAATTAAAAAAATTTTTTTTAACTCTTAATGAACACTAAATGGTTAGAAATCTTCTGTGGTAATTTTTTAGTACCTGGCCATGCTACAGATTAGTTGCTTAAATTTGCCTTTTCATTTTAAAATGTCTAAAAGACCTTCTTTTATGATTTTTAAAAAAAATCTCACATAGGAAAACTATGTTCTCTTAGGCATCTGTTCATGTGTTTTGTTCTGTGTCGGACCTGATATAGACAATAATGGGGTCTGGGCAGTATGATTTCATTTAATAAATTTCTAAACTAACTCTAGGTATGATCTCAGCTTAGTATTTAGAGCATTTCCATCCCTGAATTCATCTATCCCTCTAGAACTTCGTTTTTGGGTTTTTGGATTCCTAAGCCATGCCCTGTTTCAAGCCAAGGGATAATCCACAGTCTGACCATTTTAGCATCTCCTGTCCACAATTCATCAACTTCAAAACTTTGACAAGGACTTAGTCAGATGCCTGTCAAAATCCAGGTAACTTTATTATTTATCACCCAGTCAGATTAATACGTATATAGAATTTTAATCTTTCATAAATGGAACACATCAACCCATCTGCTGTATTTTACTGCCCATTAGAAACAAACTTTTGTATATGTGTGCCATCATATCAAGTTAAATATATCAAATGAGGGGAAATCACTTTTATTACAGGTAGCCCATGAAGATTGTACTTTAAGCCTATTTAAGAAAATGTTGCTTTAGATTCTGAAGTTTGTAAACTTTGATCTTAGCATTAAGTTATAATGTAACACATGACTACCCCTTGCTCACATGGGTTTTATTCACATTGAAAGAAGGGGTCTTAAAGAAACAGGAAATTTTGTAAAACCTCTTAAATACACATATACAAGCTCTCCATAAGCCAAGAGCAAAGAATGTCCTAGTTGAAATATTTCAGTTTTAAATAACATAGGCCCATGTGGTTATAATCTGAGAAAGCTGAAGACATTTCTTTTCATCAGATACCATGAACTGGTGTTCCTCAATGTTGTCTATGGACCAGGGCCAATCCACAAATTGTTTGTTATCTGTCTGTGACAGGATACACATAGAAAATTAGTATTGAAAACTTCTACAGAAATTTCAGAGTAATTTTATATCTGTCAAATTCAAAATGGAACTTATATTCCATGTCTTTTTTCATTTTAAGTTTTCCAAGGATTTATTTTTTATATGCCTACAAAATTTCTGCAACAGATTAAAAACAAAAAAGAAACCTTAGTTCTTCATCTAGATAATGTGAGAAGCAATGAATTGGATTGTTGCAATAAAGGCAACCCAGGTCGATATAAAGTCCTCAAACTGTCACAGTAGCAGTGGAAGTAAAAAGGAGAACATGACAAGTCGTGTTGAAGGAGAATTACACAGGAATTGTTTGACACCAGCTTGGGCTGGATGGGCCTATAGGGTGAAGAGATAGAGGTAAGTATATGTCAATTCTCTATACAATTCTGGCTTGGATAACTAAAAGAAGGAAAGCCATTCACTGAGATTGGAAAATATAGGTTTTCATTCTCTCTTGTTTTATTGGGGGGGGGGGTCGATAGTGAGAACAGAGTATGAGATGGTATTTGGTATGGGACATGGGAAATGACATATTTAATATCTGTCAGATAGCCAAGTGAAGGTATTTGATTAATAGCATATTACAGAGTTAAAGGCCTAACTTTATTTTATTTTATTTTATTTTATTTTAAAGGCCTAACTTAGACAGAGGTTAAAATCCTGGCTCTTTCACTAAATGCTTGATCTCAAACAGGTTACCAAATATGCTTTAGTTTCACTTTCCTCACCTATAAAGGACTGTTAAAAGTAAAAGTAAAGTAAAGCTATGGCAAACATGGTGAAGAATTTGAATTAAAAAGAGCAAACTTCCAACAGACTTTAATTCCTTCAAATTACTATCATATTTTCAGAGAAAATGAAATGGAGTGTATTTCCAAATCAATAAGCCAAAAACAATTTTACAAGAATAGGGCTAATAAAAATAAGGCTTCTTTGGCGATACAAGATTTACTATATTTAATTAGGTAATACAGAAACCAAATTAGGCTCTAAAAATAAAAGATTAGTCTTCTGAGGCCCCAATGACACATTTAAATAGAGCTAAAAACTCCAAGCCTGAGACAGCATTTAAATCTTCTAGATCATCTCCAAATGGAAACTTCATTAAATTTCTGAAGTGATGGCTAATTACCAAAAAAAGTAACTATTTGTCTATGTCACTCTATGAGCAATCTTCTTTCATCAAAAAGAGATTTTATTTTAAAGACATTTAAGCTTAAAAAGAAAAGAAAAAGATTACAATTTAGAACAAAAGGAGGTAACTTTTTTGAACTGCTCTAATCTGACAAAAAATTCTCCACCCACCCCAATCCCAATGCTTATGGTTAAGTTACAAGTTTAGATATGTCATCATCTCATCAGAATCTGAAGGGCAGTCATTAAGTTTTGAAGATGTTCTAAGTAGTCCCTTCCCCCACATCCTGTTTCCTTAAATCTCAATGCATAAGCAGTATCATAAAACACAAACACAGAAAGTCTTGTGTGCATTTCTACTGTTACCCCTAAAATATAATTATTTTTCACAAACCACATATATTTTCCAGTAGACAGGCCCAAGGTCATAACCCAGGATTCAAGATCCAAATAAGGTCTTTCTCTCTTCTGTTCCCCTCTCCCCACTTCTGAAGAAAGTGAATGGATGACTGAGGGTTAGAGGCAAGAAGATCAGAGAGAAAAGATTCAGTTCATGAGCACCATAAGCTCACTTTACTCTCTTCAGTTACTAGTACAAGAGAGACTAAGATTTATTTTTCCCTTTTATGAAACCCCTATGGTTCACTTCAGCACATATAAAAATACTGTTGGAGATTTGAACCTCCAATATGACAGAGTAACCTGTACCAGACACTTTCTCCTCTTGTAAACAACTATTAAAACGATGCAACTATTCTGAGGTACTGGATAACAGACAGCGCAAGAATGTGACCTCTGAGAGAAGGAAAAGGTGAGCCCATATTTTCTCTGATTCTCTGCCTAAGGACAATTTCCTAATTGTAGAACAGTGAGCTAAACTGCAAGCAGAGTAGGGCTGGTGGGCAGAGACAGGGCACCAGAGAGGAGGGAACTGTGCAGAGGGGGGACCATAAAAGGTTTGTACATGGGAATCCTGAGAGTCCTTAATCAATGCAGGACATAACTACATGAGGCTTACCAAATGGTGGCAGTAATAAGGGTAATATAGAATAGAAAAGCTAAAAGTCAAGCAGAACAGGAATACACTGGCAGTCTAACCCAAGACTGAACAAAGAGAACTCATTAGCACTCTGGGCATCAACTTGAAACACGAGAAAGGCTTCACTTTAGGAGCAAAAGCACACCCAAGAATAAGGTCTGCTCTAGCCCCACACTAACAAAGTTTAAAACCAAGCCCTAATAAAATTCATAGGGGATAGAGACTTTGGAGGATGAGTCTTGCTACATTAGAGGGGCCTGAGAAAAAACCTTGAGCCTTCCACAGATCTGTCCTAATAAAACAAAGAACCAAGCTTACACAAAGTTGATCAGCCAGTAACTAAACTGCCTACTAAAACAAAACCCAATACTCTACAAAGAAAATTTTTTAAACATTCAGTATCTCAATAATGTATCAACAACACTGTCCAATACATAATGAAAAATTGCTGGACATTCAAAGAAACTAGAAAATGTGATCCATAGGAAAAAAACTAAGTCATTAGAAACAGGCTTTAAGTTGATCCAGACATTGTATTTAGTAGAAAATTTAGAATGGCTATTAGAAATGTCTCAAAGAGTAAAGAAAAATGTGTTCAAATAACAATAACAACAAAAAAAGAGAATATATGAACAGATGGGAATCTTAGAGAGAAACTAAAACTAAAAAAAAAACAACAAACCCAAAAATCAAACAACAGCAACAAGAAAGGTAAGAAAAAAAATTAAAATCATAGGACTGAAAGGTTCAATAACTAAAATGAAAAACTTACTGATTGGACTTAGTAGATTGGAGATAGCAGAAGAAAGAGTCAATGAACTTGACAGGTCACTAGTCACTAGCAATTACCAATTTTAGGAACAAAAAGAAAAAGAGATTAAAGAAAAATGAATATAGCATCAGGGATTATTGGGACAATATCAGATGGCTTAACAGATACATAAGAAGATGAAGAAATAAGAGTTAAAATTGTATTAAGTTTGATGAAAACACTATTTACCAGATCCAAAAAACTCATCAAATTTCAAAAACAATAAATACAAAGAAAATCATACCTAGTTACATCATGGTCAAACTGCTAACAAAGAGAAAGAGAAAAATCTTTAAAGGAGCCTGAAAACAGTGTGTATATAAAAAAGAAGAATGTAATGAAAAAACACTAGACAGATTTTGAAGAGGCTGGAATAAAAAAAATTGTCAACTCAGAATTCTATACCAAATGAAAATATCCCTCAATAAAACAAGATAAGGACATTTTCAAATAAATGAAAGCTGACAGATTAATTTCAAGCATATGAGTACTATAAAAAAATTATAAAGGAGGTTCTTTAGGCATAAGGGAAATGATTCCAGAAAGAAATTCAGATCTTCAGGAAGGAAAAAAAATGGCAGAAATTACAAATAAGTTATGAATAAAATTTATATTCTTTTAAAAAATTATTGATTGATTTGAGAGCAAAACATTGTTGTTCCACTTATTTATGCATTTATTGATTGTGCCCTGACCAGAGATCAAACTGCCAACCTTTGTGTATTGAGACGACACTCTAATCAACTGAGCTACCCTGCCAGGGCAAAAGTTTATGTTCTTTTTTCTTCTTAAAATTTCCTTAAAAGACTATATTTTAAAACTACCTGCTTAAAGCAATAATAACATGTTAGTTTTTAACATATATAAAAATAAAAGAAATGACAACAAGAACACAAAAAATGGAGAGGGTGAATAAGGGGAATTATATTAAATTGTATTTGTGAACTGAGAAGGAAAAATGAGAAGTAGAAAGTGAGAAGGATCAAGTGTAAAATGTTAAGTGGTACAATATTGATTATAAACAGACTTTAATAAGTTAAAACTGCATATCATGAGCCTTACAGTAACCAATGAAAAAGTAATTTAAAAGATGTATAGCTAAGAAGCCAATAGAGGAAATAAAATAAAATATTAAAAACACCCAATTAACCCAAGCATTAATAGAGAAACAGAGAATAAAAAACAAAAGGAATAAATGAAACCAATATCAAAATGATGAACTTAAACACAACCACATAATTACATTAACTAAGTGGATCAAAATTCCAACTAAAGGATGGAGACTGTCACACTGGATTAGAAAAAAAGCAAAACTCAAGGATGTACTAGCTGTAAGATATACATTTTAAATTTAAATATACAAATAAGTTAAAATAGAATGAAATTTTATGATGATAAAAGAAGAAACTCATCAGGATAAGATACTAATCTTAAATAATAAGAATGTACCTAAGAATAGAGCTTCAAATTTTATAAAACAGAAAATGGTAAAACTCAAGAGAGAAATTGAAACATACACAACCATAATTAAAGATTTTTATCATCTCTATCGTCATAATTGCATGAACAAGTAGACAACAAATAAGTAAAGCCATAGGCTATCCGAACAATACTATCACCCAATTTGGTCTAACTGACATTTATAGAACATTATACCAAATAACTATAGAAGAGATATAAAACATTCACTAATATGGATTATAGGCTGGGCCATAATATAAATCTAATAAATTTCAAAAGACAAACCTAGCTTTTTTCAGAGACTATTTTCTCTAAACACAAGGAAACAAAAAAATCATAACAGTAAATTATCTAGATACCTAGATATTTGAAAATAAAAAATAAATGTCTAAATAATCCATGAGTCAAAGAATAAACCACCAGAGATTTAGAAAAATATTTGAAATAAATCAAAATTTGAGAGAAATTTACTGCTTTAAGTGCAGATATTAGAAAAAGGTTTAAGATAAATGATATGTTTCCACCCTAAAAATCTAGAAAAGAACAGCAAATTAAATAGAAGTAAATGGAATAATAAAGAATAGAGCAGAAATTAATGAAACAGAGAAACAACAAAAAATTAATTGAGCAAAAAATGCTTCTGGAGGACAGTAAGGCAGTATTATTGGCTCTAAATCATATTCTCCTAGAAACTGGCCTAAAAGTCCACATAAAGCAAGTATAGCAGATCTCCAAGACTAATTTTTCATATTTCCTCAAAAATTTAGTTAGGTTCATTAAAGAGACAAATCAGAATTGATTCCTTGGCTACAGACAGAGTCTCTCTTTTACAAGCCCAACAGTCTTATCTGTCCCTCTTTCAAGGCTATCTGGCAAACACAAAATCATTTAGCTAGTGATAATGCTAGTTATACTCAAATTTAGAAATACATATTTTCTCCCCGTACTCTTAAATAAAAATCTAGGGAATTTTTTGTTTTGTAAATGCAAATATTTAAAATGAACCAGACAGGTTCCTTTGAAACCTCATTATGATATCTTCAAAAGTAAAAAAGTATTCCTAAGAAAAAAAAAATGTACTTAACTCATCTATTTCTGTACTTAAATTTTTGCATATTTTTAAAAAAATGAAAAACGCTTTTTATTTTAAGTGTTCATATAAAATTTTAACCGAGTAATTCTCAACAGAAAAATCTAAAAGAAAAAAAAAGGCCTCATTTTTAAACATTTGAATTAAAGTGCTTACTTCATAGGGTAATCACAACTCTGAGGCTCATTCTGCAGAAATACAACCATCTTGCAATAGATCAGATTACAATTATATGAAATCAATCTCCACAGCTAGCACCTCTGTTCTGAATCTCAGTGACCCAATGACCAAAACCTATATATAAACTAACTAAATCAGTCCTTGGCTCTCAGCCACATTTCTGCAAATCCCAAAGGACACACAATCACACACAGTGCCTGCTCTGCCTCTGACTAGTATGAGACCACACACATGTTATAAACTTCTGTTTCTCTCAAGCATGCATGGCTGCTGTGACCACTTCATCATCATACCCTTATCCCACCATCTTCACTCTCCTCAGCCCACAGACTTGTCTTTTCTCCCTTTTTAATTATACTAATCCAATGTAATGGTTTGAAATCCCTAGTTTCTTTTACCTTTTAAAAATCAATTCAACTATTATTGGAAAAAAGGTCCCACTCTGACCCTTTCTACTACTCTCCCCTAAACATTAAGAAGCCTATCTATTGTCTTAGGATGAAAAAGTTAGAAGGACTGCAATAAATAAATGCTTAGGTGGGCCCTGAAAAAAATAACCCAGTGAGACATCACAAATATTATTTCCTCCCTATGATAACTCTTTGGACAATCTAGGAAAAGCCTGATTTAGAGTAAACTTGACATTATCTAGTCATTATTCTAAAGTAATTCTGCCAAGTTAGAAAATTATCCCGTGCAGGCTTGCTTCTCGGGAGCCGCTGTCCACAGAGCTGTGTTTATAATTAGACTGTGCAGTGTTCATTGTGCTGGCTGCCCAGCCAATATTCTACAGAAACTACCAGGAGAGATCAAAACAGTCATTCCCCAATTATGAGTCATCTCTCTCCACACTACACACCACTCACTGGCAGCCTCTGAAACCTGGAAAATGGAAGCTGTGCATACTACATGCTCATACAAGTCTTTCACATTTACGATGAAATACTAAGTTCCAAAACCTGCTTCAGATACTTTTCTAGACTAATGGGTACATTTTAATCTTAGTAACTTTTCACTTATTCAAGAATTACAATCTGAAGGACAGAGGTTTAGAAAAATTTCAAGGCCCGGTATACCATAGGAAAGGGAATTTCTGCATAAGTAAACTACAATTATAAAGTTTGCTTCACACTTAGACAATGCCTCCAGGCAGGGCTCTTGTTTCATCCCTCTTTGTATCTCTGGTACCTAGCGGGGAAGAAGCCTGCAATAAGTGTTGAAAAATTGAAATGAAAGTAGCAATACCCAATACATTAAAAGGCAGTATTAATTAATGAAAATTATCTCCATGTCTGCTCATAAATTTTCCAGGGCTGAACCCAGGTTCACTGAAATCTGTATAAGTTAAAATTAACATGCTAGCTATGAGGTTATCAAAGTCCTTCTAACACCTACTGTGATGCAGGGTGTAGTAGTTAGTTCAGTGATTATGGGCTCTGAGTCGCCTCATTTCATCACCAGTGAACAATGATTCTTCAGACTTCTTACTACATTTCCTCTTCTTTTCTCAAAGTCAATATATAATTTAAATTCATTATGGTTTAGGAGGCATAAAGTGTAGTAAATAGAAACCTGGGGATTTTAATTCTGGCACCACCACGTAAGTGTGTGTTGGAACTTCAGTTTTCTCACTTTAAAATGAGGATAATAACTGGCTTGCCAGTTATTAGATTATCATTGCCCAATAAGCGGGTCACATCACTTTGCAAACTAGTGCTACATTAATAAAGAATTTATTACTAATATGTTAAATAATTAGGGTAGAAGCTTCAAAATCATAAGCAAATAAACGCTTTTACTTTTCAGCCAAGCACACTAGTACTTCTCTTTAAGATCCATCAGAAAAATTTCCTCCAACAACTTTAACTGTAAAAGATGATGCTTAAATGTTGCTCACAGCACTTATCAGTAGATAAAGCCATAAAATAAGAGTCCAGAAACCTCATTTTGTCTTCTGCACCATAAATACCAAATGATAACACAGGCAACAAGTTTGGCCTCTTGAAGTCTCTTAGAATCAGCATCAGCGGTGTACATGGAGGACTTCAGGCAGTGTGGAACAGGATAACTTCAGATAATTCTGTTTCAGAGCTTTTCATATACAGGTTTTACATTTTAAGTCACCTGACTTCTAACACATTTGTCCATAGCTGTCTTGACTATAAAGACACTATAACTATTTCAAAATATCCCTAGGGATTAGTGTATCTAAGGGCTATGCTCATTTGCTATAATTGCATTCACACAATAAAACAGATATTAAATGACAGATACAATTTGTTAAGACGGCAATTTAAATGTATAAAATGCTCAAGATTTTCTAGTTGAAATAACCTAAAGGGCAGCCTTACACAGACATTGATTTTACCTTACCAAACTAAAATACTCAGTCAATAAATTTTCCACCATCCTCAAATTCTACGCTGCATTAGATGTACTCTGTCTAATCACAGCTGCTATTTTCTGTGCAGTTCTGTATTCCTATGAGCAAAAATCAACATTTTAGTGCTGGGAGGAAGACGCAAAGAAGATGAACTACTTGCTAGTTTGATGTTGTAGCTTTGAAGCACATTATTTTTTTTTATTGTTTAAAGTATTACATATAGTATTACATATGTCTCGTTTTTCCGTCATTGATGCCCCCTCCCCCCCCGCACATGCCCTCACCCCCCCAGTGCCTATGTCCATTGGTTATGCTTATATGCATGCATACAAGTCCTTTGGTTGATCTCTAACCGCCCCCCTCCCCTGCCTTCCCACTAAACTTTGACAATCTGTCGATGTGAAGCATATTATTTTAAATATCTGTCAAGAAGAACATTTAAGAGGAAAAGGAGGCATTCTGCTAGAGAATGTCAATGACCAATGAGAGTATCAAACAAAAACAAGAGCTGTAGCTACATAAAGAATCTGCATAAAATGTTTCAGATACAGAGTTTAATGTCAAAAATCAAGGAGTGAAACAAACACTTGCAGTTTAATCCAAACCTTAACTTCTAAAACAATAATAAAATAATAAAGGAGGAGTCATTTCTTTCAATAAAGGAAGGAAATATTTCATTTCAACAAACAAGGTGGATGTTCTTTTAACAAACCTCCAAATTAACCAATGTTTTCCATTTCCTCTGTAAGACATTTTCTGATGCCAACTGCTCAGTGAATGCTACAACTAAAGAGTTACTCTAAGGTCCAAGCACTTATTCCCCCAGCAGAGCAGCTGCATTCTTACCAAGAATAAGCCAGTTTATGCTAGTGCAAATTATAATTGTAGTTATGTAATAATTATTACATTAAATGAAAAAATACAAAAATGAATAGTTTCTATGAAAATTGGGTTATGTATCAGAAAGACCCTACAAAAGTAAGACCCCAAAATAACACTGCTACCAAATTAAGTATTAGCCAGAAAAGCAAAAAGATTAGGGGACAAGGGTCCTAAAAGGATTTTTGCACCCAGGCTTCAAAGTGTTTGAGTTCTCAAACCACTTGAAGAAAAAGGACCCAGAAATTACAGATGTATCATGGGCAGCACATACCATATACAAGAAAGATGTAGATCTCTAATCAGTGGGCCCATATGGAAAATAAAAGCTTCAGTCCATAAAATGATATTATAAACTAAGTTTATACATTTTGACTTGAAATGCTACAGGAATGTATTTTTATGGTTTCCATTTTCACCTAGGTTTTAAAGAGTATTATGTTCCATTTTAAAGGGAAACTAATGTAAACCACACCTAAGAGTTCATCTTGACAGTCAAAAGAATACACCCAAGTTCCTCCAAACAAAAAGCACAATGAGTACATTTACAAGTGCATGTCTGAAGAATAATTTTACTAAAGTACTTAAGAACCTAGCTCTGCAAAATTATACTCATTGATGAATTTAAAAATCATGTCTCATCAATACATGTTAAAAGCCTAAGAAACTCCTTTGGCCAAGTAAATCCACAAGAGTAATTTATACTGTGAATCTACAATTATATACAGAGTAGGGGGCAAAAGCAGGTTTATAGTTGTGAATACATGAAATTGAGTTTATTTGTATTATTTTTCATACAAATAACTGTAAACCTACTTTTGCCCCTCCTATATGTAGGAAGGTTTATAGCAGTTTTGTTTACATAGCAAGAAAAATGAAACAACCTAAATGTATAATGAAAGGGGATAGGTATATTCATACCCAATAAAATATTATGCATACATAAAATTATTTACATATATTTTAAACATGGAAAGTTGTTCAAAATATAGTATTGAGAGGCAGGCTATATATTTTTAAATAAATAAATATTTGTCTAGATGTACACACTGTAAATAAAAGTGTTAAAAATGTTAATATTTCTTTGAGGTGAAGTTGTGGGTATGTTGGATGTTTTTATTATTTTCTTTTTAATGTTAAATAATAGGAAAACACACTCAAACATGTACAGATCATGTTTTAATCTGTTCAAGATGTAAAGTTAATAAATTAATGAAAAATTATCAAATGTTGGTATGTCTTAGAAATGGTCCTGGTCAGTAAACTCAGAAAACCTGATACCAGGACAGAATTTGCTCATTAACCTCCCATGGGATCTCCTATTAAGAGGTGGAGTCTATTATCTCCACTCCTTGTACTGGCCTGGCAATTTACTTTAATCAGTAGAATGCAGCAGAAGTGACGAGGTAATATTTCCAATCCTAGGCTTAGGGGCCTATAGCTTTCACCATTTCTCTTTTGCTGACCTGAGAGTCATATGAGAAGAAATCTGAGCTAGTCTCCTTGAGGATGAGGAACCACAAGGAAAGACAAGCCCAGCCAACAATCAGCGCCAACTGCCAGATAGGTGAGCAAAGCTATCTTAAATCTTCTAACTCCAAGTTAACCTGCCAGGTGATGGCTGTTACAAGTGACCTTAGACAAAAATCAGTGGAAGAAACATCCCGCTGAGCCCAATTCAAAATATTGACCTACAAAAGCATGGGGAAATAAAATGACACTTGTTTTAAATCATTATGTTTTGTGATTTATTATGCAGCAATAGATGACTGATATATATCCATCATCCATACAGTATACCTTTAATATTCTGGTGTGTCTACTATTCTTATAGGCAAATGTATCCCCTAAGACAAAATTGATATATGCTATAGATACCAGTTCTATGATTCTGTGGCATCTTTAAAACACATGCAGGGTCTCACGGTTATTTTGGACTTCAACTCAAACACATAAGGAGAGAATGGAACACATTTTGCATTCTTTATACAAACACTGTTGTGCAGCTGTAGGCTTTTCCTCCAAAGCTCAAATGCCTTGATGCACATGACTTCATAGTTTCTACCTCCCTCATCAATGGATGTAAGGATGCTCTCTGCTGAGTTCCTAGAAGAGGACCAGGTTAGACATTGGAAAAAGTAAAACCCAAGTTCATCATCACCATTACCATTTCAATACCACCACCAATGAAAGTGATGATAAAAACCAACACTCACTGAGGGCTTTAGCATGTGCTAAGAATGGGCTAAGCACAGCAGAGTAGTTAAGAATGTCTCTGGAACCAGAGATATTCCCTGCCATTTCCTGTGTAACCCTGAGCAAATTATTTCACCTTTCTAAGCTCAGTTTGCTCTTTTGTAAAATGGAGATAATAACAGTACCTCTCTCATTGAATTGAGACAATTCATTGAAAACAAAGTTTTAGAACAGAGCCTACCACATAGTTAAGTGCTCATAATTATTAGCTTTCTGTATTATTAATCAGCATTTTACATGTGTGAACTTATTTAATCTAATCCCTATAACATTTTATGGATGAAGTGAGAGTGTAAGAGGTTAAAGAACTTGCTAGTAAGTAGCACAACCAAGTTCCAAACCCACATTTTTCTGACTGTAGTAGCTAAACTCTCCAACAACATATGATATCACTTAAAATAGCCCAGGAGTGTCAAACCAGGCCCCCTCCTTCCTGCTAGGCAAATGTTTCATGTCTTCACAGCCTCTAGAGGAGGGGTGGTCACAGACCCACCTGTAGGTCAGAACTGAAGAGGTGCAGGGAGGTTTAGAATGGCCTCAGAGATTAAAACAACTACCACATTGTGTCAGACACTGACACTGCGGTTTCCACAATTCTCTCAGCCAGGCACTTAGTAGGTATTCAAAAGGTGCTGCTTGATATTGACCAATTACATTCACTGTATTACTACCCCATCATGGGCAGTAAGTTGGACTTTCCCCCTTTCTCATTAAGATTATGAAATTATCCAAATACAGCACAGTGTGTGTCCATTTTACTGAAACTTTTTATTTTTTGCTATTTTAGAAAACTATCAGCTTTTCTAGAGACCCTCTCCCGCGGTTCTCAACCTACGGGTCGCCAATAATGAAAATACATCCTGCATATCAGATATCCACATTACAATTCATAACAGTAGCAAAATTACAGTTATGAAGTAGCAACGAAAATAATTTTATGGTTGGGGGTCACCACAACATGAGGAACTGTATTAAAGGGTCGCGGCATTAGGAAGGTTGAGAACCACTGCACCTTTATATTTTACAGATAAAACAATTAACTTTGGTCTAAAGTTATCCAGCTGGTTAGTAAAAGTGACTGGAATCAAGGAGATTTTTTAAAATCTTAACTTTTCTACAGGAAGATGGAAATGAAACAATGAGTAGGTTTTACCCACAGAATCGCTCAGCTAAGTTTAGTTCTCCCCGAATTCAGTTCGGTGATTTTGAAAACAACTACTCTCTCAGACTTACAGGAAATGGTTAAGTCACCTCAGAGAAGTCACTTATTCTTGCACCGTGGTAGACAATTTTTTTTTAATGAGTCTTCTTCAGATAGTAGAACATCCTAGCATTGTCCAAGCACTCAACTGAAATAGCAAATCTATGTTACAAGTTATTACTCTATTCTAGTTATCTTTTTTCCTTTAAAAGGGGCAAAGAGAGCTATAATATGTTTTTAAAAAACGAGTTTTTACATTTTATAGTAAAATGAATTCTCAAGACTGTAAGACTAAACTAGAAGAATAAAAATCATTGCAAACTGACAGTTCAGTGCTGAGCAACATGGTTCCATCCTGATCTTGGACAAAACAGAGACCAGATATAATTAAAAAATTATTATTTTTAAAGAAATTTCTTATGTTGTGTGATAGCTGACTTCTTGAGAAAAAAAGTATCTGCTGTCTCCTTTTTTACCCTATAGTAAGTACTAGCTGAATCCTGGTACAGTAAAATGTCACACTTAGGATGAGAGAATCTGTATAATTATTAATATTAGAGTTTTCTGGCTGAACGATAAAGTTTATTTGCTAATTTTTAAAATGTTTTTGATGCAAATATTCTAAGAAATTTTATTACTTTCCCATCTTCTTACAAAGAATAGTCTCAACGTATGGTTATCATTGAAGAATAATAACTACACTGCTACTTGCTGGGACACAGAACTCAGTGTCTTGGCTGATAAGAGTACTAATATAGGAAATGGCACCCTATACCCTAGGATTTGGCCAATTTGCTTAAATGCATTTAAACTAACAACTTAAAATTAACAGCAAATCATAATGCATGAGATTTTTTTTTTCAGTTTTAGTTTAGATTTATTCATTGAACCAGTGTTTCATTGAAAACAAGTTTCACTGCAGCTGTTTACTACAGCTATTTTTCAGGAGATTTCTAAGTTCAACTGATGTTCAATTTTAATTATGATTCACATATCAGAGAGTAATCATTTCTTAAAGATAAATAGAAATTATTCAAATTGAATAACAGGGAGAAAAGAAAGAATGAGAAAAAATGAACAGTGCCTCAAGGACCTATAGGACAATTATCAAAAAGACTAACGTACATATAAAATAATATTGGGGCAGATAAATTATATGAAAAAAACCACAATGGTCTAAAACTTTGTAAATATAGTAAAAGATACAAATTTACAGATTCAAGAAGTTCAACGAACCCAACAAAAGAATAAACCCAAAGAAAACCAAACCAAGACACAAAAAATTAAATTGCTGAAAACAAAAAGTAAAAAAAACCTCTGAAACCAGCTAGAAAAGACAACAACATATTAGAAGGTGGCCAGCAGGGCGGGACTGGGCAAGTCGGGCCAGACATGCCCTGGAGCCAACCTCCCTCGGTCCCTTCCTGGCCGGCAGCCACAGCTCGAAGGTCTGTGGAGTGAGCTGGGTCCCTCTTGCAGGTGGGATCCCTCAGACTGGCCTGTGGTGATCAGGCCGAAACCAGCTCTCCGACATCCCCTGAGGGGTCCCGGATTGCGAGTGGGCTGTTCTCTGGTGATGCACCCTGGAATCTGACTCCCTCCTCTCTGGTTCTGGGTGTGTCACCCGAGAACTGCTGCTGCCAAGTCACTGCAGCTCGGCAGCTCCAGTGTTGACCATCTGCCCCCTGGTGGTCATTGCGCATCACAGCTACCGGTCAGACGGTCAGATGGTCGCTTAGCCTTTAATATATATAGATGACATATATATTATATAACTATATGTGTTTGTGTAATACACATGTTTTACCTTTGGGTAAAATTGAATCCAGAATGAATAAAGAACTCTTACAACTCAGTGTATGGGCAAAAAGTTTGAACAGCTACTTCACAAAAGAAGATTAACTAATGGCAAAAAACAAACAAACAAAACATGAAAAGATACTCAACATTAGTAGTTCTTAGGGAAATGCAAATTAAAACTGGATGAGCTACTATTACAAACCCACTAGGTTGGCTAAAATTAAAAAGATTAATCATACCAAGTCTTGGCAAGGATGTGCAGAAGTACTGCCTTATGGTGCTGATGGGAATGTGAAATGGTAAAACCAATTTGAAAAACTTGGCAGTTTCTGAAAGTTAAAACATACAGCTACCAGATGACCCAACTAATCAACTCCTAGACTTTAACCAAGAGAAACAAAAACTAATGTCTACACCAGCCGTGGGCAAACTACGGCCCGCAGGCCGGATCCGGCCCGTTTGAAATGAATAAAACTAAAAAAAAAAAAAAAAAGACCGTACCCTTTTATGTAATGATGTTTACTTTGAATTTATATTAGTTCACACAAACACTGCATCCATGCTTTTGTTCCGGCCCTCCGGTCCAGTTTAAGAACCCATTGTGGCCCTCGAGTCAAAACGTTTGCCCACCCCTGGTCTACATAAAGACTTGTATACTAATGTTCAGAACAGCTTTACTTATAATAACCCCCAAACAAATTTCCATTAAGAGGTGAATGGGTAAATAAATTATGGTATATACACATAATGGAATACTATTCAGCAATTTAAAAAAAGCAAAAAGAAAAAATAGTAAATATTGATATTACCTGGACAAATCTCAAAATTATTATGCTGATCAAAAAATAGCAGGCCAAAAAGATAGTATATTATTCTATTTACATAAAATCTAGATAATTCCACTTATATAAAATTCTAGAAAACATAAACTAATCTATAGTGACAGAAAGCAGGTCAATGTTTGCCTAGGGACAGAGGCAGGGATAAATTGTAGTTTTTTTGTTTTGCTTTGACTTTAAGTTTAAAAAATGTAACACAAAATCAGGAATATGCAACACTGATTTTAATTAGACAAAGGCCAATTTGAGAGGCTTATTCATTTGAACAATTACTGTACATTCACATGCCAGACTCCAGGCCTTTGTTCCATAATTACTTTTTGTTCAGTCACACAAAGGAACCATAAATGGTCTTGTTTAAAAATATTCCTGGCACTTACTATGAACACCAACCGAGTAAAGAACTAATTCTTTATAATGTTAGTATTTCAAAGTACTTTAAATGTATGAATTAGGATGGTTGGGTATGTGACCTACTTTTATAGAACATGAGTTCAGTTGGCTGAACTTATAACTGACCTACATCACTGTATAAGTTTAAGGTATACAGCATGATGGTTTGATAAAGTGATTACCACAATAGGTTTAGTTAACATCCATCATCTCACACAGATACAGTAAAAAGAAAAAAAAATGTTCCTTATGATGAGAACTCTTATGATCTACTCTAAAACAACTTTGCTATATATCATACAGCAGTATTAACTAGTCATCATGTCATACATTTCATCCCTAGTACTTATTTATCTTGCAACTGGAAGTTTATACCTTTTGACCACATTCCTCCAATTGCCCCTCTCCCCACACCTTGCCTCTGATAACCACAAATCTGTTCTCTTTATCTATGTGTTTGGCATGTTTTTGGGGTTTCAGTGTTATTTTTCTTTTTAGATTCCAAGTGCAAGACAAATACAGTATTTGCCTTTCTCTGACTTATTTCACTTAGCATAATGACTCCAAGGTCCATTCATGTTATTGCAACATGGACACGTAGGTTGTTTCCATGTCTTGGCTATCTATATATATAAAAGGTTAATATGCAAAGTGTCCCCTCACGAGTTTGACTGGGAGACCGGAAATTCGACCACTCGTTATGACACACGCTGACCACCAGGGGATGACTCGGAATGAAGGAAGGCCCCAGCTGGGGAAGGGAGGCCCCAGCCGGCAGCCGGAAAGCCCCGATTGGCCCTGATTGCCGACCAGGCTTAGGGGCCCTACCCATGCACGAATTTCATGCACTGGGCCTCTAGTTACAAATAATGCTGCTATGATCAAGGGGCTACAGACATTTTTCAAGGGGAAGACAGTTTTAAGTAGATCAATACTAGTTATTCATGGAACTAGAAAAAAAGGGGGGGTTGATTCTAGTTCTCTTAAAGGTTTAGATCCCTCTATGGCAGGTAGTGCAGATATGGGACAGAGGGTTTTATATCATTCTGGACTCCATAGGTCAGAATAAGTTGTAAAAAAAATAATTGAATTTAACCATGTAGGCCTTGAATTCATTAAAATAAGTCTAAGAAATCACTAAAGGGCTGAGAAGTTAAATGATGTATCCATATTATGTGAATGTTGGAGGGAGGGGGTTTAAGAAAGAGGGGCAGCAGATTGAAAACTCTTCAAGTTTAAACATAAAATAGATAAAACTCAATTTTTTTTAAGGTAATTAAATCACTTTTTAAAATTTTGTGTCCTCTCTAGTTTAAAACTACCCAGGGCTGAAATAAATAACTGTAGAATCCTCATACAACCAAGGCACCTGATACGTGGTTTGTCAGATCTGCCTGGCTAGAACATTTCCTTCTCCTGTGACCTAGATATATCTTAAGAAACCTGCTGCCCAGTTCCAACAGCTCCACTTTCTACCTGCTGAGGACTCCTAAGGTATTCCTCTCCAGTCCCTGTAAAAGGAGGATTAAATGTTTAAATTAACAGTTCTCAAGATGTGGTATGGGTATGGTATACTCTTTCATCGGGTCTTCAAGGTCAAAACTATTTTCATAATTAGAGGTTATTTACATCTTCATTTTCATTCTCTCATGAGTATACAGTGCAGTTTTCCATAGATAATGACATGTGATATTACAGACTGAATGAATGCAGATGCAAATCTGAAAATCTAGTTGTCTTTTATTAGGCCAGACATTGAAGAGATTTGCAACAATATAAAACAATGCTTTCATTAAGTGTTTTGGAAAGGTTACTTTTTATTAAAATATTATTTATGTTAACATGTAAAAGTTTTTTATTGTTATGTAATAAACTGATATTCTAAAAGTTATTTCAGTGTTAACTTCTAACACAGCCAAGATCTAGAAATAGAACTCATATAAACAAAAACTTTTAGGGGTCCACAATAATTTTAAGAGTATTAAAGGCATTCTGAGACCAAAAAGTTTGAGAAGCATAATTTTGCCTTCAAATATAAAGAAAAAATTCCCAAACTCTCCAGACATCTTGATTCAAGAATGGAAGTTTCAGTATATTGTTTGAAACAGTATATAAATACATAAAGGAAAATAAATATAGGAGGTTTAAATCACTCTCTAGTAGGGCAGGAAGGGACAAGGGGTTTGGGATCATCCTGGATTTCTGGGTCCAAAAATAAATCATTGAAGTTAAATTAACAATATATGCTCCTTTGAGCATCCTCAGGCAGGAACGTAGACTCCAATATTTTGTTCCTATGGAAAAACATAATCTTTACCTAAAGGTAAGCAAATTATCCATAAAGAAAGCTGCCTGTTATGGATTGCATTGAGCCTCCTTGCCCAACGCCCTCCAAAAATTCTTATGTTGAAGCACTAGCCCCCAATGTGACTCTATTTGGAGAGAGGGGCCTTTAAGGACATAATTACAGTTAAATGAGGTTATAAGGATGAGGTTGATAGGACTGATGTTCTTACAAGAGGCATCTGAGACACCATAGCTCTCTCTGCAAGCACAGAGGAAAGGCATGTGAGGACAGAGCAAGAAGGTGGACATCTGCAAGCCAGGAAGAGAGTCATCAGAAACCAACCATGCCCAGCACCTTGATCTTGAACACCTAACCTCCAAACCACAACTGTAAAGGAATAAAATTACTGTTGTTTAAGCTACCCAACTCAGTCTGTTGGTATTATGTTATGACAGCCTGAGTTGACTAATACACTGCCTATATCCTGTTTCCATATAAGTACTTCATAAATATACTGAGTGAGAGGAAGGGAAAATGGAGGGTTTTTTGTTTGTTTGTTTAAGGGGAAAAATACTGAATTAATATCTTCACAGTTCGCACACCATAATTTACGTTACATGGCCACTAAAGAGTTGTATTGGTTTTGTTCTTCTCCAAATGTTATTTAATTTTTATTCTTTCATTAACATTAGAACAGAAACATCTACACTTTCCCACTTGGTTAGTTTCATGCTTTCATATTCCAGCTCATATTGTAACTAATTCATACCATTAGTTATTCTGTTATATCAACTAATAGAGAATCTTGCCTCTCAATGGTTTTGCCTAATTGACAGCAATGATGTAAGTTCACCTCCTTTACTCTTTCCATAAGGTCACACAAATGCTTATGTATGACCAATATCAATTCTGGGATATTAGGAAATTCCCTTTTAAAAGTTGAATCTAGCCAGAACCGGTTTGGCTCAGTGGATAGGGCTAAAGAAGGGCAAAAGTTCCCCAATAGCAGGTCAGCAGAAGGCCCTACACCTTGGTTGTGGGCACGTCCCCAGTGGGGGGTGTGTAGGAGGCAGCTGATCGATGTTTCTCTCTCATCGATGTTTCTAACTCTCTATCCCTCTCCCTTCCTCTCTGTAAAAAATCAATAAAAAATATATTTAAAAAAATTAAAAAAAATAAAAGTTGAATTTAATTGGTTTGGGAATTGTTTTTGGCTAAAGAAGGGCAAAAGTTCCCCAATAGCAGGTCAGCAGAAGGCCCTACACACTGCCCGAGAGAAATTGATTTAACAGCACCATATTAGACTCAACTGCACAGCAGCTCTCTAGCTATGAAGAAAGGAGGGAAATGTGAAGCCATCTTTAATTTTGATTTTGAAAATGCTTCAGAGTAAGAGATTCCCTCCTATTAACCATCATCTTCCTCCCCTCAAACACTAAGGCCACTTCTTATGCAGCACTATCTTTCCAGTGCTAAGCACTTGCTGTGTCTGAAACACAGAAAACACTCAAAATGCATTTCAGTAAAAAGGGAAGCTGAATGAACACTGATAAGAATATTGCCCCAAAAAAGTGATTTGAATTTACTCTGTTGCTATTGAGAAATTTATAGAAAAAGGAAAAGAGCACTGAAATTCAACTTTATTGGGGTGGGGGGGGGGAGGGAGAGAAAAACCTCTAACTTAAAACAAATAAAATTGTTATTTAAATATTTGTTTCGGAGTTATTTGAAGTAATACTAGCCTCAGATAACATTTATTGAACATTTAATATGTGTGGGACACTATGTTAGGTGGCAACTCTAGTAGCAACCAAATATAAGAGAACTGTGTTTTTATTTTATGTAATTGGTGGTTTTTAGCTAATAAATATATACATTCTTTATACACAACTCAAAATGTGGTTTTAACCATTTAGAAAATGGAGTCCTAAACAACCGGTACGTTTGCTTTCATAACATACCATTTATGTTTCTTTGGGCATCTTTGGGCAGAAATATGGGCTCCAATAATTTACTCTTGTGGAAAAACACTATCTTCTTAACCCTGAAGTTTCCCAGGAACAAATGAGGCCCAAGATGAGAAATGCCTTTACTCTGTTCCCATGCAATCCTTCCATAGAACCACTTGAATGATTTTTCCTTACATTCTTCAGCTTGCTATTTGGTCAAAAGCACTGCCTGATATGTTTTAGAAGTTGAAAGTATTATCTTTGCGAGGGGAAAAAAAGGAACAGTTCTGGAGACTCCTGGCAGGGTGGAGGTAAGCAGGCAAATTGCCATGATTCATAACAGATTCTCAGAGCCAAAAGCTGCTGCCAAGTTACAATCCTTCTGCAAAAATAATAATAATAAAATAAGGTTGTCACAGTCACTAGCAGAAATACAAATTCACTAGTAAAACTAGCTACTTATTAAGCTTACTGTGAGAAAACGTAGCAAAATAGGTATGAATTTAAACACAGACGTGTTTGTTTGCATCCCTGGTACCTATGAAATACAGGCCTTGTACCAGTTAATGAAATAACCTTATTCTATATCTTCATGTTAACACTACCTCTTTTTGTATTAAATTCCTAACTACTTCAACCCCACCTAACAGACAAAATGTATTTAATACCTAATCTAAGACTGAAACAAGTTCTACTTGTATGAATAATGAGGTGTTGCATATTACATTTGCTTAAAGAACCAGAAAAACACATCCAAGCCAGAATCAGATTGAATATAGAAATGAATAGTTCCTCTACTCGTACACAACACCTACCTGAAAGTGTTACAAATGCATGATAATTGTTAATAAATATGAAATGGAAAGAATCCTTCTATACTAGCCTCAAGCCTTTAGTAAACAAGATGCAAGAAATACCATTTGTTCTCCAATTTTGAAAATCTCTATGGCTGGAATGTCAAACCACCATGTATCTTTGACCTCAGCTAATAACATGAAGAGTTTGAGTTTCTGTGCACATTTTAGTTTTTAAACTAAATATAGTAAAACATCTTGCTAATATCCTTAATTAACTATCACAGAGCTAGTTCGTGAGGAGCCAGGATTTGAATGCTGCCATCTGAACTGCTCTTCTCTATTATGCTACACTATGCAGTAGTCTTACAAAATGAGATAGACAGATAGATAGATAGACAGACAGATAGGTAGATAGATAGATCATCATGACAGATCTACAAAATGAAAAAACAAAAGTACAAAACCAAGAGTTAAGGAAAGTGGTAGAAGATGGGACCTGTGCTTCTGGAAGCCAGGCCATTTTCTAATAGAATACACTATTTTGTATGTCTGTATATCTTTTAAAAAAATTAATTCTGCTGGACTATAAGCTCCTCAAAAACAGAGACCATGCTGCATTCACATTTTTACTCCAGCTTTAAAACAAAGTTTGGCACAAGTTAGCATACAGCTAGTGTGTATTTTAATGTACTTATTTGAAGGTGCGATCTTTTTAAAAACTATTATCTTTTTAAAAAGAGGTAAGTGGGGACATGTCAAAAACAAATAAAAAAATACTTGTTAATTGAGGCAGTTTAAAATGTTATGCAAGAAGAATTTGTACTAAACTATTCACTCTATGCTTTTTCTCTGACCCCCTACTCCTGATTCCCCAACAGAAAAATAGAGCAAGGAGACATGAAAACTAATTTTGGTTTGTTCTATGTTTACTCGTGGTGATAAAAAAATAAGAGCTAAAGAAAAACTATTAGCATGGTTTAAAAAGGAAGAAACTAAAAACAAAAATGAGGAAAAGAAGAAAAAAACAGAATTAAGTAGACTTAAACCCCATTATTATCTGATTTCAATAAAACAGAACTGAGCCCAAGGCATTCCTTTTCAAAAAAAATTTTTGTACAATATATCCCAATAAATACATATTTCTGCATTTCTTTTCTCTGGTTGTTATCCACAATCGAATTAATATAGAATCAAAAGAAGGATAAAATTTACAACAATGGACAAAGTTCTAATAACTACCATTTATTTCTACAGTCGGCATTCAAAACCATTATAGATTCCACAGAAAAAAAATACACTAGTTAAATTTCTGGCTAGAGGGTACTTAAAAAGCATCAAGTTAACAAGTGGAACATAATATTCCATGGACTAAAGAATACAGCCAAACAGTAAAGAATACTAAGAGCATTTGCTTCCTTTATCCTTATATTTATCATTATGAAAATGATCAGATATGCCATTTTTTTCACTTAAAAGTTAGCCAATAGCCTCATGGGCAAAATAAAATTATTTGAGCTTAATTTTCCATTTTCTTTGCTTTTCCCAGGATAAATTACAAAACCCTAATATTTATATCAAACTTGTTTATAATATTTTTAAAAATCATCATAACATAGGTCCCATAGTCCTTGACAATCCTGATGGTACCGCTTAGAAAGATTTAGCTATAAAAAGCAATTGAGCCCTGACCGGTTTGGCTCAGCAGATAGAACGTCGGCCTGCGGACTCAAGGGTCCCGGGTTCGATTCCGGTCAAGGGCATGTACCTTGGTTGCGGGCACATCCCCAGTGGGGAGTGTGCAGGGGGCAGCTGATCGATGTTTCTCTCTCATCGATGTTTCTAACTCTCTATCCCTCTCCCTTCCTCTCTGTAAAAAATCAATAAAATATATTAAAAAAAAAAAAAAGCAATTGAAATTGTCAATGATGCCTAAATATTTATGCTCACTAATCTCTCAGGCAAATACCTTTTAAAGAACTAGTTAAAAAGTTTATTTGAAATTGTCAATGATGTTAAGTCACTAATCATCCGAGAGATGCAAATCAAAACAACAATGAGGTACCATCTCACACCTGTCAGAATGGCCATCATCAACAAATCAACAAACGACAAGTGCTGGAGAGGATGTGGAGAAAAAGGAACACTTGTGCACTGCTGGTGGGAATGCAGACTGGTGCAGCCACTATGGAAGGCAGTATGGAGGTTCCTCAAAAAATTGGAAATGGAACTCCCATTTGACCCTGTGATCCCACTTCTAGGAATATATCCCAAGAAACCAGAAACACCAATCAGAAAGGATATATGCACCCAGATGTTCATAGCAGCACAATTCACCATAGCTAAGATCTGGAAACAGCCTAAGTGCCCATCAGTAGATGAATGGATTAGAAAACTGTGGTACATCTACACGATGGAATACTATGCTGCTGTTAAAAAGAAGGAACTCTTACCATTTGCAACAGCATGGATGGAACTGGAGAGCATTATGCTAAGTGAAACAAGCCAGTCAATGAAGGAAAAATACCACATGATCTCACTCTTTCATGGATAATTAAGACCATTACAAACTTTTGAACAATAATAAATACAGTGGCAGAGCTGCCTCAAACTGATTGTCGGACTGCAGTGGGAAGGCCAGGGAGGGTTGGGGGACAGGAGGGAGGGGAGTAAGAGATCAACCGAAGGACTTGTATGCATCCATATAACCATATCTAATGGACATAAGACACTGGGGGGTAAGGGAGGGCAGGGGCTTGTCAAGGGCGGGGGGGAAAAAAGGACACTTATGTAATACCCTTTGTAATACTTTTAGCGAAAAATAAAAAAAAAATAAAAAAAAATAACAAAAAAAATAACAAAAAAAATAACAAAAAAAAAAAAAAGAAATTGTCAATGATGCCTAAATATTTATGCTCACTAATCTCTCAGGCAAATACCTTTTAAAGAACTAGTTAAAAAGTTTATTTTTAATTCCATCCACTATCTAGATATAGTTTCAAAATAATCTCAATCTACCGTAATACCTTATTTAAAATGAAAATGGCATTAGGTTTAATGAATACCTATAAGTGATTTAGTAGAGAATGTATATCATTGAAAGACATTTATAAGAACCCTTCAATGTATACAGAATGCTATGAGTTAGAAAGTACTTCAATTGGTGAATATATTTGTTAGACTTGATCTCATCAAACTGATAAAACACAAGTAAATGATAGTATTAAATCTCTATAGCAAAAACTTTGCCATCAATTTACAACTTACTAAGGGTCAGTTTATCATTAACCCATTTAAAAAAATAGTGATGATTATCCAAAAGTCTGGGACTATAACCACATTTTTTTCTATCAATCACCACTGTCATTCGACTATCTGTCAAGAAAAGTTTCTATGCATGATTTCTTCCAATCTTTCTCTCTTCAGCAGTGGTTCTCAACCTTGGCTGCACATTAGAATTACCTGGGAATCTTTTTAAAATCCAGAGGCCCAGAAATCAGGATTTTAAAAAGATTCCCAGGTGATTCTAATGTGCAGCCAAGGTTGAGAACCACTGCTCTACGGCATTTCCCAAATTGGCAATTAATTAAAACAGAACTATGTACCCAACTGCACTCGAACAAAGGTAGCTACACTTTAGTGAATGTGTGCTTATTTCTGTCTAACTCAACACGCTATATTTATTATCTAAACCACACGTCAGACTAGACCCTCTTTTCTACATTCAATCATTTCTCTGTGTGCTTCCTCCAACTGGAGCTTGGATTGATGCAGATGGCAGTGAGGTTGCTGTTTTAAAGAGCAATGCATTTCTTATTCCCCTTAACACCCAGTACCCTGTGCTCTGAGTTGTTTTCTTAATCAGGCCACCCAATCTAGATACTGCCAAGGACAATGCCAGTGGCCCAAAGAGTTAGGAATTAGAATTTAGTTTTGAAAGCAGAAAAACTACTGCTAATACATATAAGGGGGAACCATCCCTAACTCATGGACATAATCTTGATAAACCTAAGACACACTAGTTTCTCCCATCAAGCCCCAAGGTCCACAGCAGCCTCTCTTACTAAACCATTGAGGTCCTTTCAACAATTACAGGAGAAGAAGAAACTAGACAAGTACTACACTACTTTCTATTTTCAAATCACATGACCAAAAACAACTTAAAGAAAGATCTTTTAAAACATTTACTCTACTCAATCACTCCCACTAATCTCCATGCATTTTTCCTCTAAAGAGAATCTTGAGATGATACAATGCTGTTGAGTTAATGAATATTCTAACAACTGTTTTAAATCTTATAAAAATAACAGTTGCCCTAACCGGTTTGGTTTGGCTCAGTGGATAGAGCGTTGGCCTATGAACTGAAAGGTTCCAGGTTCGATTCGGGTCAAGGGCACATACCTGTGTTGCGGGCTCGATCCCCAGTAGGGGGCGTGCAGGAGGCAGCCAATCAATGATTCTCTCTCATCATTGATGTTTCTATCTCTCCCTCTCCCTTCCTCTCTGAAATCAATAAAAATATATTTTAAAAAAATAACAGTTTCAGGGGGGGTGGGTAAGAGATCAACCGAAGGACTTGTATGCATGCATATAAGCATAACCAATGGACACAAGACACTGGGGGGTATGGGAGGCTAGGGGAAGGTAAAGGGGAGAAACAAAAGGAGACATATATAATACTCTTTGTAATACTTTAAGCAATAAAACAATTAAAAAAAATAATAAAGAAAGAAATACGAGTATGGGGGGGGGGGAATAAATAACAGTTTCAGCTGTGAGAAATACTATGGCCCAAGGCCTCCTTGCCCACCAGAACTTCCTCTATGACACCTAAAATAGCTGTCTGGGAAACATTGCCACATAGTCCTGGTCATCATCGCTGTGAGATCCAGGAAGAAAAGGAGCACACCCAACCACAGAGAACAATTCTCTCATTGCACTTCCCATTTTCCTGTTCTCACAGCTTATGAAGTTCTCCTCACAGAAACATCAGGAAGTCTTTCACTCCCTTCGTTCCAGATCACTGGCTTGGCCTCCCTCAAAAGCACAGGGGGACTGGAGAAGACTTTGGACCATCCAGCCCCCCAACCTACAGAAATCCTGACAAGTGGCTTGAGTTATGTTTTGGTGACTGCATTCTTAAATACATGGAAGGAATGACCAGGAAGACCTTCATTAAGAAAAATACTCTAAACAGAAAAGAACTTCAAAGGATCTTCTACAGTTGAACTTGATTCTCCACTGTTTCCAAACTCCCTGGGGAGCCTGAATTTTCTTTACTTGGCAAATGGACTGCTTTAGATGCTGAGGTTGGAATTTTAAAAAGTTAATTGGCTCATTGTTCAACCATAAGCATCAGTATAGAAAAGTGAGGTAAAACCAGGCAATAAAGAACTATGACTGCTATCAGGAAGGTTCCACAAGGCCAGTGGCTCTACAGTCCTCTAAATTTTTTTTCTTGAAATCTAAAACTTTCATGAAAATGAACAGTCCTACCTTACAAGTGACTATAACTTTTCTGACTATGAAAAATAGAAGTACATCGTACGTTTAAACTCATGGCAAATATTTTCTATTTCCTTCTACGGCCTCCAAATGCCAATCTTAACTCATTTATCTCCCTCACCCCTCAATTTCTTTTGTCTGACCAGATTCACCTACTGCCCCCTTCCAACTCTAATTCTGTCTTTCAACCTCACACTACAGTATCATGCTCCCCAAACCAGGCTCATTTCTGAACAAAAGATTTGCAAGGTTCAAAGTATGACCATTTTGAAAATCTCTGACCATCAGTTTCCTCCTTCACCTTAAATCTCAACATTGCTTTCATCTTCATCATTAATTCTTTTAAGTCCCAATTTTCCCAAAAGATCTTTACAGCTGAAGTCCTAAGGAACTCCCAGGACAATCACAAATGGATTCCAATAATGAATCAGGTTACAGGGGAATCCTAACCACTCTTCTATTGACACAGGAACTCTTATTGTCACATTCACTGTACAGAAACACTAGGACAATGAGCAGCCTTCTCTACAAAGGCCACTAGATATACAAGGAACTGTACCATCAAAAGGGCTCCTAAATTTCCCTCCATTCCCAATCCTGTTTTTTGTGAACACTCATATTATCATTTATCTGTATTATGTATCAGGCTATATGCATATCTATGGATTCAAATGTAAAAAAAAAAAAAAAAAAGACTTTCTCTAGTTGTCCCCCTAGTATTATGGAAAGGCTTAGTAGTATTATTGTCACCTCCAACCTCCTGCAGTTTTCAAGACATTGGGTAACAAATTTACAGAATACGGTTGCACTGCCGTCCGTCCTCATGTCAACTACCACGAACCAGGGGTCAAACCTAGCTCCATCCCAACTTCTGGGATTTCCTAACACTTTCATGGAAAGGGTCAAAATACTACTGTTTTTTAACAGGAGTATTCATAGTAGAAATGTGAAATTACTGGTGACAGATGTTATATGAACAGGTTATAAAGACAACCCTGTACATTTATTTCATAATTAGAAAACTTTCTTGAAGTTTTATTGCTTCTTTACTTCTGTATTTTTATATTAGCATGAAAACAAAATTAGATTCTTCCATTTCATTTCTCTCATTTAGGTTTGCATTATCTATTGACAGATTTGTGGGGTTTTTAAAACTGTGCCTAACAGAAAATCTACTTGTAATGGGCTTTCGAAAAATAGCATCTGAATTACTGAGAAGGAAATCACCCCTTGCTTATTTTCTATATGATGATTTCTTCATAACCAATCTTACTGGTTATATAGCTTTCAGGCTGAGTTCTCAAGGATCATCTACAGATAAATGATGATCATTGGTTTTAATTGCATGTAAAATATGTTGTTTATCTTGTCTCAAGACACTCTTGTTTTGGAGGTTGTTACAACCTCAACCTCAGACTATTAAATGATGTTAACACTCAATTCCTAAATAGCTCCTATTTCCCTTTACTAAAATAAAAACTTAAGACAGGTAGATTAAAAACAGAATTTAACTTATATTCCATCACAGACTAAAAACACTCAGATTTTCCATTTCTTAAGGGTTTTCTCTCAATGTGGTAATTTATCATAGAAAAAAAGAAAAAATATATAAACAAAATGTGGTAAGTTCACATTTTTGATAGATGATGCTAAAAATGTTTTAAAATGTATACCGTAGGACAATTATTATTTATAACATGAAAAGATGAAATCACAATTTTATACTGCTTTACAATCCATGAATATCTAACTTGTACAGACTTCTCATTTTGGAAGTTGGGAAATACTTCCAATTGGACTGCAATTTAAAAAAAGCACGACAAAAATAATTTTGTAAGACAGGAAAGTCCCCTGTTTGATTATGTACCAGGTTATACTGGAAGTACTACAGTGATTTCTGGGGGCTTCGTTCATATGAAAAAAATGACAAACTGTTATGTTTTCAGTTCTGGGGCTTCAAAATATCAATGCTTTTTTATCCTCTAGATTTCCTTCAGGCTTAGAAAGCACAGGGGGAAACACACACACACACACACACACACACACGGCACATGCAGGCCAAGAAGTCCTTCTCTGTCAATATGCCTCCAAATTCTGAATTTGCTCCCTTCTGGTGAATACTTCTAACATCCTCAAAATGAAGTCACAGATTCCTAGGCCCAACACCTCAGACCTCCTCAATCAGATTCTGGGGTTGAATCCTGGCATTTACATTACTTTAACAAGAATTTAAGTTGCCCTGAAATACCCCAACCCTACAAGCACATGAGGACAAATAAAGCTGGATAGTCATCAAGTAACTACTTGCCCTATCACATCACTTTTGTTTGTTTGTTTGTTATGGTAAAATATAAATCACTACTTCCTAGTAGTTTCACCTCTACCTGCCTAACAGGACATAATAATTACTGTTAAAACAATCTTGAGTGTTGGTCTAGCACATCTCTCTCCTCACAAAAAAAGTCACCAAAGATCCAAAGCCAGAATGGATATCCAGTCTTGGGCATAAGAGTCAGTAGTTCCTCCCAAGGGCAAGACCTGAGCCAAATGGGAATGCCTGGCACTAAGGTCCCTCTGTATAAGTCTTTTCTGGAAATGTGCATATTAAATGGGTTCCGGCAGTCTTACCTGGACAGGTTAACATAGGATGTTCACATGATCAGCAGCAGGCAGAGAGCAGGGATCAAGAAAAATGAACCATACCAGCAGCAAGTTTTAACAGGGAAAATACAGAAAGCCCTACTGGAATAGATGAGTACTGAAAGCCAGAATGACAAAACAGAAACTAAACTTGCCTCCTTTACAATTTATAGGTCAGAGGGTGGTGAAACCATTGACAAGATTTTAACTGAAGGATATGTTGTCCTGAATTACTAAAACTGTCTTTGTTAAGTTCTCACGATTCTTTCCATATACCGGGATCTATGAGAAAGTGTAAGTGGTGACCGTTTTATTAAAACAGCATGAATTTGTTACAAGAGTTAATACCAAGCTTAATAATTCCTGCAATCATAAATTCTATGGATAATGAAATACTCTGTATCAGAACGCCCAGGTCTATGGCAGAAGAATTAAATGAACGTATGCTTTGTACTCAAAAGGATTAAGTATAAAGATGTCCTGTTTGAAGACACTAGAAAATTCTACAGCTATCCTTCAAAAGTTCTGAAATAAAAAAACAGTCCACCTTAAACCTAAAAAGCTAATTTCATGTTGACTTTAGACATTGTAGTTTCTATTCTCCTTGTTAAAGAATGCTAGATAAGGCTCCAAGGAGTGATTAAAACATTATGTAAAATGATGCATTGCCAAACTATCTCCAACACATACTTTCAAAATCTGAGAGGAAAAGATCAGAAATCCAATTTTTCACATGAAAGTTGAAGGATTGTTTCTTTTTTGTTTTCCACTTCCTTCCCAAATGTGGCAATTCCTAAATATTCGTATGTAGGGGAGCCTGTTCTAAGAGGGGAGAAAAGGCCCCAATTTTTAAGACTTGAAAATGTACTTTATTTCTGTAGACACAGGTTCACCCAATCAGCTAGCAATGATCTTGACCAAATGATGACTCAGCCTTGTAGGGATTTTTTTTTTCGTTAAATGAAATTTCACATTCAAAATCCTACAAAGATGGAAGCTCCAAGCATTCAACTAGAACAAAGGCCTTGAAATAATCATTTGAAAGGATTTAATGATTTATATTAAACATATTTAACCCAAAGTACTTAGATGATCGTTAAGGCCCCTTTCTGTTCAAATCTTAATTGCTTTAGTAACTTTCCTAGACTCTTCTTAGAGCCTTCATGATTACAAATCGAACCTGAATGAGAAGATTCAGAATTAAAGTGGTCATCGTTAAACCTGATTCAACAGTACAGACAGAAAGATGGCAGCAGAATAAAGCATCCTGAACTAGGGACAGGGAGAAGACCATTACGTAGTTCGCAGGCCCGTGAATGAATCCCAACATACAACAAAGTCAGGGTGAGGGTTGGGAGATTTAGTGAACCATGTCCGTCTTTTGGGTGACAAACGACCCACCCAAACAGGGGGGTAGACTTGGGCTTCTAATCATATGACAAACCATCTACCTGAAGTCATCCACCACGGCAGGAAGACACAGGTCAACTAGAGAATGAATTTTCTCTAACTTAAGAGTAAATTACCCCTTACTGGCAGTTTTCCTACTTTCTATCCCCAAATAGAATCCATATACTCGACGTCGCAAAAAAGGTTAGCCATCTCACCCTTCCATTGTGACTCTGGCACTTGTGTTCCACACAAAAGCCATCCTCTACATTGGGGTGGGGTTTATTCTCTCCCTCCCGTCAGGGGCGGGCCGTGGCAGCCGGTAAGGCATCCTGCAGGCCCCCCCTGACTCCCCCCTCGGAAGTCACAGCGATGTCGCGCTGACGGTCCCTCGGTGTTAAGGACCCTTTATCGGGAAATCTGC